>NW_018742390.1:3864532-4318952 GCF_001683475.1 Chenopodium quinoa | reverse complement strand
TTTCAGGTTAAATAATAGAAATATTAGTTTAACTTTTGTTGAATTTTGTAAAAAAATTTAATTAAATTCTGAATTGTCTCACCAGTGGCATGCGGACTATAAAATGGGTGACTTATATTATGCTTTGACTGGTTTACCTGCCCCCGACCCTCAACATGCTAGTACCAAACCTATTCACCACCCTGTCCCAAAAATCTGGCAAAGATTTGCGGGTTTGTGTTTTTTAGGTAGGGTCAAGCCTCATAACGCTCAAACTAACGAACTAGCTATTATAGGACATTATGTGTACGGGTTCGGGAAATTGAACATCGGCAGGTTTATAGTTCACCATTTGAGTAGGCATGCCACAGCCAGCACCACTTCCAAGTCCCCTATCCGTTTAGGAGGCCTTATCACTCGCATAGCGGTGAAATAGGCCGGTTTTGTAGTAGACGGACCCCACCAGCTGACCAACTATGGACCAGATACCTACATGACTGCTAGGTATTTTGAGGATCTGGGGTGGGTTAGACCGGATAGCGAGCAGACACCATTTTGGTGTATTCGGACTGGGAACAAGCAACCCTTGCCCATTTTTCCCCTACCCAGTCCAGACTTGACCGCCTTTCCCCCAGGGCAACTTTCTTACACTTACGATTCTTTAGTTGCCAACGCTAGGGGCAGGCACCACCACCACCAGTTCCACCACCCCAGCCTCAGCCCGAGGTGGCTTTCTCTCCACCTCGTATGTCCCATTCCGTCCCTCATGTTGACGCTGACCTAGTTTGGGATCTTCAGAGTATTGGTCAGGCCCTAGGCCGTATTGAGCATTCACATACTAACCTTAGGAGGATGGTAGGCTCCATAGACCAGAGGTTAGGGTATCTAGAGAGGAACCAGGGTAGAGCTCTCTACCCTATGTACGATGATTATGATCGTCGGGGCAACATTCCCGATGACGCTATTCACCCTGACTGGTTTCAGCCACCACCCCAGGGATACGATAGGGATCCCACTGCCCGTGGTATTTACACTAACTATTCTTCTTTCTTCGGGTACGGGCAGGACATTCCTTTCGGGGGACCGGCGGGGGGACTTTTCACGCTGATTATTTTGGTGGTAGCTCTTCTGGTGCAGGTGGTGCAGGGGCAGTGGAGGTGCGAGCTTCGGCTCGATGGACGAGGATGATGAGGACTAGCTATGCTGGGCTAGTTTCCGAGCCAATGAGGACATTGTCTGATTCTGGCTTGGGGAGATTTTGATTTGGTACTTTTCTTTTTCTCTTTTCTTTTATTTTTGGGTGTTTTCTTAGGTTAGATTTCTTGATTTCCTAGTGTAGTTTTTATTGCTTTCTTATATATAAAAATACTAAAAAATTGAAAAATAAAAAAAATCCAAAAAATGTTCCAATTAATTATAAATCATGCTTTCATGTGCCCCTTACTTGAGAAAATTGTTTTGATTCTTGGTATTTGATGATAGGCATTGTGGATTAGTTGATCATGATTTGATGTTTGATTGCCTTGAAACCTTAACATGCGTCAATTTTGTCCAACTGCTTGTGAATATAGTGCTTGACTAGTTGTTTTGGTTAGGAAATGTGTGATAGTTCCATAGTTCCTGGTATGTCAATGAATTTGAGTATTGGTTTGCAACTATTAGTAATATTTATATGATTCATTATTATGCACATTGTGGAGGACGAAGGCATTTGTTCTTTTAGGTAGCCTCCAGATATTGTAGATACATTTGTTCCCTTCTTGCTACCCATATTGTTGCCTTGACCTTTTGTTGTTTATTAGCCGCATTACAAGCCTATTTTGCCCCATTGGTTACTAGTCCCAAGCTTGGCTTGGGGGAGCTATTAGTGAGTGAGGTGAGGGAGTTTGTAGTGTGCTTATTATTTGCACAATTTGGGTGGGTTTTGAGAAGTTGTTTGTTTTTGATCATGTTTATTTTTGATGAGTTTGAGAGTTATATTTTCTTGAAAAAATAAAGCATGATATTATGAAAAAAAAGAGAAGTTCAAGAAAAAAAATGTGAAAAAAATAATTGAACTTTGAAAGAAAGAAAAAATGTTCAAATGTTCCAGTTGGAGGTTGATCAAAAGAAAAATAATAGAGCTTGAATGAAAAAAAATATTCAAGTTTGGAAAATAAAGTTTTTATTCACTCTACTTCTTCATTATTATATTTATGAGTGAAATTGTAAGTGTTGGGATTGTTTTATATTGTTTGGAGTATATTTGGTTGATGTTTAGAGTTGGTTATGTAGGAGATGTTGATCATTATTTATTTTGATCATGGGTTTTTGATAGGATTTGGCTCCCTTAAGCATAACTTTTCTCTCACTTGTTCCCAAATGATTCCTACCCTTTCCCTAGCCTAACATTACAAGCTTTAAAGACCTTCCGACCTTTGTGCGTAGAATTGTATGAATGTGAAAGTGTTATTTATCAATGCAATTTATGATTTGGCATATTTCGAGTCGACTAGTAGGATTGAGCGTTCATTGTTTTATACACACGAGAGTGTGAGTTGGGAGGTCATGTTCACATAAAGGGGTAGTTGGAGAGCGATCGAGTACATCTTTTACTCGCCACATAAATGAGAGTTGAGTGTGTGAGCACTAGTCTTGAATTCTATATGCTCTTATGGTTTGCTCTGTTTGACAATTGTTAGGGAAGATTGGTAATTAGAGGGATTTGACTGGTTGATTCTGAAGCATGTTTATTTGATTTACCCTAGATCATTTGTGCTTGATTTTTACTTTTGGGGTGAAGTATATTTATTGATTCATAGATGAGATCTTTGCTTAGGGACAAGCAAAGGTTTGGCGTGGGGGAGTTTGATGTGTCTATTTTATATTGTATTTTACCCCCGTCCCTTGGTCGTAATTAGTAGTGTTTTTGGCTCTTTAGAGCCACTTTTATTACTAATTGGTGTTTTCTAGTGTTTTCGTAGATTTGGTTGACTTTTGCAGGGATTTATGCTTTTGGAGTATTTTTCCGAGATATTTTGGAGCAATCACGAACATTGGAGAAGCACGACCAAAGTTTATAGCCCAGGGCCGGTTAGGGCCATCGAACCGGTGATTAAGGGCTCGGTATAGGTGATACCGGGGAATTTGGACCGAGTATTCAAGACCCAAAGAGGAAACCCAGATTGGCCCGAAGAAATGGAGCCTAATCGTAGTCCAAATAGTGGCCCAAGAGAGCCGCCCGGCCAAAAACGCTGGCGCCCGGAGGCGCGCCCGGCCGGGCGGGAGAAGCAAAGGTCGGCGCCCGGCCAAAAAGGCTGGCGCCCGGAGGCGCTCCCGGCTGGGCGAGAGAAGCAAAGGCTGGCGCCCGAAGGCGCGCCTGATCGGGTGGTGCCTTGCCCGATCGGACGCGTGTATTTCTTAGGAGATGTTTAACGTAGTTTTAATTTTTTTAATTTAGGATTTTGTACGGAGTATAAATACTCCTCCGTAATACGTTTTTAGGGACTCTACCTCTTCTTCTTCTCCTCTTTACTTTTTTTACTCTCTTAATTATTCTCTTAGAATTCTCTCTCTAAACCTTTGTTCTTAATTCTACTTTTAATTCCAAATTTGTTTTTGGTAACGATTCCTCTTCTCTTAATCTTAGTTATTTATTCTATTCCTTTAATCATGTCTTATTTTATTGCTTTGATTTGTTTAGTTTTTAATATGTGTGAGTAGTTTAATTTCTAGGGTTTATGGGGATCTAATAAATAATTTGAAGGGGTAAATTATTGTTGTTGATTATCAATGCTAGATTAATTTCCTATTAATTGATTTAATGCTCTGTGACTAGATTAGGACTATCTTTTATGCATGAGTTTGACAATATTGATTCAAGAATCGAGAGATGAGAATTAATGTTTAGGTCTAGTTTCAATAGGCAAGTTAATTTATAAATGGTTAAGTCAAGATTCGAGAGAATGAGATTTAATAATATAAATTAATTGTGTGATTGTAATACGTAGCGAGAGCCCTTTACAATCTGGTTAATTGATGCATTGATGATTGACTATTATTGATTATTGGTATTGCATGATAATTTCTTATTGGATTGTTTTAATGTTTTACAATTGCGGCTTGTAAAAGTATAGCAATATTAAATTGATGAATCGAGCAGATGTTATTTTGATATTAAAGGCTATTTTCAATAAGAACTTAGATCTAGTAAATTGCGAGAGCCTGTTAGATCTATGTTGATTAATAAATTGCGAGAGCCTGTTAATCATGTTATTTATGCAATGTCAATGATTAATTACTATGTTTTACCCTGGAGTATTATTTATTGGTGAACCTATGCCCTAGATCCTTCCATATATTGTTATCTTCCTATTCTCACCTTAGTAGTTTAGTTTCTTACTTAATTATAAATATTGGTTACTTAAATAATTTAGATTATAATAATAAATTAGAATTAAAAAGACCTATTTCCCTGTGGAGTTCGACCCTACTTCCCTATCTACTTTAGTTAGAGATTTAGGTAATTATTTTTTATTAGGGGATACGACTTTACCCTGTCAGACCCCTATGCCCCTTATGACTTTTTGGCTTTTAGGAGCCAATTGGACCGTATAGAGATGGGGCAAGGGAGAGTAGAGGGCATGGTGCAAAACCTAGATTCTAGGTTAAGCACCTTGGATAGTCGGGTAGGTCATATAGAGAGGAACCTTGGGAGGGGTCTATACCCCATGTATGATGACTATGCACGCCGATGGGCTATTCCCCCCGAAGCTTTAGTTCCCTACTAGTTCCAATACCCCAAGGAGGGTATTCCACCCCCGGAGCATTTGGTACTTATGTGGACTACTCTTCAGTCCATGGATATGGGGTGATGCTCCTTTTGGGTATGGGGGGAAATGTGAACCCTAACTACTTTGCAGGTGGTTTGAGTTATGGTGGTGCTGGAACGAGCCAGGGTGGTGCCGGCTCGAGCTATGGAGGAGGGTACGAGAGGATGGATGATGATGAGGAGTAGCTTCTCCTAGCTACCTTCCCAAGTTAATGAGGGCATTGCTTGATTTGGCTTGGGGGAGATTTCTTGTATATATGGTAACTCTCTTTCTCTCTTCTCTATTTATTGCTTTCCAAGTGTAGTTTTTATTGCTTTCCTTTATGAAAAAAATACAAAAAAATTTGAAAAAAAAAAAAAATTCAAAAAATATGTTCCAATGAATTGTAAATCATGCTTCCTTGTGTCCCATACTTAGAAAGCTTTGTGAATTTGTTGATCATGATTGAATTTTAATTTTTTGGATTCCTAAACATGCGTCAATTTTGCCAACTATTTGTGAATATAGTGCTTGACTAGTTGATTTGGTTAGGAATGTGTGTTAGTTCCTGGTATGTCAATGAATTTGAGTATTGGTTTACAATTATCAGTAATGTTTATATAGCTCAATATTATGCACATTGAGGAGGACGAAGGCATTTGTTCTCTTAGGAAGCCTTCAGACGATATTAGATACATTTGTTCCCTTCTTGTTACCCATGTTGTTTGTTGTGCCCTTTTATTGTTTATTTAGCAACATTACAAGCCTATATGAGCCCCATTGGTTACTAGTCCCAAGCTTGGCTTGGGGGAGCTATTAGTTGGTGAGGTGAGGGAGTTGTGGTGTGCATATTATTTGCACAATGTGGGAATAAAAGAAGAGTGATTGTTCTTTGATATTATGATTGGAAAATATTGATGTTTTGTGTTACAAAGTTTAAAAATTCCAATATGTGGTAAAAAGAAAAAAAAAAAAGAAAAAAAGAAGAGCAAAAGGAAAAAAAAGTTTTTCATATGTTCAAATGTTCTATTTGAAGGTTGTTCAAGAAAAAAAAAAGAAAAAAAAATCAAAAAAAAGAGTTCAAGTTTGAAAAAAAAGAAAGAAAAAGAATAAGTGGTTCAAAGTTTGTTTTAATTCACTCTATTCCATATTATCATATTTTGTGAGTGAATATGTAAGTGTTGGGATTGTGTTGTATACATGATTGTTTGGTGAACTTTTGTGGAGTTGAGTTGTGATTGGAGATTTTGGTCATCACTTGTTGTGACCTTGGGTTTTATTAGGATATGGCTCCCTTAAGCATGGCTTTACTCTTACATTTTCCTAAAAATCCTTACATTACAAGCTTTAAAGACCTTCCGACCTTTGTGCATAGAGTTTATGAATGTGAAAGTGTTGTTTATCAATGCAAGTTATGACTTGACATATTTCGAGTCGACTAGTAGGTTGAGCGTTCATTGTTTTAAACACACGAGAGTGTGAGATAGGAGGGAATTGTTCACAAATAAAGGGGTTGGTTGGAGAGCGATCGAGTACATCTTTTACTCGCCACATAAATGAGAGTTGAGTGTGTGAGCACTAGTCTTGAATTATATATGCTCATGTGGTTTGCTTTACTTGACAATTGTTGGGGATGAAGGATAATTAGATGAATGAGATTGATTGACATTGAAGCATGTTCATTAGATTTATCTTGAATCGTTTGTGCTTGATTTTGTTTATTGGGATGAGGCATGTTTTATATATTCATTGATGAGCTCTTTGCTTAGGGGCAAGCAAAGGTTTGGCTTAGGGGAGTTTGATATCTCCAATTTATATAGAGTTTTACCCCTGTCCCATGGTCATAATTAGTAGTGTTTTTGGCTCTGTAGGGCCACTTTTATTACTAATTTGTGTTTTCTAGTGTTTTCGTAGTTTTAGTTGAGTTTTATAGGAAATTGCACTTTTGGAGCATTTTCCAGGGTTTTCATGGATCAACTACGGAAGTTAGAAGGACACGACCACTCTTGAAGCCCAAGATCGGTGAGAGCCGGTGATTAAGGGCTCGTTATGTGATACCGAGGCTATTGGATCAATTAATCAAGACCTGATGAGGAAATCCGGATTGGGCCGAGGAATCGAGCCCAATCGAAATCCAAGCCTCGAAGAAGAAGCCGAGCCCGATCGGGAAAGCATACGCCCGATCGGGCGGCTGCGCACATAAGCACCCTCAAGGAAGAAGCGCGCCCGATCGGGTGAGCGTAAGCTCGATCGGGCGCAGCACACCAGCAGTGGGCAGAGCAAAAAGGCGAGCCCGATCGGGCGTCCCCTCGCCCGATCGGGCGCGTGTTTTTCTTAGAAGACTGATTAGTTTTGTTTTAGTTTTTTTAGGAAGGTTTAAGTACGAATTATGTACGTAAATTCTGATTACCTTCTCTTTTAGATTTTCTCTCTCTACTTAGGATATTTTCTCTCTCTTAAATTCTCTCTCTTCTTTGTTCTTAATTACTTTCATTAATCCAGATTTCTTTTTTGGTAACAATTTCTTCTCTTTTAATTTCAGTTATTTTATTTACTTCTTTCATTATGCCTTGCTTTATTTATTTGATTAGTTTAGTTATGATAATTCTTGAGTAGTTTTATTTCTAGGGTTTATGGGGATCTAATAAATATTATGAAGGGGTAAATTTGTGATTGTTAATTATCAATGCTTGGTTAATTTCCTATTGATTGATTTAATGCTATGCAATTAGGTTTGGCCAGATTTAATTGTATGAGTTTAGCAATATTAATTCGAGAATCGACAGATGAGAATTGATGTTTAGGCTTAGTTTCAATAGGCGGACTAATTATAAATGGTTAAGTTGAGATTTGACAGATGAGATTTAATACCGGTAAATTAACTCTGTGATTATAATACGTAGCGAAAGCCCTTTATAATCTGATTAATAAATGCTTGATGATTGCTTATTATGATTTGCCCTGGATTATTGTTTATTAGTGAACCTATGCCCTAGGTCTTTTAATATTTAATTTCTCCCTATTTTATTTCCTCCGATCTTATTCTTCGTAGTATAGACTTTATTCACAACAATATTGGTTACATAGATAATTTAGATTATAATAATTAATTAGGAGTAGAAAGACTTGTTTCCCTTTGGATTCGACCCTACTTCCCTATCTACTTTAGTTAGAGGACTTAGGTAATTACTTTTGATTAGGGCCTTAGGGGATACGACTTTACCCTGTCAGCGGCTCCCTACTTTCCTTGTCCCTAATCATATATGTCGATTCTCACTTCCTATGAGTGCCAAGGATATTCACAACATGATTTAACGTAGGCGCACTTCGAACGACGCCTACAATGTCAAAATAGCATGTCTTGTCATGGGTTTTAAGTATTCTATGATAATGATGATCGTCTAGTCACTAGTGTAATCAGACTCTTTAGTAAACGTACTCCCCTTCCGTATTCTCACTCACCTATTTCACTGTATTTACCTTCTAAAAGCTTTCTTCTTTTTTCAATCTCAATTGACTTGCATTATCTTCTGCTCGTACATTTACCTCCTAAAAACAAAAAATTGACGTTAGTTTCTTCTTCATTTTTCAATCTCAATTATAAAATTTCCAAATAAATCTGATCATCAAAGAAATGTTGGACAACCAACAATTATAACCTAAAAATATATTCTTAACATAATATGTGACATGTTCTACAATATGGATAAAATTTGTTTAGATATTTTATTTTTTTTTTTAAGGAAGATGGAAACTTTTATTCAACAACAAAGCAAAATTACATAAGATTGATTTTCCGTTTACTTTTGTTTTAATTATGTCTTTGAAGATACCATTAGTAAATGCAAATATCAAATCAAGTTATGTCTTTGAAGATACCACTAATAAATGTAAATAACATTAAATTTCTATTTTGCTTTGAATATCATTCATTCATAAACCCTCATTTTGTCAAACCTTCTAGGTGCCACTAATAAATGCAAATATCTCATTCTTCTACATCTTATTAGAATCCTTTATGAAACGACATTTAAATACTACCACTATATGAAAAATTGATACTAATAATAAGATATAACTACATTTTGAAACAATTCTAATAAAATGTTGGTATGTCCTAGAAAGATAGAGCCAAAGTCAAGTGATTCAACTCAAGCACCCAATGTTTCCAAATTAGACCAACTTCATACCTTTCCGGCATAAACCTTATATCTCAAATAGGTTTTTTTCACTTTTAAAAGTAGGGTGAAAGTTCGGTTTGCGGTTTGGATTATAGCCAAAACCGATCCAATCCAAATTAATTCAGTTTTGGATTTCTCAGACTGAATCCAAACTGAAATAAGATTCGATCCAATCCAAACCAAACTGAATTAATTCAATTTTGCTAATTAGAATCCAATCCAAACTGAAATTTGTTCCATTCTATCGCAACATTTAAACCCAAAACCCGAAATTCACCCAAAAATTTCCTACAATCGCTGAACCTTTTTTGTTAACTACATTCTTTGTGAGAGAGATATTGAGAAAGGAGAATTGAGAATTAGGTTTTTTTTTTTAATTTTGGTTTATATATGAAAGGAGAAAGGGATTAAGATACTTTGTAAAAGAAAGTAGGCTTAGGCCCCATTCACTTCACCTTATTTTTGCTGAACTGAAATTATTTATACTGAATTGAAATTATTTTTGCTGAACTTAAATTATTATTTACTTAACTTAAATTTTTTACTGAACTGAAATTAATTTTATCTGAACTGAAATCATTTTTGCTGAATAGAAATTAATTTTACAGATTTTCTATAGTATATCTTCTTTAAGTTTACTGAATTTTACTGAACTGAAATTATTTTTACTGAACTGAATATTTTTGTTGAACTAAACTTATTTTTACTGAACTTAAATTAATTTTACTGAACTAAAATTATTTTTGCTGAATATTATTTATTTAAGGTGAAGTGAACAGGGCCTTAATGTAATAGATCGAAATTTCAGTTTAAGATTCGGTTTTCGGTTTTTTAAATCCCCAAACCGTAATCCATATTTTTTAATTTTTTCAAACCGATCAAATTCGAATTTCAAATAAATCCAAACCGAAATACTAATTCGGTATGGTCTTCGGTTTGGTTCGATTTTAACCCGAATTACTTTCACCCCTACGTAAAAGGAAATATTTTTGCTGGGTTAGATACATAGCTTTAACTTTATCGTATTGAAATGCATAAAAATAATCATACGACCAAATTCTTAACTTGTAAGTACATAATTAGCTTATCGGCTTATCAATAATTATGTTTCATTTTACTAAATATTTCGGTAGTGTTCACACAATTTTTAGACAATTATTTTTACACAAATTAAAATAGTATTGGTAATACTGGGGGGGTACCCATGGTACGGGATCTAACCTTGGTAATAATACTACTGTGGACACCCATTTGTGTCTCCCCAAAACCAAACCCAGTGATGAGTACCTTTCACATCGAATCATAATCTAATGAAGTGAAAGTGTGGAAAGTTTAGGGTTGCGGATAGTTTTAATTTCTTTTCTCTTCTCTCTGTTTTTAAAAACCTTTTTAAGAAAACAGCCAATCCAATTTGGTTGGTCCATGATATGGGTCCAATAATAGTGTAATTGGATGGGGCTGAAAAGAGCTTTCCAACGATATATTATAAGCCCAATTCCGATGAATATTGATGAAGTTATGCCCAATGAACTAGAGGAGGGCCTAATATGGATTTATCATTCCTAATGAAATTAGGAATGGTTTTAGTCTTCTAGAAGGTTCTTTTCCTTCCTAATTCAATTAGCATTGATAAATTGACTTTTGTTGAGTTTTTAGAGTTTTAATCAGAATAAAAGAACGTTTTTGAGGAAAATACGATTTTATCCTCCTGTACGGCAATTTCTATCCGATTTTAAGAAAACGCGTCAATTTCTTAGACAGCGCCAAACGCCAGGTGTAGCGCCTGACGCTACGCTTGGCGCCTGGAGCTAACGTCAGCGTTTGGCGCTAACCTGGTTTTTCGCGTTAGACTCTGTTTTTGATGTTTTATCTTTTTGGCTGATTTTTCTCTATAAATAACTTCCTAAAAACTCCGTTTTGATTCACCAACTCTTATCAAGATTTTCTTGATTATTCTTCTCTCTCTCTTTTCTAAACTAGCCTTTTCACAAATATAAAAATTCGCATTCATTAGATTTAGAAACACCTAGCCATATTCGAAATTGCCTTCGCCCTAGACGTGAAAGGTTTAATTTCTGAGGGTTTGGTCCCAAATCTCTCTTTCAATTATTTAATTTAATTGTTTTGATTTATTATTTTCCTTGAAGTTACTAACGTGTGTATTTTGTTATTAAAAAGAGGTATGAGGCATCCAAGTAAAGTATTTTAATGGTTTTTTATTGATATTATATGTAGAAATCATGCTTAGGTTTGTTATTTATGATATTCCTAGTATCATGTCTAGGGTAACTTTAATATTAAGTATGATTAGTATGATGTCTTTTATGTTATTTCTAATATTCATGATTGTTAATATCATGTTAGGGCTAAATATATGATATTTATTGTTTAGTGACATGCTAGGGTTTGTTATTAATCTTGTTAGTATCATGCCTAGGGATCTTGCTATTAATATTATTATTATTTTGCTTACATGATTATTTTAATTATGGTTATTATTTTTGATGATTATGATTATTTATTATGTTTGCTTGATATTTATTGTTATTGCTTGATCACACCTTTTATGCATGTTTTAAAGGGAATTCGGTACTTGTAATCACGCTTAATAAGATATTAATAATCTTGTTTAGGGTTAATTGATTATAATTCAAGTGATCGCCAATAATAGATTTATTTGTGCATTTAATATTAAACCAACATAGATTAAACAGGTTTAGGGTAATCATATTGATTGTATGTTAGTCAGAAAGCACACATGAATACGATCTGAATAAAGTAGAGGCCTATTATTAGGGCAGGTTCAATCTCTTTTAGGTTGGATTTGTACCTTCATCCCCGAACCCTATTTGGTTCAAGACCTTATGGAATTGACGATCTCTTGGATCGTTAAGGGGTGTAACCTTCACCTCGTGAACGGTTTACAAGTTCCTAAAAAAAAAACTTGTTGGCGACTCTTTTGCTCTATCTTATTTCCCTTTGGACGCTACCGTAATTTAGTGTATGATCACAGTGGGGTTCAAGCTAGGGGATTAACGCTTGAAATATTCCCTACATTTTTGGGCGACTCCGCTGGGAGGATTTCTATTTTAATTCCTGAAATTTATTTCGGCAATGATTTAGAATGAGTGGATGAGACTCGAAACTTTCTAAGTATTTCATGTGCGTAATTTTGATTAACATGTTCATTATGCATAAAAAAAGATCTCATTGGAAAGACCATCCGTAATGAGTTAGAACATAGGATTTTTACACGTAGGAAAATTTGATGAATATCTTTAACAAACTAGGACCGAAATAACACTGCGCGAAACTGGAAAATTTTATCGAGCACAGAAAGCTGTTGAGGCATGTAGAATTAGCGTCAGCGAACAGAAAATTAGCGCCAGAAATTTTGACTGTAGCGCCAGACGACAGCTCTGTCGCCAGCGCAACAGCCAAAATCCGGCGCCAATCTCTGTTTGCTGGCGCCAAATTCTTTCAATACCGAGCCAGAAATATGCGTTCTAATTTCGACCAGTTTTTCTCATTGTTTGCTCGATCCTACTTCCTGATTGAGTTTTTCTCACTTTGCTGAAACCCATATGTGTTCTTCATATGGACATAACCCTCTGGGAATTCATGCTCCATCTACCTGATTGAACGCTCTGAGCATCAAAGGGTACATCCGAGAATGTTGAATTCACCAAACCATGGAAGCGAGTTTTTTTTTCTAAAAAACTCGCGGTGTCCCATCCACTCGCGCCAACCCTTCACGGTTAGGCTTCCGCCGCGGTGCATTTGAACAATTAACCATTGACCCTATATTGTCTAACCCATATCCCGAACTTTAGAGAACTAGAGCCATGGTTAGGTTGCAAAACTCATTGCATCATATCGTGCCTACTTGACTAATTGTGCATTATTTGTTGTGCATATGGTATATGTTTTTCTTAACCGTTTGTTTTACTTGTGCTGAGATTAAATGAATTAATGACTAAAAGAACTTTGCCTAATTAATTAATTAATTAATTAATTTGACTAAATAAAGTCTAATATTTTAATCAGAATTGACCTAGTACGACTTTAGGCATACCCCTGCTGATTAATAACACCGAAAACAGTTTTAGACTGAAGCTCCAGCAATGGAGCCAAAGTTTGAACTGTAGCGCCACTCTGTGGAGTGTGGCGCCTGGCGACAACTCTGTCGTCTGGCGCTACACTGCAAAGAGAGGCGCTAGTCCTGTCGCTTTGACGACAATTCGGAATATTGATCGAGTCATCACCTTATGTCTAATTAACCAGTTTAATAATTAATTCGGTTAAATTTTACTGTCAATAATACTTTGTTAAGTCAGTAATTGAGTCTAGGCACTAAGTCCCATGGTCTTACACAAGAGTCCAAACATGTCACTTACACTCAACGCACACAATACACATACTATAACCATGTTTAAGAGAGTCTTGTATGCGCGTTTTTTCCGTTATTTTTTTTAGGGGGTAAGTCGGATATTTATCCTCCAATGTAAATACCATACTTAGTTCTAAAAAAATATATACATTATTTTTGCCAAAAAGTATGCACCTATTTTTTCATTTTTCCTCTTTAAAAACCGTAAAGTCAAGGTCGATTTGAGTCAAGTAACTATAACGCAAAATGGTTTAAATTACAGCGCGTGGTCAAGAAAGGAAGGGCGGTTTATCAAAGACAACCTTTTCGTACAAGTCCAACGTTTCGACAAACCCATTGCTCGTAAGAGGAAAGCTAGGACAGTAATGGCAACACAAGAAGAAGTTAATGAGCTTAGGAACCTACTGGTTACCGTGACCGAGGCACTGAAGCTCCTAACCCTTAAGATTGATGATCCCGTGAAGCAACAACAGATGAACTTCATGCAAGAGAGTCTAAGCAAGCTATCTAGGGACTACAAGTTTCAAGGGATTAGTTCACAAGGGGTCTCGGTGGACAAAGATCTTCTTCCGCAGAAGTTCAATGCCAACGACATCTCGAAATTCAAAGCAACCGATAACCCTTATTTTCATTTAAGAGCCTTCGAGACAATAATGAGTATTAAGGGAATCGACAAAAAGGTGTTCCCCTCTCTGTTCTCACTATCTCTCGAGACCATTTGCCAGCAATGGTTCTTTTCTCTCGAGAAAGAAAAGACCTCCACCTGGGAGTGCATAACAAACGCTTTCGTTGATAGATACAAATGCAACATTCAAGTTGAGACTGACCATAGGGAACTTGAAATCCTCAAGCAAAAGAAGAACGAAGGCTTCACCTCCTTCTTTAACAAATGGAGAGAAACCTCATCTAAAATGATTGAGGTGCCAAGTGAAAAAGAGTCTATAAGGTTATTCATCAAAAACCTTCAAGAAAAATATTTCAAGCATCTCAAGTATCAAAATAATCTCCATACCTTCAAGGCCGTCTACGACATTGGAATCAATATTGAAGACGACCTGGCTAAGTTGAAAGCTGCCAACAATAACTCCAACATTGGCTGGAAAGGCAAGAAGAACGACAATCCTTCTTCTTCCAAAACCACCCACTCAAACAACGTTAGCACTTTTAACCTAGGTGAAGTCCTTGCTATGAATAATCAAGGACAAAAGAACCATTTAGGAGGAACTTTACTCCTATTGGCATGAGTTATGACACCGCATTTGATTGATTAAATGCAAAAGGTCTTATAACTCCCATTGGACCATTTGGGACCCACCAGTCGAAAAGAGGTCGGCTAACTGGAACCCCAATGCACACTGCAAGTATCACCAAGGTAGGGGCCATCTCACCGAGAACTGTTGGAAGCTTAAAGAAGCTATCCAAGACTTAATCGATAACAACAAGGTGTCGTTGCCCCCTGCCAGTAAGAAGATAAGTATTGATAATGCGCCTCTCGCTCATGCCTTGGCTATCTCTGATAAGGAAAACGAGGTTGACCCCTCGTCTCTCATCAAACCTATTAAAGAAATCCATGCCATCGAAGAAGAGGAGGAGACCTTTTTCGACGCCATGGATAACCTTCCAGAACCAACAAGTAAAAAGGACATACAATCGCTCACACTGTCTATGATGGAAGGATCGCATTAGCTATTTGAAACTCTTAAGGCCATAAAGGAACTTCACAAGAAATATGACGAGGTTCCACTCCCGAAAGATGAACCTAAGAGAGAATTCATACCCATGGGAACAACTTATGAGGTGAAGCGCTTTCCTTTACAAGTCACCGAAAAACCCAAGAAGAGTAATATACTCTACACTCCAATAGGGATCCCATATGTACAAATGTTTGAAATGCTCTCCGGGAGTGGCGAAATCAAACCTCTCGAACCAAGAACATTCGAATCGTTGAAAAGGACAGATAGATATTATTGTCAGTATCATTAATCAGGGGGGCACACCATCGAAAACTGTTTTAAATTTAAGGATTTAATTCAAAAAATGATTGATGAAAAGAAGCTAGTCCAAGTTCCACAAGAAGAGGATGCAAGCATTAATGGAGTTTGGGACAGTGACGAAGAAGACGTCTACTTAAAAGACATGGTAGGACCTCCACCTTCGGTGTCATACACAATGGATGACTTTTAGGCTGAAGAAGATTCATCGATAGACGTCCTCACAAGATCCGGGAGAATGCAACCTCCCGTTTCAACACAACCCATGCCAACCACACAACAAGTTCCCATACCTATCATTGAAGATAATGATATCGTCAAAAAGTTCAAGAAGACAAAAGTTGAAATGAACGTATGGAAACTTCTGGCGACATCCCGAGAGCATAGGTTGGCTGTAATGAATGCCTTGGAAAAAATAGGGATAGATTTTGACACCACTCCTAAGGGGTTGGCTAACTTCCTCACGAGTGATCTACCTAGTCCCATCAATTTGATCACTTTTTCTGACAAGGATTTACCTCCGGAAGGTGACAAACACTATAAGGCATTAAACCTCACAGTAGTTTGCAAGAGAATGAACGTCCCTATGACAATGGATCAGCGATTAACGTCTGTCCACTTAGAACTGCGAGGATGCTAGGTATAAGGGATGAAGAATTAACCCCGTCAACATAAGGAATAAGGGCCTACGACAACACTTGTCGTCAAGCTCTCGGTAAAATTACCATGAATGTAACGGCGGGAGCAATAGAACATGCTACTACTTTCCAAGTAGTAGACATTAAAGCTTCATTCAATTTGCTGTTGGGACGCCCTTGGCTTCATGACCTAAAGGCCGTCCCCTCATCTCTCCACCAACAAGTAAAAGCCATAGTTGGGGGAATTCCTATCACCATCGATGCTTCACATATGAGAATCAAGTCTTTAGAAAATCCCATAATTAATGTGGAGCACGATGAGGACGATGAAGATTTATGGGGCTTTAACGAAGAGGTCTCCTTAATCCAGGAGGATGAAAGGACCCCTCTTTGCCATGACCCCCATTTTAACATGATCGTAAATGCTATTTTGAAGAAACAAGGAAATTTTCCTAGGATGACCCTAGGAATGAAGAAAGGAATAGAAAAACCACTGGAATCACCTGGCCTCCCTAAATTAGACATTTTCGGACTTGGTTTCGAACCGACTCGGAAATATCTTAAGCAAGCCCAGGAAAAATCAAAGACACATAGGGACACTCGCATTCAAAAGAAAGCAATCCCAATGGATCAGTACCCTCTCACACTTAACGGTTAATTCATAAAAGAAGGAGAGGACTATCCATGCTATAAATTTCCCGAGCCATTTGTCGTAAACGACATAAGGCAACCGGGATTTGAAATCTTCTTGGATTGTTATTTCACGGATGAAATCCCAACTCCTGTCCATAAGGAGAAAGCACCCCATGCTTTGACTTTAACGTCATGGGATTATTATTTGGGCGAGAAAAGGATGAGCCTACTTACAAAGAGGATAACTCCTCGCTCATTCAAACAGTCCTACAAAGCGAAAGCTTCGATTCCTCGAAGCTAATCACTCCAGCGGAAGGATCACTACAAGGGTGGCGCAAGACCGTCAAGGTGACTACTCCAAGTGGAAGGAAGATATCCATCACGACAGGGTAAGGACCGATGTTTGATGAGTCGTCTGAGTCAGAGTCATAGTCTCTCCCTATAGAGTCGTCTAGGTCTTTAGTAGTAATACCTTCCCCTTCTATCTCTTCTCCTAGAATAGTTAGTGATCAAGTCCCTGAGGACATATCAATCTTTGATGTAATGATCTCAGAGTACAATAATATATCTTCTTCTCCTTACTTCTTGTGTTCTTCTCTAACCCAAGATGACGAGCATTGCTTAACTAACAATGAAAAAGACAAAGAACTTATTAAAGCAATGGAAACACTCGAAAAGAAAACACCGGTAATTGAAGAAACTGAGACGGTTGATATCTCAAATGATTCAACCAATAAAAGAGAAGTTAAAATCGGACTAACACTTAATGAACAAGAAAGAACCGATTTAATTAACTTACTTAAAGAATTTATCGATGTATTTGCTTGGTCATACAAAGATAAGCCAGGCATTATTACAGAAATAGCTCAAAACACTATACCACTAATTCCAGGAATGAAACATGTAAAACAAAAGTTACGTCGAATGAAACCCGACGTAGCACTTAAAATAAAAGAAGAGGTCCAAAAACAAATAACTGCAGGTTTCATCAAGGTATCTAAATACCCTGAATGGGTCGCCAACGTCGTCCCAGTTCCGAAAAAAGATGGAAGGGTAAGAATGTGTGTCAAATATTGAGATCTAAATAAGCAAGTCCAAAGGACGACTTCCCTTTACCACACATTGATATTCTGGTAGATAACACGACAAATCATGCACTTCTCTCGTTCATGGATGGATATGCAGGTTATAATCAGATTCTCATGGCAGAAGAAGATATGGAGAAAACAACCTTCATAACACCGTGGGGCACTTACTGCTACACGGTAATGCCATTCGGGTTGAAAAACGCGGGTGCCACTTACCAACGTGCAGCGACTGCCTTACTCCATGACATAATTCATAAAGAAGTTGAAGTATATGTCGACGACATGATTGTAAAATCAAAAGACCGCCCAGGCCATCAAGTAGCCTTAAGGAATTTTTTCAAAAGGCTAAGAAAATACAATATGAGGTTGAACCCATCTAAGTGTGCTTTTGGAGTCACCTCAGACAAGCTTTTGGGTTATGTCATAAGCTCTAGAGGAATAGAGATAGACCCAACCAAGACCAAAGCAATCATGTCAATGCCACCGCCCAAAATCGAGAAACAGATTCGAGGATTTATTGGCCGGTTGCAATACATAAGTAGGTTCATATCAAAATTGACGACGATATGTGAACCAATATTTAAAAAGCTTAAGAAGAATGTACCAGTAATATGGGATGACGAGTGTCAAAAATCCTTTGAAAAGATCAAAGCCTATCTCGCAAATCCTCCCGTATTAGCACTAGCACTTCCCAGAATACCTCTTAGGTTGTACTTAACAGTTACCAAAGAGACAATGGGAGCTATGCTAGCACAAGAAGTAGAAGGCAAAGAAAACGCAATCTACTATCTAAGAAAGAAGATGCTCGACTATGAAGCTCGTTATACACCACTTGAGAAATTGTGCTTCGCCTTGGTGTAGGCCACAACCAAGCTAAGACATTACATGCTAGTGCATACCGTCTTTGTAGTCTCCCGATTAGATCCACTCAAGTATCTATTTGAGAAATCTACGCTAAATGGACGCATATCGAGATGGATAGTCAATCTAGCCCAGTTTGATGTAAGGTGTATGCCGCAAAAAGCTATCAAAGGATCTGTGGTGTCAAACTTTCTAGTGGACTTTCCAATAGAAGACTCGACGCCGATACAAGACAACGAATTTCCAGATGAAGACTTAATGGTCACTGAAGATGATACTTGGACCTTATACTTCGACGGAGCCTCAAACCAAAAGGGATGTGGCGTTGGAGTATTAGTAGTATTACCTAAAGAAGAGCATGTCCCAATCTCCATAAAGCTTGACTTCGACGTTACCAACAACGCTGCTGAATACGACGCATGTGTGGTAGGCTTTGAAACAACTTTGGCATTGGGAGTTAAAAAGTTACGGATATTCGGAGACTCTTCATTAATCATCAATCAAATATCCAAAAGGTGGAAAGTAAGGAGTGAAAGTCTAGCCCCTTACCAAACCTATCAGGAAACTCTTACTAATCAGTTTGAGAAGGTAGAATACACATATCTACCTAAGGAAGAAAATCAATTTGCTGATGCCTTGGCAAGACTAGCCTCGATGGTTAGGATTCCCACGGAAATCGAGCAAATGCCTCTAACTATAGAAAAAAGGCACAAACCAGCATACATTCAGGCTATAGAAGATGATGAAGTAGTCCAAGACGACGAAGAAGAAGAAGAACCATGGTACACGGATATACTCAATTATGTCACCAAAGGAGAATACCCTCCCCATGCTGACAAAAGAGCAAAACGAGCTTTAAGACTCTTATATTCCCAATATGTACTCATAGACAACGAGCTACATAAAAGGGTACCTAAGGGTTGAGCTCTCTTATGTGTAGGAAAAAAGGATGCATAAAGAGCAATGAGGATAGTCCACGAAGGAATTTGTGGAACTCACATAAATGGCAAAATGTTAGTCCAAAAGATAATGCGAGAAGGATATTATTGGACTACAATGAATAGGGATTGTCATCAATACGTGAAAAGATGCCCTAAGTGCCAAATCTATTCCAATTTACAACATGTTCCTCCATCCTTGCTCTACACCTACACGTCGCCATGGCAATTCTCTACATGGGGAATTGACATCATTGGAAAAATCACTCCCCCAGGAACAGGAGGCCATGAATATATCTTAGTAGAAATTGATTACTTCACAAAGTGGGTCGAAGCGCAATCATACGCTAAACTCACTGCAAAACATGTAGCACTCTTTATCGAGAGAAATATTATTTGTCGATACGGAGTCCCACATGAAATGATAAGTGACAATGGAACTCACTTTCAAGCCGAATGTGAAGAATTGCTACAAAAATATGGCATTCAACATCATCATTCTTTCCCTTATAGGCCTCAAGAAAATGGAGCAGTCGAGGCAGCTAATAAAAATCTAGAGACTATCATCGAGAAAATGACAGAAAATTATAAGGATTGGCCTGACAAACTTCACTTCGCATTGTGGGGTTACCGCACGTCAATTCGCACATCAACAGGAAATACGCCATTTTCCTTGGTTTATGGAATGGATGTCGTACAACCTGTCGACTAGAGATTCCATCTCTACGCATCGCGTTAGAGAGCAAACTTGATGAAGTTGAATGGACTAGGGCAAGATATGAAGAGTTAATTCTACTCGATGAAAAACGACTAGAAGCTCTACATCACACTCAGTGTTACCAAACTCGTATGGCTAGGCATTTTAATAAGAAGGTCAAGAAAAGAAACATCAAAGTAGGAGACTTGGTCTTAAAGGCATTAAGGAAAAATGTTTTAGATCCAAGGGGAAAATTTAGACCTAATTGGTCTGGACCTTACATTGTCAAAACAATCCTGTCAGGAGGTGAAGCAAAATTAACTGATATGGATGGCAATGAGTTCTCGAACATGACAAATATTGACCAACTTAAGAAATACTACCCATAATTCCTTAAGAAAGCATACGTAGGAAACCCTTTACGGGTGCGGCCACTTTATTTTTTAAAAAATCTCGCATCCCAGAATTAATTTAAAATTTGACAGAAGATCGACGGAACATCGGCGTCACAGAAAAAACTCTGGCGCCAGCCGATGGTCGTTAGCGCCCGACGATGGCAACTGTCCCCTGACTCCAGACTGCCGTAGCCGGCGCCAGTCTCGAAATCATGGCGCCAATTTATAGTTAACAGCCAGGGAATATTTCGGCGCATTTCGGAGAATTTTCGACTTCCGTACTCGAAAATATTTCTAGAAAATTGATTTTTTCGGTTTTCATTGCTTTAATAAAATAAATTTAAAGTAAATAATTTAATTAAAAAGCTGGAATTGCAATAATAAAACAAATTACATTATTGATGGAATTTAAATAAAGCTTAAATAAATTAACTTTAAATAAAAAAAAAAACTAAGTCTAATAATTGGATATTAAGCAATGCTCTTAATCTTCTTTCTCTTTCTTAGCCCTTTTCCAATTTTTGTCTGCTTCTTCCTCCTCATCCATAACCTTAGCTAGTAGGCATCTTTTAGAGGACCTACATTCAATCTTGGAGTAAATTGTTTCCCCCTCAGCTAGGACTCCATGCTTCTTTTCTACCCAAGCTTTCTTTTCTGTGGTTTCAGCTTTCCTTTTTCCCTTATCTTTTGCAGTAATCTTCTTCCTAGGCATTGTAGGTGTTTTGAACTCAATTCTTTCACCTAAGAGTTCCCTAACAGGAACCACTTTGTCACCTAGACAAATCTTCACATCAATTTTACCCTGATTTTTCTTCATGTCCTTCGTGGGTTTCTTCAGAAGCCACTTCTTCACATCATTGGGCAAGGAAGGAGGAACCTTTTGGGTAATTACTTCCCATAAAGGTCTGACGCTCCAATAAGCATAAAATTTGTCTACTTCCTGGGAGACAGGGAACTCGTAGGGAGGACGAAGATCTCCGGAAGGAATAGTCTGAAGTAGGCCGTATTGTCTTTTTACCCTACAGGGATAATAAAAAACTAATACGAGACAAGCTTGGAAGACGGAAAAATGGTTGCTTGTTGACACCAACCATCTTTTCTATTTTCCACCATGGGATGACCCACTTAACGGCAAAATTGCAGGATTTGAAGACCTTCTTCCATTCATGGCGCCCCATCTTAGAGAAGCGTTTCTTCCTCCTCACGAAGCAATTTGTAGTGTACTTCTCAATGTTGTCTGGAGGGCTAATTAATTCCAGCCTTTCCATTAGCCACATTTGTAAAAAATTGTAATGCAAATAAATTATTATTAGTATACAAAAATGTATTTTTGATTTTTGTAATTAAAAATATTATTTTTCTACCTGTAATAAAATTGGAGAGCCCCGAAAAGGTGCTTTTGGATTCCTCTTTAATTCATCAAGACTAAGCATAGTCTCTCCAACTATTAAAGGCATTGGATTTCTCCCTGATTCAATTTGTTCTAATACAGTGGTTATAATTGATTGACCCTCATTATTTTTACCACTAGTAAGAAAAAATTGATTAAGCATACAAAACAAGAAAGCCCTTCTTCTATAAACATGGAAAGACTCGGAGTAAGGTCTATCAAAATAATGGCGACCAAATTCTTTTAAGTTAACTATATTCCCATCTACTATTTTTGATAGATCTATGTCTTTTAAATTGAAGAAGCGTTCAAAATCTTTATAATAATATGCATCTATTCCAGGGATTACTACAAGATCTATTGCAGGGAAACCTGAAATAGCACCAAATTCTTCCGGCAAAGGGCTAATTTCATCATACCCTATTCTAAAGCAATGTGTATCTACATCCCAATATTCTAGAGCGGTATGAATAAAATCTGAATCAAGATCTACCCCTTTGGTACCATAAATACCCCCCAAGTGAAACACATCTAATTCTTTTCTTTCTTTGGCATTAGGAGACCGACACCATTCATGGGTGTAGTTGGTGAAACTCATGGTGACTAGAGACATGATGTTATTTTTCTAAAGCTAAGAAATATTTTACTTGCTGAAATTATGAAAAGAATCGGCTGGGCTGGGGGCTATTTATGCACATCGGAGCAGTTTTAATCTGGGAAGGATTCGGAGTCAGCGCTAGTTTAGCGCTAGACGCTACTATTGGCGCCTGACGCTAGAGCCTGGCGCCGAACTCTAAGTGTAGCGCCTGGCGCCGAACGGTAAGTGTAGCGCCTGGCGCTACACCAAAACGCGTGGCGCCAGCTGGCGCCAATATGCCTCATCGTACGCACTTTCTGCAAAACTGCGTTTTTGTCTTAATTCGAGTTTGCTAATGACTTTACGGTTTCCTTATCTTTTTTTTTTTAAAAAAAATATTCAATTAATATAGCTATTATATTAATTATATTATTTTTTGGATTTTATTTAGACTAATTTCCAAGTTTTTATAAATCCAATATTTTATTTGACTTTTCCTTTTTTCATTTTTTCTTTTTTGGGGGGAGAAAGTCGAATACCCTCCATCAATAATAAAAATGACGGAATTTTTGCGCAAAATTATTTGTCACATTTCCTTGCACACACAAACATGCACATAATAATAATAATAATAAAAAATAAATAAAATGATAAATAAAATAAACTCATAATAGTATGTATATATATAACGTGTCTAAAAAAATGAGTCTAACTAAAAGGCAAAGTTCTATACAAAGTCAAAATAAAATAAATAAAAAACACAAGAACAAACTACGGCGCCGGGGGACGTAAACCCATCATCGCATAAAACTCCGCTGTACGAGGAGTAACCTCAAAACAGGACCCGTCCACCCAAGATCAACCTGAGGCTGAGGCTGCGGAGGCTGCTGCGATGACGAGTCGACCTCGTACATCCCACCACCTCTAAGAGAAGAGTTAGCCTCTCCCTGGCCTACCGGCGCAACATGTGCACCCTCAGAGGAAGAAACTGAGCCCTCTACCGTCTCAGTACGGGCAGCCTCAGAACGACCGCCCTTACCTCCCGAAGTAGTGCGGCGACGTCTTGAGATAGACCTCGCTGGATCCCTCCGCACCTCAGGTCTCGTGCGGGTACGAGAAGGAATGGGCTGACCCTGCAAAAGAAATTAAAATCAGAAACAGGCAAAATAGTAGCGGTAATACAGAAACATATGAAAGGAAGACTACCTCCTGAACGGCGTTGTCGCGACGGCAGGTAGCCACGTTCCTTATTCAGACAAGCTGGCTTCGAAAGGCATCTATGCATCGTGCCATCGCCGAAACCACCTCGCGTGAGAACTGTCAAAGAAATAAGTCAATAAACATGCATAACACACATGGACAAAAGTTGCAAATAAACAAGCTTACCCGAGTCTGGTGGCGAGGAATCGACCGCTCCACAAAGCGCTCGTCCTCAGGAGCCGGAGGAATCATCTCCTCGATCGGCCTATATGTCTCCTGGTAATGGATAGACATACGGGGTGGCACGAACGCAGCAACATCGTCCTGACAAGGCAAAACAAAATCAGTAAAGCATCACTTGGAGGTTACTTAACGAAAGGTAAAAGCGGAAAAATTGAACCGCCACATCCTCAGCTGGTACAGGAACTGGAGCTAACAACGGCATCAACTCCTCTCCATAGCATCACCTAGGGATTGTGTAATATTTCCAAGGGGTACCAGCACCCTCTGACATGCTTACCAACCTCGTGGCGTTAAACATGTGGCGTGGTGGAGGAGCAGGAACAACAAAGGTATCGGAGGAATGGTGAATAGCAACCCTCTCTCCAAGGTACGCAACCGCTCCGTAAGTCCCTAAGAAATAGCGACGCTCAGCAGAGTACTGCGCGGCTAACCCAGGGACTGTCAGGTCGACCCACGGTCGATACAGCACCTCAGGCTCCTACAAAGAGCATCAATCAGGCAAGAATCTATCTAAGGCATCACAAAATGTCAAATAAGAAAAGAATCATACCAAGATGATCCAATCTCGGACATATGCAGTGGACATCCCTACACGGCGGCTGCCCCAGGAAGCACTAACTGGAAACCTGTGCGGCGACGGTCTCGCCGGTGCAGCTGAGGGGAAGTACTCGTAGAACCAGATCTACTAGAAACTAAAGTTATCAGCAAATGCTAACTAAAATGTAGAGCTAAACTTTATAGGGAAAAAGGTTTACCTCTACGAACCTCCAAAAGCTGGACAAAGCAACATTCGACCCAAAGGACCGATGTCGACACGAGTCCCGTAGCGCTCGAATGAAATCAGCATAGGCCAAGCTGGCCCAGTCATAAGTCCCGATCCAGTGTAGATCGCGGACGGCAGGAAGGTAGTAAAGCAGCGCCCTATTATCCTTGTCAGGGGAGAATGTCTCTGACAGCAAAATAAGTGCAAAGATGCGCACCCGCTGCTCTCGGGTAGACGCACCGTCGTCAAAAGCCGATGCTAAAGACGAGCGGCGAATCCCCCTAGCGCTGAACTGAGTCGACTCTACCTCAGCTCGAGCCCGAATAGCAATCGGACCCAACACCTCCTCGACCTCAGAAGAAAAGACGTCGATCCCGCTGTCGAACGACAGTGGCACGGAGCTAAACTCCAGTCCTGTGATGAGACTGAAATCCGTAGGAGTGACCATCATCTCACCCCAGGGAAAGTGGAAAGTGTTGGTGGTGTCCCAAAAGAACTCCACTAGAGCACGAACTACATGGTGAACCCCGCTAGAGGCAACCATTGCCTCGGCGGTCTCGTACAGCGCAGTAAGACCGCAAGACTCCCATACAAGTCTCGTCTGATCGTCTCTGGCGATGTACATCTTGTACAGATCGCCCAAGCCGTCACAGCCGGAACCATGACAGTGCGTCCTCCCAACAGTGATGCCCCGTCTCACCCTCTCAGAAATGTGATGGACAGGGGAAAAGTACAAGGTCCGCTAATCCCACTCAGGGAGTCGACCAAGCAAAGTGGACGGCTCGGCATCGTCCTCTACGGGCTCATGCTCCCGTCGAACGTCTCGGGATCGTGAACCGAAACCTCGCTGTCTAGCCATGCTACATTGTGCAGAATTTTCATAAATTAAGGTTCTATAGTATCTAAGGTTCGCCTAGCCACATGATACTATGTTCGCAAAAAACAGAGTACGTAGCACTAAAACAGAGCAGAAATTCAAATTGAGCATAAGGACATTTTTCAAGCAATCAAACAATTTCTTGCAATTCTATAGTAATTATTGTGACAAATTGGACAAGAATTTCTAGCAAAAACATCAAGAACATGCCACATTGTATTCCCGACCTTAAGAGGTTCAACAATGGCAATTTGTTCATTTCTTCACCAAATTGAGTCAAACAAGTATAAACATAATCAAGAAATTTCATGGCATAAAATTTGATAAACAAAGAGAATTAAGCATTCTAAGTTTCGAATTTTCAAGAAATTTGAGAATAAACACACGCAAAATTCATCAAAACTGGTGTGAGTTTGAAGAAAACTTACATAGATCAGGAAAATGGATGGAATAAGCTTTGATGTGCAACAAATTTGAGAGAATTTGGTTGAGAAACGAGCAAGAACGAGTGAATTGAAGTTCTTGAAATTCTCGAGCAGGAAACGCAAAGAGCAGCAACGGAAATGAAGAAGAGAAGTGTATTTAAGGAAAACCCGAATCTAGCGCCAAGCGTCAGACCTTGGCATTAGTCGTTGACTTTAGCGCCTAGCGCTAGCTCCAGCGTCT
The DNA here is from genome assembly GCF_001683475.1 of Chenopodium quinoa. Lineage (NCBI taxonomy): Eukaryota > Viridiplantae > Streptophyta > Magnoliopsida > Caryophyllales > Amaranthaceae > Chenopodium > Chenopodium quinoa. The sequence goes on along the minus strand of NW_018742390.1, from coordinate 4,292,655 downwards.
GGCGCTACAGCCATTTAAGTGGCGCTGACGTTATTTTAGCGGCGTCAGATTGTTCAGACACTTTTTTTTCTAACCTTATGAAATATGTTTTAGGTTCGTTGGTACGCCAGTTAGCCCCTCTAAGCAATTTGACACGATTTTTAGTAATCGGCTTGATTACATAAAGTGATCGACCTGATGAAAGATCGTCTCACTTGGCTTAAAGCGCCTAAGCATTGGCTCATCGCAAAAGGCACCGACATACTGGTTCATTCGCAAAAGGCACCGACATACTGGTTCGTAATTCAGCAAAGGGCACCAACATACAGGTTCAAAAGCAGCAAAAGCGCCGACGTGCAGGCATAGCGGAAGCAAAGTTCAAGCGAACTTTTAATGATCGACAAGCGGAGATCTTCGGTAATTTCCTTTGGAAAATTATCGCAACAAATGTGGATAGCTTCAAGCGAGGATATCTTCGACAACATTCCCTAGATTGTGGAAAGTTGTCAAAAACAACTGAAGGTGATTTCAAGCGAAGTTGTCTTCGATCATGTTCCCTTAGACGTGGAAGATGGTCACAAAGCAGAAGAGGATCATTTCAAGCGAAGAAATCTTTGATATTGGAGGCAGCTACAAGCGTAGCGGTTTCTAAGAAGGATGGAATTCTTTTGGCAGAAGGTCATCAAAACAGTAATACAGCAACAAATCGGTTACTTTCAGAGGTGTGTGCTCGACGGTGCAAGATACGCGTTTCTTTACTCTTTTATCTGTTTAACTAACGCTAGTTTGCAGGTATCGGCGTTACCAGAGTGATTTAGGATCGCAGAACGTTCTGAATCATTCGCCGTCCCTATCGCTACTTTGACTTTTGTTTTCGAAACTCGCGTTTCTCCAAACTCAGTCAAAGTGGGGGCTTCTGTAGACACCCATTTGTGTCTCCTCAAAACCAAACCCGGTGATGAGTACCTTTCACGTCGAATCATAATCGAATGAAGTGAAAGTGTGGAAATTTTAGTGTTGCGGATAGTTTTAATTTCTTTTCTCTTCTCTCTGTTTTTTAAAACCTATTTTTAAGAAAACAGCCAATCCAGTTTGGTTGGTCCATGATATGGGTCCAATAATAGTGTAGTTGGATAAGGCATGAAAAGAGCTTTCCAACGATATATTATAAGCCTAATTCCGATGAATATTGAGGAAGTTATGGCCAAATTACTAAACTGAACCCGGTTTGAGCCTTATATGCGGCCCAATGATCTAGAGGAGGGCCTAATAGGGATTTATCATTCCTAATGAAATTAGGAATGGTTTTAGTCTTCTAGATTATTCTAGAAGGTTCTTTTCATTCCTAATTCAATTAGCATTGATAAATTGACTTTTGTTGACTTTTTAGAGTTTTTATCAGAATAAAAGAACGTTTTTTGAGGAAAACACGATTTTATCCTCCTGTACGGTAATTACTATCTGATTTTAATAAAACGCGTCAATTTCTTAGTCATCCCCAAACGCCAGAAGTAGCGCCTGACGCTACGCTTGGCGCCTGGCGCTAATGTCAGGGTTTGGCGCTAATCTGGTTTTTCGCGTCAGAACTCTGTTTTTTATTTTCTATCTTTTTGGCTAATTTTTTCTATAAATAGCTTCCTAAAAACTCCGTTTTGATTCACCAACTATCATCAAGATTTTCTTGATTACTTTCTGTCTCTCCTTTCTAAACTAGCCTTCTCTCAAAACATAAAAATTCCGCATTCATTATACTTAGATACACCTAGCCATATTCGAAATTGCCTTCGCCCTAGACGTGAAAGGTTTAATTTCTGAGGGTTTGGTCCCAAATCTCTCTTTCAATTATTTAATTTAATTGTTTTGATTTATTATTGTCCTTGAAGTTACTAACGTGTGTATTTTGTTATTAAAAAGAGGTATGAGGCATCCAAGTAAGTATTTTAATGGTTTTTATTGATATTATTATGTAGAAATCATGCTTAGGTTGTTATTATGATATTCCTAGTATCATGTCTAGGGTAACTTTAATATTAAGTATGATTAGTATGATGCCTTTTATGTTATTTCTAATATTCATGATTGTTAGTATCATGTTAGGGCTAAATATATGATTTTTATTGTTTAGTGACATGCTAGGGTTTGTTATTAATCTTGTTAGTATCATGCCTAGGATCTTGCTATTATTATTATGCTTTAACATGATTATTTTAATTATGGTTATTATTTTGATGATTATGATTATAATTAATTTATGATTATTTATTATGTTGCTTGATATTTATTGTTATTGCTCGATCACATCTTTTATGCACGTTTAAAAGGAATTGATACTTGTAATCACGCTTAATAAGATATTAATAATCTTGTTTAGGGTTAATTTGATTATAACTGAAGTGATCGCCAATAATAGTTTATTTGTGCATTAATATTCAACCAATATAGATAAATAAATTTAAGGTAATCCTATTGATTGTATGTTAGTCAGAAAGCGCAAATGAATACGATATGAATGTAGAGGCCTATTATTAGGGCAGGTTCAATCTCTTTTAGGTTGAATTTATACCTTCATCCCCGAACCCTATTTGGTTCAAGACCTTATGGAGTTGATAATCTCTTGGATCGTTAAGGGGTATAACCTTCACCTCGTGAACGGTTTACAAGTTCCTAAAAAAAACTTATTGGCGACTCTTTTGCTCTATCTTCTTTCCCTTTGGACGCCATCGTACTTTAGTGTATGATCACAGTGGGGTTCAAGCTAGGGGATTAACGCTTAAAATATTCCCTACAACAGTGGTATCGGAGCCACGCTCGTTTATTTTTAAAATCATAATATTTTTCAAGGTGATTTTTATGGCTTAATTTTTCTGGTTTAAGTTGCTAATTAGATTAGTAGCTCGTATTATCTATTTTAACCTCGTATTTAAGTTACCTTCAGCCCCGAACCCAGATTTCGACCCAAAAATAGTGAATTTTGGGTGGAAAATGTGTTTTGGAAATGGTTTAAATCTTCCAGGGGGCGATTTTTAGCCAAAAAACGACCAGAAATGCTATTTTCGAGGGTTTTTTTCGTTTTTACGAAAATTTTTAAGTCTTTTTAACCTTGAAAATTAATTGCATATTTATGGTGGTTATGTAATTTGTTCAATACATATTTTCTATGCAATTTTAAACCTCTTTAGGCATGGTTACTTTGTAGTAATTTGTGCTTGAATGCTTGATTTTATTTTTCACATAATTGCAAACTAATTGCATTAAGTGTGAAATTGTTGTTCTTTGAGGCTTCAAAGTATTAAAGATTCAATCTTTAATTATGTTAAGTGATTGAAACTTTATATTACTAAATTCCATGATTTTTTTTTAAACTTTATTGATTTAATCATTTTGTAGGTTATTGGAATCATAAAGTTTGAAACTTTGTGATAGAAAAATTGTTTATCTTCATATTGGAAGATATAATTTTTCAAGGATTCACAAGTATTAAAGTTGGAGTCTTTATTGAATTTATGTTCATTTTTCCAACTTTCTCTTATTTTGTAAAAACCTCAAAGTTAATTTAAATTAATTAAATTAATAGTGAGTATTTGCCCTATTATAATTTTTGTTGTACCAAGTTAAACCATTTTAATTAAAGAATGGTTCTTGGGAATTATTTTGGTTGCATGCATTTTAAAAATTTTATTTGAGTTAGACTTGTTTAAATTTTAATTTTGCTCATTAAATTAGTTCTAAAATTAATTTCGAAAGTCACGCAAAATTTGGAGATCAAATCCCGAGGCTAATGGCACGTAAAACAAGGCATGAACGTCCTTGGCTTGCCGGGCTGCATAGCAGCCCGCATGTGGCTGCCAAGGGGCTACCATGCCCTGTGCGTGCAACCATTGCGTGGCTGGTACGCACGGCCGCAAGTAGCAGCAGCACAAGCGACGCAGCACAGCAGCAGCACGCTGCCATGTGCGTGCGTGCGTGTGTGCTGTGTTGCGTGTACTTGGGGCTGCTGTGGCGCGTTGATGTGGGGCACGAGCACATGGTGCATCGTTTGGACTTGGTGCATGTATTGTGTAACTAGGGGTATGCGTAGACGTTGCTTGCGAAGTAATGTAGTGCAATGAATTTGTTTAACATGGCCATCAAGGGCCACATTTTTGATGTGTGAAAATTCGCTGATGTGGGCGTTGTAGCGCTTAGCGACATCGGGCCCACTCCCACGTTCATTGATCATCTAACGGTTGTGCGAAATGTGAGCACTCCGTGTCTTAGTGCTAGGCACTTAGACATTTTGGACTACGTATTTTTTCTTAATAATTGTCGTTTTAATTATTTTATTAATCTAATTTATTTTAATTATTTTAATAACTTTTGGAGGCTAGGCCTCGGTTTTGAGCGGCATTGGCAAAATATATTTTGACAAATTTTGGGAATTATTGGCTTAATTAATTGGATTAATTAAGTTGGATGCGGAATTTAGTGGGAGCTTCAAATGTTAAATTGCGCTTATTTATATAACCAGTTAAAACAACTTTGACTAGTTTTAATTAGGCGTTTTAATTGGATTAACCACCTAGATTAGTTACTAGTTCACGCATGTTTTTGCATTGTTACTTGTTTATCGTTGTAAAATGCATGGGCCATTCACAAATAGTGAATGGATGAATGGAATGTATATTCTCTCACAGGTTTTATGAAATGGCAACTAGTGGGGCCCGATTAGGATAGAAAATACGGACTGCGATCCGTGATGTATTTTTGTAAATCTAAATACGGTCAGCATACCGTTGAGTATTTTTGTACCCTAATATTTAGATTAGTCCTAATCGTAGATACTAGTAGTTGCATTTAATTATGGTCAAGTCTTGAAGATGGAGTTTCTTGGAAGACGTAGCCATGAAGTTGCAAATGAAGACCTTTTGAAGATCTCAAGGGGCCATGCTAGTTGCCAAATGCATCTACATTTATGTTTTTCGATATATATATATATATACATGTTTATGTATATGAATTATATGTTAGATGCATATTTAGGATTTCGAATGTTGTGATGATTAATTAAGTTAACTTAAATCAACCAACATAGAAACCCTAGGTCCCTAAATATTGAGTAAAAACTTGCTATTCCAAAACAACACTTACCGGCCGAACGAGGGTAGTGGTGGGCTACGCCAAAGCGAGGCATCACTACCTCTCCTAGGAAGTAAGGTATATCGGGTATGCAAATGGGTTTTGGTTGTACTCAGCGATATGAGTGATGGAATCCTAACATGTCGTGGCAAAGTGAATTAATTTTTGAGAGAGCATTAGATGCGACGATTTATTCAACCAAGAGTGGCTTGGAGCCATTAGCAAAGCGTTTCTTACCTTAGGAGATTGAGTGTTAAGACAAGCCAAAGCATGCTTAACCACTCTTTGTTCTTCGGATCTTGGAATCGACTTATTCTCTACCAAATTGGGGACAACTTTAAATGTGTTAATAAGACGTTTTAAATAAGTTTGATTAAAATGCATGAATTCAATCTTATTAAAATTTCATGAATGATTTTTAATTTCAAAATTCTTTCAAATGTAGAATCAGGTCTTAAACTATCGACAACAATCTTATGTTCCCAGAACTTCCCGAGAAGTTATCATTTAGCTTGAACTCCGTTTGACCCTCCCCAATTGCTACCTAGAGCATATCTTGGATACTCCAATCCCGAGTTTCTACTCAAAAGGGATTATGAGCGATATGGATCATGAGGAGTGGAGTTATGATTGCAAGAGATTCTCTTGACTCATGGCAAACTCCATTTTGGAACAGTGGAAGAAGAAATTCTCCAACTACTTTCCGGATGTACTTCTCAAGGCTCTAGAAGATGTGGTCAATTTGAGGGTAACAAAGAGCGACAAGGGAAACTATGATGGACTTGTGGAATAAGTGACTAGGTCATTGTCTAACATGAGGATCAAGCCACCGCAAGATGGATGTCTTAGCAAAGAAAGGCAAGAATTATGGGATAGGGTCTATGGTGCAAGACTTAGACCCGGAATGCCACTTCAAGCCCATGTGCAAAAGATGACAAGGTTATTTAACCATCTGGAACTGATTGGTAAACTGATGGAGGATGAGCAAGCGGCTCATATGCTTCTAAGCTCACTCCACTCGGGGTATGTTGCAATTAACATGCGACTTACCAACAATCGGAACAAACTGTCCTACAAGGAAGTTGTCCACGAGCTCTAGAAAACCTATTTTTGCAAGGCGGCTACGTTTGCTCTTAGGCTCAAGAAAAAGGAGTTCAAAAACAAGACAAAGATGTGCTGCTTCTATTGTTGTAAGCAAGGCCAATACAAAAGAGAATGTAGCGATTATCTGAAAGATGAGGCAAGAGGAAAGATAGCTCAATCTCAGGTATCATCCACACACTTAAAAATAAGCAATTTATAAGGTATTAGATACTGGAAAATTAACTCATTTTATGCTCTTATTTCAGGAACGAAATGAGCGATGTTTTTCAAGTGGACATGAGCACAAAAGTGGAAGATGAAGAAAATCAATCCAAAGAAAGCATGTAATCTCATGTATTTTGTCTAAAACTTGTTAAGTTTTATCTACCATACTTTGATCTTGCGACGTTGGACGTCATTTTAAACCTTGGTCACAAGACCTTTTGTTTAAATGTCTTGTTTATATTTATGGAAATTACACCATTTGTGTGTTTAGACAAAATTGTTTATGATAATACCAAAAGAGCTAAGACCATGGAGTCAAACCAAACTTGTGGCATTGTCGTCTTGGCAACATTAACATCAAACACATCAAGAGACTTCTACAAGAAGGTCTTCTTGACTCTTTCGATTTAGAATCGTTTGAGAATTGCGAGGGATACTTATTAGGCAAGATGATTAAGCAGCCATTCTCCAAGCTAGGAGAAAGGGTAGGAGACTTATTAGGTCTTATACACACTGATGTATGTGGACCAATGAGCTCAACCACAAGAAATGGACGACACCGATATTTTATCACCTTCACAGATGACTATGGTAGATATGGTTCTGTCTACCTAATGTCACATAAATCTGAATCGTTTGAAAAGTTCAAATAATTTCAGAGTGAGGTTGAAAAGCTTGGCAAGAAAACCAAAGCCCTTCGATCGGATCGAGGTGGTGAATACTTCAGCCAAGAATTTGATGACCATCTGAAAGAAAAAGGTATACTATCAGAATTGACACCTCCAGGAACTCCTCAATGGAACGGGGTATCCGAAAGGAGAAATCAAACTTTGTTGGACATGGTACGATCAACAATGGGTCTTAGTGATCTTCCTATCTCTTTCTGGGGACTCACACTTCTAACTGCGACACTAACACTGAACCGTGCACCATCAAAAGTTGTAGAAAAGACTCCATATGAATTATGGACATAGAAACCTCCTAGGTTGTCTTTTCTATAGATATGGGGATGCGAAGCATATGTCAAGAAATTGATTTCTGACAAACTTCATCCCAAATCTGACAAGGTTTACTTTGTGGGCTACCCAAAAGAAACCAAAGGGTATTACTTCTACAACAAATCGGAGAACAAAGTGTTTGTTGTTCGCGATGGTGTCTTTTTGGAGAAGGAACACCTTTCCAAAATGACAAGTGGGAGGAAAATCAAACTCGACGAAGTTTGTGAGGATGAGCAACAAAATCAGAATGACAGTCAAAGTGCTCAAACATCATCTGTTGACGCAGGTCAAAATGATCAAAATGTGCAAAGTCAAACCGACAATGCAAATGCTTAATCCATTACCCTATGTAAGTCTTAGAGGCCGAGATCTCAACCTGATAGATATCTTGGTTTAGTATTAACCGAGATATCAGGGGACGTTCTGATTATGGATGGAGATGAACCGGCAACCTACAAGCAAGCGATGGCAAGCACCAACTCTGCTAAATGGCATGAGGCCATGAGATTTAAAATTAATTCCATGTTTGAAAATCAAGTCTGGGACTTGGTTGACTTACCCGAAGGTTACACACCTATCGGATGTAAGTGGATTTTCAAGATGAAAACCGACAAAGATGGAAATTTATTCATTTACAAAGCTAGATTGGTGGCAAAAGGTTATAGACAAGTTAACGGTATCGATTACGATGAAACCTTTTCATCAGTCGCAATGCTTAAATCCATTCGGATCCTCCCAGCGATTGCTGCATATTATAACTATGAAATATGGCAGATGGACGTCAAAACCGACTTCTTAAATGGTATTTTGGAAGAAACTGTGTACATGACACAGCCAAAAGGTTTTGTTGACCAAAACAATGCTGGGGAGGTTTATAAGCTTAAGAAGTCCATTTATGGACTAAAGCAAGCTAGCAGAAGTTGGAATCTGCGATTCGATGAAGCCATCGGTAAGTTTGGTTTTATCAAGAATGTGTTTACAAGAAGGTCAGTGGGAGTAACATCGACTTATTAGTCTTATATGTCGATGACATATTGCTCATTGGAAACATCATTTTGTTGTTACAGTCTGTAAAGGCCTGGCTTGGAAAATTTTTCTCAATGAAAGACTAAGGAGAGGCTCATTACATACTAGGCATCAAGATCTATAGGGATAGATAAAAAAGGATGACTGGATTGAGTCAAAGTACTTATATTGATAAGGTACTTGCTCGATTTAGCATGGAAGGGGCCAAGAGAGGTCACCCACCAATGTCACATGGCATAACCCTGAGCAAGAAGCAGTGTCCACAGACACTTGATGAGCGGGAAAGAATGAATCTGATTCCATATGCTTTGCTTATTGGATCAATCATGTATGCCATGATATGTACTAGGCCAGATGTATCGTATGCCTTGAGTGCTACGAGTCGTTACCAATCAGATCCAGGAGAGGCCTATTGGACTGCGGCCAAGAATATCCTAAAGTACCTGAAAAGGAACAAGGATAAATTCCTGGTATATGGTGGTTCAGAAGAATTAGTTGTTGAAGGTTATACCGATGCAAGCTTCCAAACATAGACGATTTCAAATCGCAATCTGGATATGTGTTCTGTCTAAATGGAGGAGCGTTCAGTTGGAAGAGTGCCAAGCAGAGTACAACTGCAGATTCTACAACTGAAGCCAAGTACTTAGTAGCTGCTGAAGCTGCTAAAGAGGCTTTTTGGATTTGTAAGTTCATTGGTGAACTTGATATTGTACCCTCCATAAAGGGTCCAATAGCCCTCTATTGTGACAACAATGGAGCTATTTCTCAGGCCAAAGAGCCAAGGGAACATCAGAAAGTTAAACATGTCAAATGGCGATTTCACATGATTCGAGAATGGAAATCAGAAGGTGAAATAAGATTTGGCAAAGTTGGAACGGATGACAATGTAGCTAATCCACTTACTAAACCTTTGCCTCAAGTGAAGCACAACAAGCACGTTGAGGCAATGGGAATCAGGCATGTAGGAGATTGGCTTTGATTTCCCTGTTTAGTGTTTTAGTTAAATTTTGAACATTTAATGTAAGACACTAAGAAAAATCATTCAAGTTTTAGAGTAATATAAATTTCATGCAATATTTTATTACTCCGTTTGCTATTTAATTGTGGTTTAGGATTAAATAATGAGTCCATTCGATTCTTGGAATATTCAAAATAGGGTATCAAGACTAGTCTTGATAAGGAAACACCTATTAAGTGAACATTAAATATTATAATCGAAAATTGTCCCTAATCGAGGTCGTTTAAACGATGGACGATTAATGACCAATTGAGATTAGTGTGTAGTTTGATTTATAGCATCGTTTCTTGTGCTATAAGGACATTATTGTCATAAATCATTTGCACATATATTGGTTTAAAACCATACTAGATCGACCTATGAGAATACTTTAAAGAGATTAAAGATCATCATGAAGTATACTTCTCATTATGGCTATCGGAACCTATTTCCTTGACCATGAGTATTGTGAGTTATCTTGTTTGAGTACTAGTCCGTTTTGATGTTGTCAAACATTTGCCGTAATAGGAGATTATAACGGCAACACTCGGGCGGTTAGGTCCTCTCAGTAAGAGGAGCGAAATTACAAGACTGGGAATGTCCCCCCTACTAAAATAGGGAAGATGTCTTTGTTGTATACAAGGCCTCTCGTAGAGCGAGACTGTAAAAATGCATGGCCGTGCTCGGATGGATTTTAGAAATCATCTGTTTATTGACAGTCGGACTTGGAATCGAGAAACACTTATGGACGTAATAAGGATGACGATATAATCTTACCTTATAGTTCATGAAGAACCATGAAGAGACATAAGAAAAAGGCTATACACTAAATGCTCACTTGTCCGGAAGGACAAGTGGGAGATTGAAAGGAATGGTGTCCTTCGAACAAGTGTATTATTCTGATAGTGGGTTCAGAATTATTAGAAAGCTAATGTATTCAGCAAGGTCAAGTGATCGGAATGCCTGGATGGAGGCTGCTTCCGATCAGTAATATTAGTGTATAATTAATATTACAGCTTAATCTTGACTGAACCCTTCGGGTCACACCCTAGCAAATATACGAACCAACTGGACAAATTAATTCGGAAGAAATTAATTCGTCGCCCTAGTATTAAATATTTAGACGTCGGAAATTCGAGCTTAGAGTGTCGAAACCGAGCGTCGGAAGTCGAGTCAAAATAAAAAAAGATGAGACACGAAAATAATAAATCAACAAGACTAAAATACCCCTAGCATCCGAATGTCCTGAGCAAACCGAGTGCTAGGAGCATTTAGTATAGCATGGTGGCTAGCATGCGCACCAAGCCGAGCATAGGCTAGCTAGTGCGTGCTAGCGCACCAATGCTAGCATCGCTGGCCAACGCGCCTAAGGAGCATCGGCACTCAGCAGAAACCCGCATCCTTGATGCGCGGCTTGCTAGCCGAGTGCACGAGCAGCCCGCACAAGCCGTGCTGGGCTTGCTGGCCGGCAGCGCCAAGAAGCCCGCATGCTTGTGCTGGGCTTGCTGGCAGCCGCACATGGCAGCCCACCTTGGGTGCCTTGGTGCCCAAGTGTGGTGCCATGTGGCGCATTGTAAGGGGAGGCTTGAGGAATGAGGTGGCCGATTTTTGGAGAGGGAGTGGGGAGCAAGTTTGGTCCCCCCCTCCTCCAAATGGTGCTCACCTAACCTCTCTCATGAGCTTGCCACTTGTTGATTTATTACTAGTTTGATTATTTATTTTATTTTAGATTTAAAATAAAATGGAAAAATTAAATTCTCCCACATTGATGGGAGAGCCTTTTCACTCTCTTGTTTTCCCTATAAATACCCAAGTTGGGATATTAGGAAAATCACTTGAGTGAGAGTTGAAAAAGGCATCACCATTGTGAAAACCTTTGAACTCATTTAATCACCCTGGTTTTGGCCGGACCTTGCTAACTCAAAGGTAGCGGACCTAAAAAGTCGGTGTTCGTCCTTTATGGGTGGATACCGTTGGAGGCTCGGTATTTTCTGAGCTAAAGCTTTTAAGTAAGAGCCCATTAGGTCGGGCGAAGCATGCGCCAAAGGTAAATTCCGATTTTATCCTTTTATGTTTATTTGTTATGCTTTATGGTTTTATTAATTACGAGTGGTTCTTTGGGTCGGGGTCGTTTCCATGGTAAGTTGGACTTACCAAACCCCAACGAGAACCAAATAGACTTTGCTATTGATTTGAAGGATGAAGCAAAAACATATTCACATGATTCTCAATCTCAAGGAGAAGATGATATCTATTCTTATCCTGAATTCTTAGCAAAAATTAATGCAATAGTTGAAGCTGCTATTCAGACCAAAAGTTTAGCTACTGATTTGGATAAGTTTGATAAAAAGTTTAAGGCTGATGAAATTGTAAGTTTAATTATCTTTATTATTATTATTATTATTATTATTATTATTATTATTATTATTATTATTATTATTATTATTATTATTATTATTATTATTATTATTATTATTATTATTATTATTATTATTATTATTATTATTATTATTATTATTATTATTATTATTATTTATTATTATTATTATTATTATTATTATTATTATTATTATTATTATTATTATTATTTTATATATTTAAGTTATTTAAGATTTGTATATATCTGATATTAATCTTGATAATATGTAGGTGAATAATGTTATTTCTGATCTTGGTTTGGAAAAAGATCAAATTGAAGATAATGAACAAAATTTAGTGGATGCAAACCAAGGAAGTAAAATTAATGTAGAGATTGAAACTGATATGCCTAAAACTGGTGGGAATGAAAAGATACCAGAGAATAATGCAGATGAATTCAATGTTTTTAATGTTGTTCAAGAAACTGATGTTGATCAAAATTTTAATAGAGAGGTAGAATTAGTTGATGTTTCAGTTGGTGTAAAAGGTGCTATATTTTCTGACCCTGGCACAGGACCATCAGAAAATCTGGTTCATTCAGTTGGTGATGAAGGTGTTCTTAGTTCCACATCATCTCCAAGAACACCAAAGAAACCTAAGGGACTCAATGAAATTTATTCATCTGGTATGAATGAGAATCAGGCTAGGCTTGTACAAGAAGGGAGGAGTTTCTTGAAGGGAGATAATTCTATGCCTAGGTTTAATTTAATTACTCCTACTCCACAAGAACCACAACTATCTCAAGAACAGAATGCAGAAGTTTCTGAAAAAGAAATTCGAGAAGCTTCTGAACAAGAAAATAAAAATGACAAGGATGATAATAGCACATCTAAGGTGTAATATTTGTATTTTAACTGAATATTTTATATAAATAGTTTTTGTATTTAACTATCATATTTTATATAAATAAATGTGTTTATTGTATTTAATTTTTTTATTTGTATTATTCATATGCTTTCAGGTTTTTACTAAAACTGATGATGTAATTCAGTCTAAAGTTACAGAAGAACCCTCTTTAGCTATTGATCAGGCGCATCAGGTAATGTTTTTTGTTAAATTTTTTCTGTAATTTAATCTTTATAATCAGAAATTAAATATATTTTGTCATGATTAGAAATATGATTGTTATCATTGTTTAGGATTTAGTTTATTTTTGTCATATTTTAGATTTGTTTTGTCAGGAATTAAAATATGTATGTCATAATTTTAATTAGTTTCAGAATGTATCATTGTCAGGAATTAGATCAATTTTTTCATATTTTAGATTTTTTTCAGTCAGAAATTAGATTAAATATATCATGAATAACATTATATAAGTCAGGTATTATATTCTGTTAGTCATGTATTATATTATTCCTGTTAGGAATTTAATTACTTTTGTCAGAAATAAAATTGTTCTTGTCAGGAATAAAATTGTTCTTGTCAGGAATTAAATTACTTTTGTTAGGCATTACATTGATTATGTCAGGAAATAAATTACTTTTGTCAGGAATAAAATTGTTCTAGTTAGAAATAAAATTGTTCTTGTTAGGACTTAAATTACTTTTGTTAGGAATTAAATTACTCTTTAAATTTGGAATTAAATTACTTTTGTCAGGAATAAAATTGTTCTAGTCAGATATTATATTAATTTTATGAAGAAAGAAGATTTTGATCAGAAATTAACTTATATTATCAAGAACACTTGTAGCAGGAATATTAACAATTCTTTTTTTCCTTGTAGGAAGTACAACCTCAGCCTAGAGATGCATGTGCAGTTTTACAATTATTGAGGAATAAAAGTGTTCCTGTTTTTAAATACAATTTGTAGCAAAGCGCTTGATCCTTGTACACAGATGCTTTGCAAGCATATGTGGTTGTGACTTTGTGCAAATTTGACATGTATTTCCCACCCTAATTTTTTGACATAATGGTTCATTATCTGGTTCTTCATTTGGTGCGTGAGATTAACTTGTGCGGTCTAGTGTTCATGAGGTGGTTCTACCTTTTTGAAAGACACATGGGTACATTACAAGATAAAGTACGGAACCGGGCTCACCCTGAAGGAAGTATGATGCAAGGGACCGTGGGTGAGGAGATAGGTAACTTTGTGGCGGACTACATAGCCTTTGCTCAACCTATTGGTCTTCCTACTTCTCGACATGAAGCTAGACTTGATGGCCATGGAACAATTGGGTTGAAACGAATGTCACCTGACCGAGATCAGTTCTTACAAGCAAACTTTATGTTTTGCACCATGTTTCAGATGTGCACCCATATTTAGACGAGCACATGGCTAGTTTACGTGACGAATTTCCATCGAAAGGTGAAAGGGCACTTATGCAGTTGCATAATAATAGATTTGTTAATTGGTTTTGTGATCGAGTAATGAGTCGATTGGGTGATACTAATGTGACCGATACAGTACGGTGGCTTGCGTACGCTCCTAGGGATGATGTTCGTTCATTTGAGAAAAATGACATCAATGGGTACACTTTTTGGGCCGAGGGCCTTAATTTGAAATCTTCCTCCACCCAAAATAGTGGTGTAACGCTTGTGGCATCGTCAAGGGAGTTTGCAAGTGCTAAGTATAAATCACCTGTCGATGTAGAGTTGTCATACTATGGTCGAATTTAAGAAATGTGGGAGCTTGATTATTGTAATTTCACGGTTGCTCTTTTCAAGTGTAAGTGGGTTGATAATATCAGGCGTAACTTCAAATATGAGGACTTTACTCTTGTAGATCTTAGCCACTTGAATGATAGTGCGGAACCATTTATCTTTGCATCTCAAGCTAAGCAAGTGTTCTACGTAACTGACCCAGTCGATTCAAAATGGTCTATAGTGCTAGCTGGCAAAAAAAGAATCCTAGGCATTGGAGATGTAAAGGATGGGGAAGAATATGATGCATTTGATGATTCTGCACCTTTCACTGTTCCTAGACCTGTTGTACTAAATGACATAGATAACGAAGCAGGTTATATGCGATCAGACCACAACGATGGAATTTCATATTGAGGTAGTATGATTAAAAGTTAGTAATGGTTTCATTGTAAATATATTTTAGTTATCATGTATATAGGAGCATAAGTAGGCAAAAAAGACCATAAATGACATAAATGAGCTTGTATTTGACACAAAATCCTTTGTTTTGTATATAAACTAACAAGTTTGTAGTTTGAAATTGCCTAAGTGTACTCATTATCATGCATATACAAGGTTATATGACCATAAGTAGGTGAAAATGGCTTAAATATTCTTCTTGTTAACCCAAGTCTTTTGTTGTGTATGAACTAACATTTAATCATTCTAACAACACATATTCATTATATTCAATATGTTTGTAGTTTGAAATTGCCTAAGTGTACTCATTATCATGTATATACAAGGTTATAGGACCATAAGTAGGTGAAAATGGCTTAAATGACCTTCTACTTAACCCAAGTCCTTTGTTTTGTGTATGAACTAACATTTAATCATTCTAACAACTCATATTCATTATATTTAACATGTTTGTAGTTTGAAATTGCCTAAGTGTACTCATTTGCACTAATACTTTACTATACACTAATATTGCTTTATGTTTGTTTTGACAGGTACTTATATCTCATGGAGGACGATCACGACCCTGATTCTGTAGAGGACATTGAGGATGATGACTACGATGGCGAGTACGAGGATGAGGATGAGGATGAGCCTTATGATGTGAACAAGGAGGATGACTTGGGTGAGCCAGAGGATCAGGCTCAAGATGAGTTTAAGCGTAGACTTGAAGAATTTAAAATTTCAGCTGAACGTGCACCGTCTATTGCAAATACAGCATGTGAGATTGTTGGTGACCCGACTCCTAAAACTCATGGCCAAGGACAAGATCAAAACAACACAGGTGGTGGAGGGGGGTAAAGGCACCGGATCAAAGAAAGGGAAGGGGTTTGACGAGAAGTTGTAAGAAACCGGACGGTCCCATGGTCATGGAGTATGACAACAATGGCCAACCCGGGGGCGAATGGCGTCGACAATATGCTAATCATGTTGGCATGTGTGCGCGGAAAATCCCCATTACACTTGTAATGCGGCAAGTACCTCCGGGTTTGATTCAAACCTTTTGAGATGATACAAGGGTAAGTGTGTTTTTGGCACAATTAGACAATTTAAGAAACCTTCACCTTATGGTTGTTAGTAAATAGAAACTAATAATCAGTTTGTATTTGTGCTTGTAGAGGTTGTTTTCTATTTCTAATGATGCCGAGAAGAGAAGGGTGTTTGAAGCTTTATTAGCGGAAAGATTCAGAGGCTCTAAGACCACCTTGACTAATGGATGGATCTACAAGAAGAAGAAATCAAAGAAGAAGAAAGCTGTTGAGGATGACGTTCTCCCGTGGAAAAATGCCGACTGTGTCAAAAGAAGACTGGTAAGAGTTCGTTATTTAGAAGACTCAAAATAAAGCCATTGTTAGTTTGTGTAAATCTGATCTCAATTGAATAATAGCTTGACTCTTTTTGTAGTACTGATACTAAGATTTGTTTTTATGTAGGAACTTCGAGATCAAAATTAAAAAAAAATGCAGAGAAGGAGTACGTCCATCGTATGGGGGCTAAGACATTTGCTGAAAAGAGACCTGATTGGATCAAAAAGGGTTTATACCCTAAATCGCTTCTAGTGGCATCGAAGGAACCCTCTAATTCCACGGTCACTACTTTGGTGAGTCATGCCGGTGATTTCTTTTGTGCTCTCCATACGTTTGATAAGGAAACCGGAAAATGGGTCATCAAGGGTCCGGAAACCGAAAAAATGGCAGATAAACTTGTAAGTTACCTATGAACTGTTGAATTTTAAGTCGCTTTTGCATCAAAATCACTATAAAAACCATTAATTATATTATTGACATCCTTTTTCCTTTTACTACAGCATGAGCACACTGAAGAACTGGTAGAGGGCCAATTGGTCCCAAGTGTGGAGAATGACCCTTTCACCATGGCTTTGGGAAGGTCATACCATCCAGGATGAGTAGTAGCTTTGGGAGGGTCATTGCTAGGATGGCAAACGGTGATGGGTCCAGAATACACGAAATCGGGTAGATCTCGAGCCAGTGTTAACTCACCGGGGGAGTTGGATGCCAAGTTAGCATCAATTAAGGAACAAGTACGCAACGAGTTAGTAGGTGAATTCAATGCTTGGGCAAAGCAGATGAGCTTTCCAACTTTGTCGTTCCTCGTGCTACACCAGTCAACTCATGTTCTCAACCAAAAGGACAAGGAGAAGGTGATAGACATTGAGGAGATGAGATACATGGAGAAGATGAGCCACCTGAGGTAATTTCAATTGTGTTATTAAAAGTTTTAAAATACTGAGTTAATTGAGATCTGAGGTGGCATGATTGATGAACTATTTCAGGTTCCTAGTCCTACACATGTAGACTCGAGGGAGCTTGATAATCCAACACCGCATGAATATCCAGATTTATAGGTGATTTGTAACCCTCTACCTTAATAAATTTCGTTATAGTATCTATGATGTAGTAAAAGACCTATTTAGATAACTTATTTTTGTACTTGTGTAGGAAGACAACCGGTGTGCACTTCTAGCCCCGGGGCATGCAAATAGTGTGCAATTGAGTTTCGTGGATTATGGTAGTGCACAAGCAACGATCGGTACTACGGCGGGGCCACATCATTACTCGATTGGGATCGCTTCGGTGGTTGAGGGGTTCGAACACATCCCACTACCCGTACCGATAGAGGAAATTGAGATAACAAAGCTTTGGCAAGCTATAGGTAGCTTCGTTGTTTGGCCACGTGCATGGGTGAGGTTGATTAACGAGGTAATTTATTTATTTTCAATTGTTTTAGTGTTAAATAACCATTAGGCACTCTATAACTGCACCTCTGAAAATAAAACTACAAAAATAGCACAACTCCCCGGCCCCCATCTCTAATGCCAAGGCAGCGGCTGCCTTGGCTGGTGCTCCCTACGCTGCAGCCTCGGTAGCGCCTGCCTGGGCTGCTACAGCCTCGACAATGCCTTCCTGGGCTACTGCAGCCTCGGCAACAGCCTGCCTGGGCTGCTGCAGCCTCGACAGGCGGCTGTCGGGGCCGTTGTGGCCTCGACGGGGGCTTCCAGGGCGACCTCGGCCTCGGCGGCGGCAGCTGCCTGGGCTGTTCTGGTAGCGGGGGCAGCTCCCTCAGCTGTTTCGGCCTCGGCGGAAGGTGCACTTTTTAAAAAAAAAATTTTGAGCCATTATTTTTTTTCTTAACTCACTCAGTCGTTGAATTTATATCATAATTACATATTTATAAGTGATTGTGACTTGCAATAACATAAAAGAAGCTAAGTTCTACTTCCTTTGTTCTTTTTCACTTGACCTGTTTCTTTTATTACGCTTGCCAATGCAAAACTTTATTGATCAATAACTATAATTCTTCATAAGTAAAAATTATAAAAGTTGTATATTACGATAGTACTTATTGAGACAAATTAAAAAAGATATCATATGAATATATTTTTCCTTACATATCATTCACAAATGACGGTCAAAGGAGAGGTGGTGAATAGTGTAAAAGTCAAAGCGGGTCAAGTAAAAAAGAACGGATGAAATATGTTTTTGGGTCCATTTCATCAAACTAAAGCCATTTTGAGCCAAAATGGCTTCTCACATGCCTATTTTCTTCATTTCCCAACTTATGAACTTATTATTTCTCAAACCATATCATAATTACATATTTATAAGTGAATGATACTTGAAATGAGATAAAAGAAGCTAAATTCTAAGTTTTTTGCTCCATTACATCAAAATAAAGCCATTTTGAGGCAAAATGGCTTCTCACTTGCCTATTTTCTTCAATTCTCAACTTATAAACTTATTCTTTCTCAAACCATCTCAAAATTACATATTTATAAGTGATT
Organism: Chenopodium quinoa; assembly: GCF_001683475.1. Lineage (NCBI taxonomy): Eukaryota > Viridiplantae > Streptophyta > Magnoliopsida > Caryophyllales > Amaranthaceae > Chenopodium > Chenopodium quinoa. The sequence goes on along the minus strand of NW_018742390.1, from coordinate 4,273,931 downwards.
ACGACTTAAAATGACATAAAAGAAGCTAATTTCTAAGTTTTTGCTTCCATTTCATAAAAAAAAGCCATTTTTAACCAAATTGGCTTCTAACATGCCTCTTTTCTTCATTTCTTAACTTATAAACTTATTATTTCTAAAACCATATCATAATTACATTTTTATAAGTGATTGTGACTTGAAATGACATAAAAGAAGCTAAGTTCTAAGTTTTTGGGTCCATTTCATCAAAATAAAGCCATTTAGAGCCGAAATGGCTTCTCACATGCCTATTTCCTTCATTTCTCAACTTATGAACTTATTCTTTCTCAAAGCATATCATAATTACATATTTATAAGTTAATGTGAGTTGACATGACATAGAAAAAGCTAATTTCTATGTTTTTGGCTCCATTTCATCAATATAAAGCCATATTAGGCAAAATGGCTTCTCAGTTGCCTATTTTCTTCATTTTTCCAACTTATAAACTTATTCTTTCTCAAAATATCTCATAATTACATATTTATAAGTGATTATGACTTGAAAGGACATAAAAGAAGCTAAGTTCTAAGTTTTTTGGTCCATTTCATCAAAATAAAGCCATTTTGAGCCGAAATGGCTTCTCAATTGACTATTTTATGCATTTCTCAACTTATAAACTTATTATTTCTCAAGCCATCTCCATATTTTTAAGTTATTGTGAGTTGAAATTACATAAAAGAAGCTAATTTCTAAGTTTATGGGTCCATTTCATCAAAATAAAACCATTTTAAGCCAAAATAACTTATAATATGCCTATTTTCTTCATTTCTCAACTTATAGACTTATTCTTTCTCAAACTATATCAGATTTCTTATGGAAGAAAAACTTCAAAGAGAAAGAGGGTGGAGAAGCCTAAAAGCATTGATAAACCTAACAAGAAGTTAACAACGATCTAAGAGTGAACAAGCGTCGAAGTTACACTCTTCAAAAGGTTCACCCATGCAACCTACTCCACTTGTTGAAGACATTGTTCTTCAATCGCTCTCTTCTGACATGACCTTTCTTCACAACCGTGCTTGTCATTTGGTCGGTCCCATGGAAATTGCACTTCCTATGGCAATGTTCCATTATGATGAGGATGCAGTTGCATGGATTAGCAAAGAAGATGTGAAGGAATTTCTACGTGGTGCAAAGCTTAACATTTCCCTCATTCAAACATTCATGAGGTACTTCAATGCCCACATAATCTACACTTTTTTCAAGTTATTCAAATTTATGGTGATTATCCTTCATGTGATTAATTATTCAATGTTCATCCACGCAGAGCACTACAGGAGCACTTAACTGAAACCGATTCTCCTTGTAAAGTTGGGTGGTTATGCCCCGAGCAGTTATCCACTACTAGAATCATAGGAAAATCCCGTGACGTGTTGTACTATGTTGAACAGAGTATCAGGGAATCAGCGCATGGGGGAGACAAGTTCATATTCGCCCCATGTTATAGAGAGTAAGTCTAACCATTTCAAATTCAACCGATTTGGCCTCATTATATGTTGACTCCTAAATATTAATTTGCTTGTCTATTTGAACTTATGTAGGGAGCATTGGAGCCTCATGGTTATTTGTAATTCCAATAACACAATTTATCACCTTGATTCAGCTCGATCATCGGAGAAGTGGCTAGTGAAGTCTATATTGCAAAAGTAAATATATATAGCTACCTAGTGATGATTATTGCTAATAATAACTAATTTAGTAGTCAAACGAATAATCAAATTTGAATGTACTTTATTTACTACAGTGTTATGAAGAAGCTACATTGTCGTGCTCCTCAGGGTCCAACATAGAAGTCACCGTTGGTAATTCACTAATGTAATTTGTTCGTCATATGCTAGTGCGCACAACAAGAAAATGGACTTGATTGTGCTTTGTATGTGATAAGATTCATGCTTGACATAGTGACTCATTGTACGGACAGTCAACATCTTGGTGAGGTAAGTCTTAAAACTTCATAAATGCTATTTTGATGTGATTTCTAGCCTTAAACACCTAATATTACCCAACGTTGACATGTTATGAGAAATAAATAGGTCATTTGATAAGAAAAGTAGAAAATGGGCTTAATAGAAGTCATATGGGCCATATTTAGGCCATTTTGTATTAATATGCTCTTTTGATGTGATTTCATTCCTTATACACCTATAAATAGATAATATTGACATGTTATGAGATAAATAAAGTTCATTTGATAAGAATTGTAGGAAATGGGAAAAGTAAAGTCATCTAGGCCATATTTGGGCCATTTTGAGTAAAAAGCGTCTTAAACCTTAATAAAATGTTTTTTTGATTCAATTTTAGGGCTTAAACACATAAAACTAGGTGAAATTGACATGTTATGAGAAAGAAATAGTTCATTTGATAAGAAATGTAGGAAATGGGCTAAATAGAAGTAAAAAAGGCCATATTTGGCCCATTTTGAGTAAAATGCGTCTTAAAACTTAATGAAAGGCTATTTTGATGTGATTTCTAGCCTTAGAAACCTAATATTACCCAACATTGACATGTTATGAGAAATAAATGGGTCATTTGATAAGAAAGGTAGAAAATGGGCTGAATAGAAGTCATATGGGCAATATTTGGGCCATTTTGTGTTAATATTCTCTTTTGATGTGATTTTTTTCCTTATACACCTATAACTAGTTAATATTGATGTTTTATGAGATCAATAAAGTTCATCGGATAAGAAATGTAGGAAATGGACAAAGTAAAGTCATGTAGGCCATATTTGGGCCATTTTGAGTAAAAAGCTTCTTTAACCTTAATAAAATGCTCTTTTGATTCAATTTTAGGGCTTAGACACATAAAACTAGATGACATTGACATTTTATGAGAAATAAATAGTTCATTTGATAACAAATGTAGGAAATGGGCTAAATAGAAGGCATATAGGTCATATCTGATAAAATACATATTGTTTAGCCTTATTAATTAATTATAACATAACTTTTTTGTATTTCAAGTTTTGCAAAGTACAAAAGGATGGTCTGTTGAAAATAAAGGAACTTAATGAAGTCCGTGACATGTTGGCGTCTTATATCACCTTCAACATGTAAATGTCATTTTAATTGTAAATTTATGTTAACTTTTAACTATATTATTATTCATTATTTACTTACTATCATTTGTGTATGTATATAACACTTTTTTTTTATTGTATTGCGTTTTGGAATATTTATATCTATACATATATAAATTCTTGTTTTTAATATTATTTGTATCTTATTATAATATTTAATAATATTATTATTAGTAGTAATTATAATAACAATATTATTAATTATTTTATTTAATATTATTGCTGGAATAACAGGGTTTTTTTAATATTATTGCAAGAAAAAAGGAAAAAAAAAATATTACTGAAGAGGCACCGGTTAACCGGTGCCAAAAAGAGCCGCCACCAACGAAAAAAATATTCGCGGGACTATTTAAGGCACCGGTTAACCTGTGGCGAAAATAATTAAAGGCACCGATTAACCAGTGCCAAAACTTGTTTATGGCACCGGTTTTGAACCGGTGGCAAAAGGGTGGTAAGTGGCACCCCCCACATTGTAACCGGTTCAAACCGGTGCCTTAGACCAGGTTTGAATCGGTGCCTTTTGCTATTTTTCTCCTAGTGAACAAACCCTAGCATGTTACTAAACATTAAAAATCAAAGATTTGGCCCTAACATGATATCAGGAAAGAAAATAGGAAGCATCACATAAATCATAATTGATATAATTAAGAAACTTATTGTTTCCCTAAACATGATACTAGGATGCAATAAAACATCCTAACATGATACTAGGAATCAAAATAACAATATATACCTGATTTGTATATCATATTATAAATTAAAATAATTAAAGCACTTACTTGGATGTCTCGTACCTCTTTCTAATAACAAAATACACACATTAGTAACTTCAAGAGAAATATAACATCAAAGAATTAAATTAAATAATTGAAATAGAGATTTGGGACCAGACCCTCAGAATTATCAAACCTTTCACGTCTAGGTGAAGGCAACTTCGAACTTGGCTAGGTGTGTCTATATCTTTTGAATGCAGAATTTTGATAAAATTTAAGCGTACAAGGGGTAAAATTGTAATTTCCTTTAAAACACTTCTTTTGTTCTAAATAAAACTCTTAAAACTCAATTATCAATGCTAATCATATTAGGATTCAAAAGAACGTTCTAGAAGATTCTAGAAGACTATTATCAATCCTAATTGCATTAAGAATGATAAATCATAATAGGCCCTCCTCTAGATCATTGGGCGGCATATAAAGATCAAGCCGGGCCCAGTTTAGTATTTTGGCCATAACTTCCGCATTATTCATCGGAATATGGCTTATAATATATCGTTGGAAAGCTCTTTTCAAGATAAATCCACCTAAACTATTATTGGACCCTTCCTATGGACCAAACTAAACTGGATTGACTATTTTCATAAAATAGGTTTTCAAAAATAGAGAGAAAGAAGAGAATTAAAACTAACCGCAACACTAGACTTTCCACACTTTCACTTCATTCGATTATGACTCGACGTGAAAGGTATTCATCACTGGGTTTGGTTTTATGGAGACACAAATGGGTGTCTACAGCGAGGAAAGAAGTCAAGCGGCAACTGACGAAGTAAAAAAGCTGCTGGACGCTGAGTTCATTCGGCCATGTAACTTCCTTGACTGGGTTGCGAATGTTGTCCTTGTAAAGAAGCCGAATGGTACCTGGCGTATGTGGGTTGACTACACATACCCCAACAAGGCATGTCCAAAGGACATTTATCCGCTCCCAACGATCGACAGCCTGGTCGATTCTACAGCCGGTCATGCCTTGTTGAGCTTTATGGATGCTTATTCCAGCTTCCATTAGATACCCCTGTGAAAAAAGATCAAGAAAAGACGGCCTTTTTCACTGATCAGGGGTTATTCTGCTAAACTGTGATGTTGTTTGGCTAGAAGAATGCGTCTGCTACTTTCCAACGGATGATTAATACAATCTTCATTAATCAAATTAGGAGGAATGTAGAAGCGCACATTGATGACATGATAGTCAAATCCAAGAAGCAGACGGATCACCTTGCTGATCTCTGAGAAACCTTCACCATACTCAGGCGGCATAAGGTCATGTTAAACCTAAGAAATGCGTGTTTGGTGTTGAGTCTAGGAATTTTCTCGAATTCCTGATTGATAAAAGGGGGATAGGGGCTAACCCCGAGAAGATACAGGCGGTGATTGACATGAAGTCACCCCGCACTGTCAAAGAAGTACAGAGACTATCCGGTTGCATGGTGGCATTGGGGAGGTTCCTCAGCTGGTCAGGTGACAAATGCCTTTACTTCTTCCAACAAATCAGGAAGAAGATTAGGTTTGAATGGGGGGGATGATGCTTAGGCGGCCTTTCAGAAATTGAAAGAACACTTGCACTCTTTGCCAAGGCTTGTTAGCACTTTTCCCAAAGAGACGTTGTATATGTATCTAGCCGTCTTTGACCACGCCCTCAGTGTTGTTCTCCTTGCTGAGAGAGACGGCATCCAGCTCCCAGTTTATTTCATTAGCCATGTACTCAGAAATGCTGAAGTCCGGTACCCCATGGTTGAAAATTTTGGCCTTGCTCTGTATATGGCATTCAAGAAGCTAAAACCATACTTCTTGGCACATCTGGTGGTTATCTACACCGATCAACCCCTCAAGCGGCCAATGTCTACCCTGGAGTCATCCTGCAGAATGTTGAAATGGGCTATTGAAATGCAAAGTCTTGAAATCAGTTAAGAACCAAGAACGGCAGTGAAAGGTCAGGTGTTTGCCAATTTGATTATTGAAATGACACTGTCGATTCCTCCGGATAACCTTTTTCAGGTTTGGAAAGTGTATGTAGACGGGAGCTCGACAAAAAACAGTTGTGGTGCAGGGATTATTTATGAATCTCTTGAAGGGGGACAAATTTGAATATGCACTACGGTTCAAGTTTTAGGCTTCAAATAACGAGGCAAAATATGAAGCCCAGCTAGCCAAAATCCGCATGTGTAAGGCAGCAGCGACAACAAAAATTGACGCCTTCATTGATTCACAGTTAGTCGTAAGCTAGTATCAGGGTTTGTATGAAGCAACCCATCCGGCAATGATCAAATACCTTCAGGCAGTCAAAGAAGAGGCTAGGACACTTGAAGAATTTCATATGAGTCAAGTGCCCAGGTCTGGAAACAACCAGACGGATGCCTTGTCTAAATTGGCATCTTTCGCCTGCTGTGACACGCCTCGGTCAGTCTTTTGGGAAATTTTTGGAAAAAGAAGCATATATGAAGAGCCCATTGGAATACTTGACCGAAGATCTACTTAGATGGATGGCATCCGAGCTTACCTCACAGATAACATGCTTTCGGATTCACCACAAGAGGTAGTCGTCATGAAGAAACGAGCTGCAAACTTTGAGATGAGAAACGAAGAGCTCTTCAAAGAAGGGTTTTTGAAACCTCTTATGAATTGTGTTACCCCAGAAAAGGGGAAGGAAGTTCTCGAAGAATTGCATACGGGACATTACGCCTCCCATATAGGCGGAAAATCCTTAGCCATCAGGGCCAGGCGGCAGGGTTACTTTTAGCCCACTCTTGAGTCAGTTGCTAAAGAGATGGTGAAAAAATGTGACAAGTGCCAAAAATTTGGCAAGCTCATTCATCGTCCGGCTACTGACCTGACGCCAATCCACAGTCCAGTCCCATTTGCTAAATGGGACATGGACATTTAGGTCCTTACACGCCTGCACCAGGCGGAAAAAGATATATTCTGGTGGCTATGGATTACTTCACCAAGTGGGTGGAGGCGGAGGCAGCAAAAAAACATCATCTCTTTCATAATGGCCCTCAGTTTGAAACGTCTAAACTCAAACTTGGTTGGGAGATGAAGGGATCTCAAACTATTTAGCATCAGTAGGCCGACTCTAAGCAAACGGCCAAGTTAAAGCCTTCAACAAACTCATCTCAGACAACATCAAGAAGAAAATTGAAAGAGCTGGTGGCTTATGGGAAGAAGAATTAATTTATGTCTTATGGGCCATCCAGAAAACTGCAAAAGCGGCAACTGGTGAAACCCCATTTCTCTTAGTATACGGTGCTGAAGCCGTCTTGCCCATCGAGCATTATAAGTCGACTCTACGAGTCATGCTTTACGATGAAGAGGCAAACTGGGAGGCCATGCGGCTAGCATTGGACTCACTCGTGGAACGCAGGGGCAAAGCTGCCTTGCATCATGAGATATACCGTCTGAGGATGACAAGAGCCTACAACAAGAGAGTACACAAGCGCCCTTTGGAAGTTGGCAACTTTGTGTTACAAAAAATAGAGGCAACCTGTAGGGCCAATGAGCATGGAAATCTAACTCTTAATTGGGAAGGCCCCTACAGGATCTATGATGAAGTTAGGAATGGCACTTACCGCCTAGAAACCCCAGACAATAGACGCCTGCCTAGAACTTTGAATGTAGATAACTTAAAAAAGTACTACTGTATACACCCATTTGTGTCTCCCCAAAAACAAACCCGGTGATGAGTACCTTTCACGTCGAATCATAATCGAATGAAGTGAAAGTGTGGAAAGTCTAGTGTTACGGATAGTTTTAATTTCTTTTCTTTTCTCTCTGTTTTTGAAAACCTATTTTACGAAAACCGCCAATCCAGTTTGATTGGTCCATAATATGGGTCCAATAATATTATAGTTGGATGGGGCTTGAAAAGAGCTTTCCAACGATATATTATAAGCCCAATTCCAATGAATAATGAGGAAGTTATGGCCCAATTAGTATTACATGCACCATGGTGCACCTAGAAATAGGTGCACCAGGCCCAAATAACAGCCCAAGCGGAGGAAAATCCACGCCCAATTAATAATTCCGTCATGTTTTTTTTTTCAACTATCATCTTTTTATATCAAAATTGTAACTTTCCCATTTTTTCTCCATTTACACGAGATCATAATTCTCTCTCTTCTCTACAATTTTTCTCACTCTACAAAAAAATCAAAGACCACCATGGATATTCTACAAGAGCTTCAAATTCAAGCAAAATTCTTAAAATAAAGATAAAATTATTTGAACATTGTTTAATTTTTTTGAATTTACTATTATTTTGCTAAATCTATAAAAATAAATTTATAATTTTGTTCATATATTTTTAGAAGGTCATGGATGATGATTTTTTTTTTTTTTTTTTGTGTGTAAATATGCAAAAGGTACTTCAAGAACTTTTGAAATGAGAACATGCATGTATAAATTAGATATTAAATGAACAATTGTTGACTTAGAACCCTAACTCGTACAAATATCCATCAATTGCTCAGGTGTTCAACACATAAAATTATGAAAAACTGTGAAAAGTCAATTGTTGATCAAAATACATTAGATACAGATGAATAGAAAGAAGTTGGAAAGGTAAATGCAGAAATTCCAAGTAGTAAGTTCATTGTTGTAAAGCTTTTTTTTCATTTTTATATGTATAAAAAATTCAATAAAAAATTAGGATTACAAAAATAAGAAATTAAAGAGTAAATTAAATCATCAATATTAAAACACTACTTTTTTCATACTTATGAACCCCAATCACAAACCACTGAAAACTGTTCAAAACTTCTCCCCTGAAAACACTGCTTAGAATGATGCTTTGTCTTCAGACTTTTCGATCCTTATAAACTATTTTATACGTTCTAACTGTAATAAACAAACACAGTTCATAATTACCATTATTGGAGTTTAAAAATAAAACAACAAATTCCAAATATAGGAAAAAAATGTTCATAATTACGTGTTCAATTATTTTCTAAAAAGCTTATATTATGTACACATACAGATAATTATGTAAAATGGAAAGGTTCATTAAAGCACCCTAAATTTCATAAAAATTGAAACAATGTTTAGAATATGATACCGCTAATAACAATTTCAATAATAAACACTTAACCAACCTCAAAAACCACTGAATACCCTACAATAAATTTTGAACCACAACAACAAACCATTGAACACCCTATACAAAACCACTTAACCCCCTAAAAAAACTTCTGAACCCCAACCACAAACCACAGAACAACCTATAAAAACTTCTAAACACCAACCACGAACCACTGAACACCCTACAAAAACATCTAAACTAGTTAACCCTTACAAAAACTTTTGAACCTCAACCACAAACCACTGAATACCCTACAAAAACTTCTGAACCCCAACCACAAACCACTGAACACCCTACAAAAAATTCTGAACCACAACCACAAACCATTGAACACCCTAAAGAAACCTCTTAACCCCCTACAAAAACTTTTGAACCCCAACCACAAACCATTAAACACCCTGCAAAAATCTTTAACCCCCATACAAAAAGCTTATGAACCCCAACCACAAACAACTGAACAACCTACAAAAACTACTAAACCCCAATTACAAACCACTGAACACCCTATAAAAACCTCTATACCAGTAAACCCTTACAAAAACTTTTGAACCCCAACCACAAACCACTGAATACCCTTCAAAAACTTCTGAACCCCAGCCATAAACCACTGAACACCTTACAAAAAATTCTGAACCACACCATCCACTGAACACCCTACAGAAACCTCCTAACCCCCTACAAAACTTCTGAACCCCAACTACAACCCACTGAACACCCCGCAAAAACCTTTGAACCCCCAACAAAAAGCTTCTAAACCCCAACCACAAACCACCGAACAACCTACAAAAACTTCTAAACCCCAACCAGGAACCACTGAACACCCTACAAAAACCTCTAAACCAGTAAACCCTTACAAAAACTTTTGAACCCCAACAAAGAACCACTGAACACCCTACAAAAACTTCTGAACCCCAACCACAAACCACTGAACACCCTAAAAAAATTCTAAACCACAACCACAAACCACTGGACACCATACCAAAACCTCTTAACCCCCTACAAACTTCTGAACCTCAACCACAAACCACAGAACACCCTGTAAAAACCTTTGAACCCACTACAAAAAGCTTCTAAACCTTGAATAAATAAAATGGATTGGATAAAAAAAAAAGAGGCAAGGTACAAAATAAGAATTGTGCTGCAAGCCAAAAAACCAAATCCAAATAAGACAAGAACATATTAAGGGTGTCGAATTGTAATAGAATATGTTCACAAAATGTACTCTAATTGTTTTATATATATATATATATATATATATATATATATATATATATATATATATATATATATATATATATATTGTTCATCATTTGTCATATTTATTTTCAATATAATAATTACCTATAGGTTTATTTTCTTGATTCTTCGTATTTATTTTCTTATTAGTTGATTTTTATTATTTAGTACTTCATGTTTATTCACTTGTATGTCAAATTCCCAAATTATTATTTTTCAGAATCTAAGTACGAGTTTTGCTATAAATCTTTCACCTCATGCAAACCAATTATCAACATATATAGTAATGTATTATCACTTTCGTTTCTTATTTGAAGCTATTAGACTACTATACAAGGAGTTATTAGTATCCTAGTGAGACAAAAATTATCATACATGTGTAGTAATATGTTCTTTCATCATATGTTCTTAATAATAACTAATAAGAAGATATGTCTATTATGTTTATTTAAAAAATGTTTAGTGTTTAATAAGTGGTTAGACTCATTGCAATATACTCAGTACTATATAAGTTTAACAATTAGGCAACAAAAATTTAATTGGTTGATATACACACCCATATACCAATTAAAGGTATGTATATGGTTCATTTTACAACTACATGATACAATGTTCAAATTAAATTATACAATGTTCAAATTAAATTGAACAATGTTCAAATTAAATTGAACAATGTTCACTCTAAAACTAACAAACTGCCCATAGTGCCTAATCATATTAAATTATATCCAAAATCTACTCTCATCTATTAAGATTAAAAAATCAAGTCTGTCAAAAAAAGAAAAAAACAAAAATCAAGAAAAAATGTATAATCTCACGAAGGGTGAAAAGAACAGAAACTTCTTAATTTCCTCTCTCCTTCATTTTTCCCTTTTTCATTGTCCTTCAATTTCATTTTTCCCTTTTTCATTGTTTAAATGTATGCTCTGTTTGTTGGTGTTGTCCAAAAATATTTCTCTCTCCTCCATTTTTCTCTCTCCTCTTCAATACAACCAATTGATTGTTAAAAAAATTTGCAGATCTAAAAAGATAGGAGTACTTCCACCAAAATATGAATCTCATACTCCAAAAATCAAGCTTTGAATTTCTGCGTTGAAATTTACGAGCAGTTTGCCTGAATTTCTGCGTTGAAATTTACGAGCAGTTTGCCTGTTTCCATTGGTATTCGATACTAATTTAAATTCGTTGATCAATCATATGAATAACTTCGATCAGATAGAAAAGAAAAAATTGAGAAACAGAAAAATATGTATAAAATGATGTCGTTTTATACCTGGACCATGTAGAGGAAGGTGCACCATGGTTCACCTTATAATTTACGGTTATGGCCAAGTTACTAAACTGGACCCAGTTTGAGCTTTATATGCGGCCCAATGATCTAGAGGAGGGCCTAATATGGATTTGTCATTCCTAATGCAATTAGGAATGGTTTTAGTCTTCAAGATTCTTCTAGAAGGTTCTTTTCATTCCTAATTCAATTAGCATTGATAAATTGACTTCTGTTGACATTTTGGAATTTTAATCATAATAAAAGAGTGTTTTTGAGGAAAATACGATTTTATCCTTCTGTACAGATAAATTTTATCTGAATTTAGAAAACGCGTAAAAATTTTGATTAGCGCCTGGCGCTAGCGTTACCGTTTGGCGCTAATGTCAGCGTCTGGCGCTAACTTCGTTTTTTCACGTCAGAATCTGGTGTTTTTTTTATTTATTTTTTATTTATTTTTTATCTTTTTGGATGATTTTCTCTATAAATAGCCTCCTAAATCCTCCGTTTTTAATCATCTACAATCTACAATCATCAACTCTCTAATTCTCTTTTCTCTCTAAGCTAAAGCTTTCTTTTTTTCTCTTTTCTAAATCAACCCTTTTGCATACAAAATTCCGCATTCACAAGATCTAGACACACCTAGCATTATTCGAAGTTGCCTTTGAACTAGACGTGAAAGGTTTTAATTTCTGAGGGTTTGGTCCCAAATCTCTCTTTCAATTATTTAATTTAAAATTCTTTGTTTATTATTTTTCCTTGAAGTTACTAACATGTGTATTTTGTTATTAGAAAGAGGTACGAGCATCCAAGTAAGTGCTTTAATTTTTTAATTGATATTATGATATCGAAATCATGTCTAGGTTGTTATTGTGATTCCTAGTATCATGTTAGGATGTTTTTCTCAATTTGATGTTTAGGGTGACAACAATAAGTTCCTAGTATCATGTTTAGGGTAAAGAATATAATGTCAATTATGATTTCTATGATGCCTTTTATTGTCTTTCCTAATAGTATCATGTTAGGGCTATATATTTGATTTTTAATGCTGAGTGACATGCTAGGGTTTGTTATTAATCTTGTTAGTATCATGCCTAGGATCTTGCTATTATTATTATGCTTTAACATGATGATTATTGATTATAATTATTATCATGATTATTATGATGATTTTTGATTATTATTATGTTGCTTGATATTTATTGTTATTGCTTGATCACGCCTTTTATGCATGTTTAAAGGGAATTTGTACTTGTAATCATGCTTAATAAGATAATTAATAATCTTATTTAGGGTTAATTTGATTATAATTCAAGTGATCTCCAATAATATTTTTATTTGTGCATTAATATTCAACCATCATAGATAAACAAGTTTAGGGTTAATCCTATTGATTGCATGTTAGTCAGAAAGCGCACATGAATCCGTTCAGAATAAAGTAGAGGCCTATTATTAGGGCAGGTTCAATCTCTTTTAGGTTGGATTTGTACCTTCATCCCCAAACTATTAGTCATGGTTCCAGACCTATTGGAGTTGACGATGTCCTGGATCGTTAAGGGGTGTAACCTTCACCTTGTGAACGGTTTACAAGTTCCTAAAACTTGTTGGCGACTCTTTTGCTCTATCTTCTTTCCCTTTGGACGCCACCATACTTTAGTGTATGATCACAGTGGGGTTCAAGCTAGGGGTAATGCTTGAAATATTCCCTATAGTTTTTGGTGACTCCACTGGGGAGGATTTCCATTTTAATTCCTGAAATTTATTTCGGCAATGATTTAGAATGAGTGGATAAGACTCGAAAAGTTCTAAGTATTTCATGTGCGTAATTTTGATTAGCATAATTTTCATATGCATAAAAAAGATCTCATTGGAAAGAACATCCATAATGAGTTAAAACATAGGATTTTTACACGTAGGAAATTTGAGGAATATCTTTCACAACTAGGATCGAAATAATGCTGCACGAAACTGGAAAATTTTATCGAGCACAGAAAGCTGTTGAGGCATGTAGGAACTAGCGTTAGCGAACAAAGACTAGCGCCAACTTTTTGACGTTAGCGTCAGGCAACAGCTTCTGTCGCCAGGCGCTAAAGCCAAAAAGTGGCACTGGACTCTGTTTGCTAGCGTCAAGTTCTTCCAATACCGAGCCAGAAATATGCGTTCTAATTTTGACCAGTTTTTTAGCACTGTTTTCTCGATCCTACTTCCTTATTGAGTTTTTCTCACTTTTTTGAAACCCATATGTGTTCTACATATGGGCATAACCCTTTGGGAATTCATGATTCATCTGCCTGATTGAACGCTCTGAGCAACAAAGGGTACATTCGAGAATGTTGAATTCACCAAACCATGGAAGCGAGTTTTTCTAAACTCGCAGTGTCCCATCCACTCGCGCCAACCCTTCACGGTTAGGCTTCCGCGCGGTGCATTTGGACAATTAACCATGGACCCACTATTTACTAACCCATATCCTGAACTTTAGAGAACTAGAGCCATGGTTAGGTTGCAAACTCATTACATCATGTTGTGCTTACTTGACTAATTGTGCATTATTGGTTGTGCATACTCTATATGTTTTTCCTAACCGTTTGTTTGACTTATGCTAAGATTAAATAAATTGTTTTATGACTAAAAAGACCTTTGCCTAACTAATTACTTAATTATTAATTTGAGTAAATAAAGTTTAATATTTAATCAGAGTTGACTTAGTACGACTTTAGGCATACCCTGTAGAGTAATAATACCGAAAACAGTTTCAGATCGACGTTCCAGCAATGGCGCCAAAATTTGAATTGTTGCGCCACTCTGTGGAGTGTAGCGCCTGGCGATAGTCTTGTCGTCTGGCGCTACACTACAAAGAGAGGCGCCAGTCCTGTCGTTTTGGCAACAGTTTGGTTTATCGCTCGAGTCATCACTTTATGTCGAATTAAGCAGTTTTCTAGTCGATTCGGTTAATTTTTACTGGTAATTATACCTTGTCAAGTCATTAATCAAGTCTAAGAACTAAGTCCCATGGTCTTACATAAGAGTCAAAGCATGTCACTTACACTCACCATATAAAGCACACACTAATGTACATTTTGACCATGTCTAAGGGAGTCTTTATGCGCATATTTTCCGTCATTTTTTTAGGGGGTAAGTCGGATATTAATCCTCCAAATAAATCAACTTGTTTAAACCCTATACTTAACTCCCAAAAATATATACCTTATTTTTGCCCAAAATATGCACCTATTTTTTACTTTTTCTCTTTCAATCCGTAAAGTCAAGGTAAATTTGAGTCAAATAATTAAAACGAAAATGGTTTACTTTACAGCACGTGGTCAAGAAAGGAAGGGCGTTTGATCAAAGACAATCTTTTTATCCAAGTCCAACATTCGACAAACCCATCGCTCGTAAGAGGAAAGTGATAGAGGAATAATTGTGTCGTCAAACAACTACACCTAAGTCAAATACGATTTATAACACTCGACTCAGCCTATTACGAGTGTAGGGCAAGTAGAGGGGTCGAACCACAAGGAGAAATGCATAGACACCGCATTCATTACTTAGAGTCTAAGATATCTCGGAACAAGAAATGTGAAAAACTAAGAGATCAAACTAAGAACGAAATGGATTAAAATTAATATAACTAAGCACCAAGGGAAATGGGTAGATGTAGATGCCGCTTGATCATGCAATAACAAAGTAGCAAATCAATGGTAAACTAAACATGCATGAATATCGAAGTAAGGCCCAATCTAACCGCCTTACGGGGTTAATCGGTTTCTCCTAACATAGCCTCTATGTTTCCACACTAGAACCATATATTAGAAGGTGCAATCAAAGAACTATTGATAGTAATGAATCTCAACTAAGTCAACTTCCGTTCCTTGTTAGCAAAGATTCACCTTTAATAAACTAACAATATGCACTTGCAAGAAGATCAAAGAATATCAAGCATGCAAAGACTTTAATCACCATTAACAAAACCCTAACATTATAAGCATGAACAATTAGCAACTACACCATCCCCACACCCTTGGCTAGGTGACTACTCACAAATCATATTGAAGACAATATCAATCATCAAATCAATAAGCATCAACATGATCAATAAGCAAAGAAGAAAAATCAAAGCAAATAAGCAAAATAAAAAACAAAGGTAAAGAGAAAGAGTAAGAGATTGCTCATTAATTGAAGATCAAGGTCTACAAAGGATTGAACAAACTCCTTCTTCAAAATCCAAGTTCATCAATGAAGAAAACCACACTTTCTCTCTCTACCAATGAAGACTAATAATGTTTCTCTCTAGATTAAGCTAAAATGTTGATAAGATAGATGATAATACAAACATGAAATAGGAGACTATATATATGCATGATAAAAGACGGAAATAAAACGCCTAGGAGAGCCCTCTAGCAAGCAGCCACGCCCTCTCCAGTCTGGGTACGGAGTTGCTTAACCCAGCAACTCGCGCCGGCGGCTATGCTCCCGCGCCTGCGGCCAAAGAAAAGAGATGCCATCTGCTGCTGAAGAGAGGCCGCGGCAAGAAAACTGGAGAAATGAAGCCTCAAAGAGCCACGCCTGCGGCTCCATGTGACGCGCCCGCGGGCCATAGAGGAGAGCTCCCTCCTGAGGCGCGGCTCAGCATCTACAGAAAGTTTGAGGTGATTGCATTTACAACGACCCGCGCCCGCGGCCTACAGCTCCGCGCCCGCGACTCTGCTCCTTGCTATAGTGCCTTCCTTGATCATTAAATTTCCTTTCCATGGCTCGCCATTTATCCAAGGGTTCATCCGAAAGGGCCAAAAACCTACAAAACAACGAAGAGACGCTAGAAAAACCAACAAAAGGGAAAAAGAAAGGAAACACGAGAAAAGAAAGGAAAAAACAAAACTAAGGTAAAAACGCTTAAAGAGGCTCAAACAAGTGCAAATGAGGGGAGAATCCTTAGTGAAAAGGGGTGGAAAAGCGGCATAAATGCCACTCTTCAAAATCCCCCACACTTACCTCTTGCTTGTCCTCAAGCGAGGAGAACTAAAACAAAGAACAAACACAACAAACATGACATGACAAGGATTTAAGAAAACCGATCAAACCACAAGGTAGGAAATGCTCCAATTGGATTCAAATGTAGGGTCATGCATCAAAGAATAATTACCTTTCTCAATTCAAGAGGGAAAACACGTTCCAAGATGCTCATGGTTGAAGGATACAAAACTAAGCTAAGCATAGAGAACTAATGATTTCATCCTCCGCCCTAGCCCCAACCAAGACGGTCCACGTTCTCTCCACTAGTTTCCATTCATCCCCTAGTTAGCTCCTCATGATTCCTCGGGGGAACTGGAAAAGATATTTCTATGTGGAACAATGTGGTTATCCCGACATCTCAACTATGCACATTCTCTCCATAGGGTTGAAAACCATCTCCCTCCGTCGTTCTTTGACCGCACTTCTCCAAGTCCAAGGGTCTTAACTCGGGTTGTAATGTCATGGCTAGGGGTTAAGGTTGGGGATCAATTTGAAAATTTTGGTGGCAAATCCTAAGTGAAGCAAAATAGTGGCCATCTCTTAAGAACAACCTAAGAATTGAACCTAAATTCAAATTACAACCTTCAATACAAATTTCATAACATTACTTCATTTCTCTCATTATTTTTTTTTTCTCATTTCTTTCACCCTTTTTTCTTTTCTTTTTTTTATTTAATTTTTTTTTCTCTTTTTTTTTTTTTTTTTTTTTTTTTTTGCTTGGTTTTCATACGTTGCATCCTTATTCACAAACTTTTTGCATATATTTTCTTTCTTGAACAACTTTCAAAATCTCACTTGAACCAATATTCGCAACTTTCTTGCCCCAAAACCAACACTCTCAAACTCGAACCTCACAAGCCAATACTTCACTAATTACAAGGGTTGGTAGAACATAAGCCGATAGGTTTGTAATATGGCTAGATCAAGAAAGGGGAATAAGGCCCAAATTGGTAGCAAGTGGGTGGATGTTAAAATGAAAACCAAATTTGTAACAAAATACAAAGAAAACAAAGAAAAATGAGAAGAAATGCCCTCTTCCTCCTTTAAAGTTGTTTGGTCACGATCTCGGGAGCTAGATACCAACACAAAGATTAAGACATGCATAGCTAAGGATCCAAAGCGCCGCTCACAAGAATGATGAAGGCTAGAACAAGTGACGCTCACTCGGGATAAGAAACAAGCAAATACCAACCAGGGGAATCCTATTCACTATAGAGAGCAACACCGTCTTACCACTTTCCCGTGAACTAGGGGTTTGGCTGTCCTCAAGAGTTCTAAATCGGGCTACCTTAGCTTATAATGTGTCTAATTCAACCCTAAGCACTCTCAAACCGTGTAAACCCTCATCAACTAGGAAGGTAAGCATTCGAAGACATGTCATCAAAAAGGCACACAAATCCTCAAATACAAATGAATGAGCAAATCCACATCAAGAATATTTCTTGTCATAGTCATGTTTGTTACACAAAAGGGAACAAGAAAAACACACAAGAAAGAGGAAGAAATTTAAAAGGTTCATAATCGAGGCATGTAAATCAAATAAGTCCCAATCGTCATACAAGTGATCGTTGATAACAACATCAACGATCCCAGGTTCCTTAGAACCAAAATCAATCAACCTCGAACCATTAAACTTTTCCTAAACTAAACCTAAACTAAGCAATCAAAGAAAAATGAAAGAGGGGAAAGGAAAGATCTCACCCAAAAGTCTCGATAGAGCAACCAAACCATTTACCAAGGATTCAAAGCTTCAAAAGTTGCTTCCATCGGTCTTCAAAGCTACAAAAGAGAGAAAAGAAAACAAAAGAAAACACTAGACAAAGAAAAAGAGTTAGTAGAACGGGGAAGAAAAACAAAAAGCTATAAACTTGGCCCATGGACAAAACTAACTACCAAAACCATCATTAAGAACATCATCATCATCATCTCATCGTCATCATCATCAAAAGCAATACCACACAATTAAAAATTAGACCCATAAAGAAGCTAGACAACCCGACGCTTAACAATAAAATTACCCAACAAAAGCTTTTCAAACCTTCCCACGAGTCCTTGATGCCTTCCCCCACACTGACTCGAAACTACTCCCTTTTGATTCAAACACCCCCCACACTAAATAAGGGTCCCATCCTTTGGTATAACCGAGGGGAAACCCATAGTGACCTCTGAAAAGGTCAAGCTGGGATGGTGTCAACTGGTTATAGGGCTCAGGTAGCACACAAGGTGCCGGGTGATCGGGGTGAACATAGTGGTAGCCAGGGTCACCTCTATAATCACTCCCACCCGAGACTCTGTAATCATAATGACCGGACTCGTCGGGGAAGTTATGCCTAGGCATTTCGGGGTTCTCAACACCCTGCCAGTAGGGGTACGTGGGGAGGTTGTCACCATTCCATGAAGCCACGGGCCCTTGTTGGGCCGGTGCGTATGGATAGTTGACCGGTGGGGTGACCTCCCCCCTACGCACACTCAAGTCATATAAGGCGTTTGTTTAAAAAGCTTTTTTTTTGGTAAGAAGCGTACAAACCTTGCATGCAAAGTTGCATTCTGTCCATTTGATCCCTCATGCTCTCCATGTCTTGTTGGAAGTCGGGTTGTTGTTGTTGATGTTGTTGTTGTTGTGGCCTTCTTCTTCTCTCTTGTTGAAGTTGTTGTTGAAGTTGTTGTTGTTGTTGTTGCTCCACTACATCATCCTCCTCTTCTCCTTCCATTCCTATCACATCATCCTCCTCGAACACCTTCTCCAAATTCACTTGCACGTTGTTGGGGAGGACACCCGAGTCCTTCCTTACCCACCAAGGGTGTTAAAATCCTTCTCTTGTATGGGAGGTGTACTTTGGCCTCGGGAGGAAGCAATGGTGTTGGCGAGATACAAGGAGACTCCAAAGTCCCTCAACCCCTTTGACACCCCGGATGAATTGCGTTGTCTTGAGTTGTTTCTCATCAAGCAAAATATTACTACAATCCCCTTTCCCTAATATGGTGCATGAACTCAACTTCTCCTCATGGCCACACTTTATGGCCAACCTAGTCACCATAGCTCCGCAATGGATCTCCCCACTCTTTCTACACGAGACAATGGCTTCGATACATTGAGTGAAGATGAACCCCAAGTTAACTCTATGCCCCAAGTCTGGCCTTGATGCAAGCTAAAGGATCCTAATCTCCTCCAAAGTTATCTTTCCCAAGTCTTGCTTGTTGAAGACCATGTACCCAAGTATACGGTGTAGCAATCTCAAGGCAGGGTGCATGATTTCACTAGCCAAAGAATACTTTGCATCAAAGTTGTTGTTTCGGGAGATATGCTTCCACCATTGGCGGGGGTTGTAGTCCGGGAGTTGGGCATAATCGGGTAAGAGGATGTCGGCATTGGGGTTGAGATTAAGGTATTCATTGAATTTGCGGAGGGACATTGTTTCATTCTTGTGAAAGAGTTGGAAGGAAAGGAGATGTTGTTTTTCCCCGAGGTATGTTTCTCAAAAGAGGCGAGAAACTCTAGGGTGGGTTCACGGTATGTGTTGTATGGCTTTGAGACGAATTCGGTTAACCTAAGGTTGTTGAGAAAGAACCAACATTGTTCGTCAATGCCTAGCTTGGTGGTTATGGTTTGATGGTAGTGTTTGGTGGGGAGGAGTTATCGTGATTGGAGGGCATCGAAGTTGGCTTTGTGGTTTCGATTACAGAATTTTGTTGGAGGCAAAGGTGGTGGGGGTTCCACATTTTGAGGTGTTTGTGAAGATGAACCTCGTGGCTCCTTTCCACTCTTTCTCTTCTTTGAGCTAGTTCCAACCTCCATTTTTTTCTCTTCTCTTTTTTTTTTCAAGAAAACAACACCAACACCTTACTCCAAACCAATTAGTAGCTCCAAGTAACACTAATCAACCACCACAAGAACAACCAAGCTACCACCACAAGAATAACCAAACAACCACCACAAGAATAACCAAGCAACCACCACAAGCTTCACAAGGCAACACCAATTAACCAAGAACACAACAATAATTCCAACAAACAACTCACAAAACAACTCAACCAAAGATTAGAACAAAAGTAACAACAAAATTCACCAAATCACATGAACAATTTTCCAACAAAATCACAAAAAAGTTGTCATGAAATTCATCCAAACTTGTAAAATAGTTCAATAAAAACTAGAAAGGAAGGGATTATACCAACAATGAAGCAAGGAATCACCTCTAATTAGCCCCCAAAAACTTTGAACTCCAAGATGCTTGAAGGAGCAACAATGGTGGAAAATTAAATTTTTTTGATTTTTTATGGTGGAAATTCAAAATTGTTGATGAATTTGATGTTTGAGAAGGAAATTTTGTGAGATTTGGGATGAGTTTGAAGGATTTTGAAGTAGTTAGGGTTGGGGTTTTTGGGTTTTTAGAGAGAGAGTGAGAAAAGGGAGTGAGAAAGAGAGTGAAAGAATGGCACGGTTGGCTGTTTTCTAAAACAAAAAGGGGTCGAAACCCAGCGAGCCGCGCCCGCGGCTGGAGGGCCGCGCCCGCGGCATCAGATGCCGCACCTGCGGGGCCCTGAGAAGCGCCTTCTCCAGGGGCGCAGCCAGGCATCTACTGAAAGTTGGAGTTCCACTCCAACTCCCTTAGCCGCGCCCTCTCCTCCTTTAGCCGCGCCCGCGGGTTCCTGGAGAGGCCTCTCGTTGGGCGCGGCTTCACTACTTCTTTTGCACATTAAATTCCTTTCCTCCTTTCTCTCTTAACCCAAACTTAGCTCAATAAACATCATCATATGGCCTCCAAAACCCAACCATACATGCTCCATTGGCAAGTACCTACAAATAGCAAGCAATATCCATAAGACAAAAGGCGAAACAACCAAAACTACCAAAAATAAGAAAAATAAAGAAGAAAGGAGTGTAGAATCTGGGTTGCCTCCCGGAAGCACTTTTGTTTAACGTCGTTAGCTCGAAGTTCCTTGAGTTGATCAAGGAGGGTTAAATTGACAATGCACATCAAGTAGAGTCACAGAAATCGGTTCATCACTTGGGAATCCTTCATAATAGGGCTTGAGACGGTGGTCGTTGACTTTGAAAGGAGAGTGGCCGTCTTGGGAGATTTCGTAGGTACCATATGGAAACACCTCCGTGATAATGTACGGCCCACTCCACCTTGACCTAAGCTTGCCCGGGAAAAGCTTCAAGCGGGAGTTGAATAGGAGGAATTTTTGGCCTTTGACAAATTCCTTCTTGACAATTTGAGCATCGTGCCAAGCCTTAATCCGCGCCTTATACATGCTTGCGCTATCGTAGGCATTCATCCTCAACTTCTCTAACTCATGTAGCTCTAGAAGGCTTTGCTCTTCCGCACTACGGAGATCAAAGTTGATTTGCTTGATTGCCCAATGCGTTCGATGCTCCATCTCTACGGGCAAGTGACAAATTTTCCCATAGACAAGCTTATAGGGAGTGGTCCCTATCGGAGTCTTGAAGCATGTCCTATAAGCCCATAGAGAATCAATGAGTTTGGTGGACCAATCCTTCCTCGTCCTAGCAACCGTCTTCTCCAAAATCACCTTAAGCTCTCTATTGGTGACCTCCGCTTGACCACTCGTTTGAGGGTGGTAAGCAAGCCCTCGCTTGTGAGATACCCCATACTTATCAAGTAGTCGGACGAAGGTGCGGTGCTTGAAACGCGATCCCCCGTCACTAATTATTTCTCTCGGAACACCAAATCTCGGGAAGTTCACTTTCTTGAAAAGATTGACCACCACCTTAGAGTCATTCGTTGGAGAAGCTATGGCCTCCGCCCACTTGGATACGTAGTCAACGACAACCAAAATATACTTGTTCCCATGTGAAGAAATGAAAGGGCCCATGAAGTCTATAGCCAACACATCAAAAACTTCAAGCTCACACTAGGCGAAAATTGCTAATGGCCACCGGTTGAAAACCCCTCATTGCCACCGGTTTTGAACCGGTGGTCATTTGGGGGGTGGCAATACTCAGTTGAAAAGCCATTGGTTCAAAACCGGTGGCAAAATTAAGTATTTCCACCGGTTAACCGGTGGCAAAAACAAATGGCGCTTTATTTTTTTTTGTATTAAATATAAATGCCACCGGTTAAACCGGTGGCAATGTCCATTATGTAATTTTTTTTTTTTTTTTTTTTTTGCCTTTTTCTTAAAGAAATATAATAGAACAATAAAATAAAATAAAATAAGAACATCAAAATCCAAATCAAATAATAACGATAAATATAATCGAAAATTTATAATATATAATCAAAAATAAATTACAATATAGATCAATAAAATTGAAAGTATTTCCTACAAAAAAAAACGAACAATTACAACATATAAATAAAAAAAATTACAATATAAATAAAAAAAAAATTTAAACATCAAAATCAAAATTCTTGCATCTTGATTCTTCGGCTTGATTCTTCGATTTAAATTAAATCAACATACCTGCACCAATTAAAAAAAAAAATCTATTAAAATAAATAAACTGCAAAAAAAAAGGACGATCTGCATGTACCCTTTAATCGAATAAAATCAAACCCAAAAAAACAACCCACAAATTAGTTAAAAACCCAGAAAAAAAAAAACCCAGATATTGATGACCAAGAACTCAATAAAAAAACCAGAATTTAAATCGAAATCAAATCGATTAAAATAAAAAAAAAATCGACTTCAAATCGATTTCACCCAAGAAAATCCCAAAATAGATTAAATAAATCGATTAAAATCAGTTTTAAACCCAGAATTAACACACAAATTAAAACAAAACCCAGAAATTTAATAAAAACCCAGAAAAAAAAAGAAAAATAACTCAGAAAAAAAAACCCAGAAAAAAAATAAACAAAATCCCAGAAATCAGTGAAAAAACGAGAATTAAATGGAACTCAAAAAAAACAAATCGAATTGATTTTCAAAACGAGAATTAAAAAAAATTGAGAATTAAATCGAACTCAAAAAAACAAAAAGAGTTGAAAACGGATTGATTTTCACGAACACAAAAAAAAAGGAAAAAAAAAAACCCAGAATTAAATCGAATTAAAACCCTAACCTCGTGCATGTCTTCGCGGTGTTGGTCTTGGAAATGAAAGAGAAGGAGACGAGAAGGAGATCGAAAGATTGAAGAAAGATAGGGGATGAGAAGGAGAAGGAGATCGAAGATATGGGATGAGAAGGAGATGAGAACAGAGAAGAGAGGGGAGAGCAGGAGAGAGAAAGAGGAGAGGGGAGAGGAGAGGGGAGAGGAGCAGCTGATGAGAGGTAAAAGAGGTAGGGTTTGGGGTTTATAAGGGGAGATTTTTTTTTAACTGATTATTGCCACCGGTTCAAAACCGGTGGCCTTTATCATTATTGCCACGGGTTTCTTTGAACCGGTGGCAATGTGGTTTTGCCTCATCCCGCCCATTTATTAAGCCATCGGTTTTCAAAAACCGGTGGCCATTGAGCGGTGCCTTCTTCAATTTTTCTACTAGTGTCAAGGATGGGGTTTTGCGGCATTTCATCCCTTCTAGAAATATTCCCCATCCTTTGAAATCTATCACAAGTCTTAACAAAAATCCAAGCATCCTTAAATAGAGAAGGCCAAAAGAGCATAGATTATAGGACCTTTAAGGCGGTCTTTTGAGCACTCATATTCCCACCACAAGGAGAAGAGTGGCACATATGGAGAACACTTTGAACCTCATCGTTGGGGACGCCTCTCCTCAACAACCCATCGACCCCTCTCTTCAATAAAATGGGATCATCCCAAATGTATCTCTTGGCCTCGTGCTTGAGTTTTCGATGTTGTTGTGAAGTGAAATCCGGTGGTACGGCACTACAAGCCAAGTAATTCACAATATCCGCATACCATGGCTTCGATTTCACTTCAAGGACATATAGCACATCATCTCTTAGAGCGTCCTCTATTGGCAAGCCATCATCTTCAAACCATGCACCGCCCAACCTTGAAAGGTGATCCGCCACCACATTCTCGGCTCCCTTCTTGTCTCTCATCTCATAATCAAAGTCTTGGAGGACTAAAACCCATCTCAACAACCTTGGTTTAGCTTCCTTCTTCCCTATCAAATATTTGAGAGCCGAGTGGTCGGTATACACAATTGTCCTAGAACCAATGAGGTAGGTTCTAAACTTCTCAAATGAATGGATGACCGCTAGGAACTCCTTCTCGGTAGTTGTGTAGTTTCGTTGGGAATCATTGAGAATTTTAGACAAATAATGTATGACATGAAGTTTCCCATCCTTTCGTTGTCCAAGAACCGATCCAATGGCCTCGTCGCTTGCATCGCACATGAGCTCAAATGGAAGAGACCAATCCGGACCTTGGACAATAGGAGCGGTGCAAAGGGATTCTTTCAACCTACAAAAGGACTTTTGAAAAGCATCATCAAACACAAACTCCTTATCTTGTTGCAATAGGAATGTGAGAGGCTTAGCAATCATTGAAAAATCTTTTATAAAGCGTCGATAAATACCGGCATGGCCAAGAAAGGATCTCACTTCCCTCACGTTTGTTGGGGGAGGAAGTTTTTCAATGACCTCAACCTTGGCTCTATCAACCTCAATGCTGGCATGGTAAATTTTGTACCCAAGAACAATCCCACTTTCCACCATAAAGTGGCACTTTTCCCAATTCAACACGAGGTTAGCCCTCTCACACCTTTCTAAGCAACGAGATAAATCAGATAGACAATCTTCATAGGTGGCTCCTCCAATGGAGAAGTCATCCATGAATACTTCTATCTCATCCTCAATCATATTACTAAAAATGGACATCATGCAACGTTGGAATGTTGCGGGGGCATTACAAAGCCCGAAAGGCATCCTACGATACGCATAAGTACAGTAGGGGCATGTGAAAGTCGTCTTCTCTTGATCTTTGGGGTCAATCGGGATTTGGAAAAATCCCGAGTAACCATCAAGGAAATAATAGAAGGAATGCTTTGTAAGCCTTTCCAACATTTGATCAATGAACGGTAGTGGAAAATGATCTTTGCATGTACTTGTGTTAAGTTGGAGATAGTCAATACACATGCGCCAACCGGTAACAAGTCTAGTGGGTACTAATTGGTCATGATCATTTTTAACTACCGTCATGCCCCCTTTCTTAGGCACAACTTGCACGGGAGATACCCAATCACTATGAGAAATTGGGTAAATAATTCCCGCATCAAGAAGCTCATCCACTTCCTTCCGCACAACCTCTTGCATGGAAGGGTTAAGATTTCTTTCCCTTTGACTAACGGGTTTGGCATCTCCCTCTAGATCAATTTTGTGCATACATAAAGATGGACTAATACCTTTGATATCATCAATGGTATAAACCAAAACTTTCTTGTGTTTTCTCAAAACATTGATCAAGAGGGAGGTTTGCTCCTCCGTTAGGTTAGAATTTACAATCACGGGGAAAGACTCATCGGGACCAAGAAATGCATACCTCAAGCCCAAAGGTAGAGGTTTCAAGTCTACCTTTGGTGCTCCTTTACCATTGGGGCTCTCTTCTGTTTCTTCAACTTGAAAGAGGTCATGAATGTAAGGAGCCTCTTCTTCCATGCTCGCATCCTTGCACTCCTTCTTGCTTTCCTCAAGCAAATCCTCATAGAATTGTATGTCTTCTTTGTGAGTACCTATCTATGATTCATTCAACAACACACTTTCTAGAGGATCATTAGTAGCATGCAAGTAGGAGCGAGAAAAATCATTAAAAACGGTATCAAGAACATCTACCCTAAATCATTCACCACTAGAGGAGGGTTGTTGCATGACATTATTCAAATCAAACTCAATGGAATCATTGTCAATCTTCAAGGATATCTTACCCTCCTTCACATCGATGATAGCTCTAGAAGTAGCTAGAAATGGTCTTCCCAAAATTATAGGAATCCTCTCGTCCTCATCCATCTCTATCACATAGAAATCCACGGGGAATGTGAACTTTCCTACCCTAAGGGGAATGTCCTCAACCTTGCCCATGGGAAACTTAACAGACCGGTCCGCTAGTTGGAGAGTAATGTTAGTGGGGGAGAGGGTTCCTACACTTAGCTTTTGGTAGACGGAATAGGGCATGAGACTCACGTAAACTTGCTCCTAAATCACACAAGGCTTTATCAAATTCAATGCCATTGATAGAACAAGGGATGGAAAAGTTACCCGGATCTTTCAATTTGGTAGGATGTTTGTTGGAAAGAATTGCACTACAATTGGCGGTCAAACTCACCGTCTCACACTCCCTTCTCCCACTCAAAAGGTCTTTCAAAAATTTGGAATAGTGGGGCATTTGCTTCATAGCATCAACAAAAGGGACGGAAATATGCAAATTCTTAATGACTTCCAAAAAATTTCCAAATTGGGTATCAAGTTTAGCTCTCACAAATCGTTGTGGAAAGGGTAGCTTCTCCTCTCTAGGTTGGCAATTTAGGGGCAAGGGGGTGGCTTCTTTTTCCGTTGGCACCTCAACATTTTTTTCCTTTTCAACACTCAATGGCTCATTGGGTTTTTCACCCTCATTCTCTAACTCCACCTCTTCTTGGGGTTCTTCCTCAACTAAAGGGTCACTCCCTACTACCTTCCCACTCCTAGTTGTCACGGGATACAAAGGTTTTGGGTTGACTCCTTGACTTAGAATGTGAGAAGAAGAAGAAGAAGAAGAAGAAGAAGAAGAAGAAGAAGAAGAAGAAGAAGAAGAAGAAGAAGAAGAAGAAGAAGAAGAAGAGGGGGATGAATTAGATTCAAGTTGAGCAATTTGGGTCTCAAGCATTTTCATGTGAGCATTGGTGCGTTTTGGGCCTCTTCATGTTTCTTTTGATCCTCCTCACGCATTTTCAATAGAGAATCTAATTTAGCCATCATGGGATCAATTGGAGGGGCTTCAAGTTGAAGAGGTTGTTGAGGTGGAGGAAGTTGGGGTTGATGGAAACCCGGAGGCCTATTATTTTGGGCATAGTTAGAAACATATTGCCTCCGGTGCCTTGGTTAGGAACATTTCTTTGTTGATTATTTCCCACGTTACCTTGATCACCAAAATTTTGATTTTAATGGTCATGGTATCGGGAATTAGGTTGTTGGTTTTGATTACCATACCCCCGTTGGTTAGAGTAGCCTCTTCCATTGAAATTGGAAGGGCCTCCCCCACCATGGTATTGGTTATCATAACCACCTCCACTTTGGTTCCAACCACGGTTTCCACCTTGATTCCAATTCCCCATTTGAATGGAGTTTGGCCTCAAGTTCCCTACATTTCCCATTCTAGGAGCAAAATTCATAGCATTGACATTTTCCATTATATCATCATGTTCATGGGAAAAGGGTTGAACTTCACAAGCATATACACAATGATAGGTATCATGATCATAGGTTTCACAATTAAAACAAAACATGCATCCTTGGGGCATTGTATTGTAAGAAGAGGAGGAGGAAGTATCCATACCATTGCCTCCCTTGGTTGGAGGGGAGGTATTACCATGAGGGTTAGACCTTTCTTTCATCAATTCATCCATTTGCTTGGTCATTTTGGAGATTTGGGTAGAGAGGTTGTTGATTGCGTTGGCTTACTCCAATGCATAAACACCCTTACTAGAGGTAGCATCCCTTTCTCCTTCATACCAATCATCATAATGCTTTGCGGCCTCCTCTATAATACACTCCACTTCATGCTCTCCTTTTCTCATGATTGGACCGCCGGCCGCGGCGTCTAGGCTTGTTCTTCCTTGAGGTGTGAGACCTTCATAGAAAGTGTGAATGAGTTGATACTTGGGTATCCCATGGTGTGGGCATTGACGTTGAAGCTCTTTGTATCGTTCTCATGCCCCACTTAGAGACTCACCACTCTTTTGGCGAAAACCTTGAATCAAAGACCGAGCCTCGGCAGTCTTCCTATGGTTATAGAAAGTCCTCAAGAAAGTCGTAGTCACTTGGTCCCATGTTGTGAGAGAATTAGGGGGCACCTCCTTCTCTAGCCATTCTAGGCCTCTCCCAATAAGTGAAAATGGAAACATCTTGAGGCGAATATGTTCTTGAGTCACTCCATTGACCTTTACCGTGTCACAATATTTCTCAAACTCTTTTAAGTGCTCATGAGGACTCTCAAAATTTCCACTCGAGAATTGTTTCCTCTCAATCAAAGCAATCAAATTAGGCTTGATCTCGAAATTGTTGGCTTGAGTAGTAGGAGTGAGGATTCCACTTTGCGCTCTAAAAGCTTCGAGGGCCCCAAGACGACTCAAAGGCGTATTCTCTCCCATTTTAGTACCCTTTTCACTCTCGAACTTATAGGTTGAGAAAGGGTTGATTTCCAAACTCGATGATGAGTTAGGGCTATCTAATTCTTCACTTGAGGGTGAAGAGGGTGAAGTATCTTCTAATTCTCTTACTTATCTCGTTGGGGTATGAGAATTTCTACTCCTTGCTCTTGCTTCTCTTCGAAGTAGGGACAAAGACCTCTCTAGCTCTGGATCGATGGGAATCAAAGATCTTGAGCGGGTTCGTCCTCCGTTCATAAAACAAAGATAAGAAGAACGTAAGCACTGACAAGTAACAAAAGTAGCAAACACTAACAAATAAAAGATGAGACAGTCTCAAACAAGCAATGAAATAGCAATGGAAGTCGTCTCCCCGGCAACGGCGCCAATTTGATAGAGGAATAATTGCGTCGTCAAACAACTACACCTAAGTCAAATACAATTTATAACACTCGACTCATCCTATTACGAGTATAGGGCAAGTAAAGGGGTCGAACCACAAGGAGAAATGCATAAACACCGCATTCATTACTTAGATTCTAAGCTATCTCGGAACAAGAAGTGTGAATAACTAAGAGATCAAATTATGAACGAAATGGATTAAAATTAATATAACTAAGCACCAGGGGAAGTGGGTAGATGTAGATGCCGCTTGATCATGCAACAACAAAGTAGCAAATCAATGGTAAACTTAACATGCATGAATATCGAAGTAAGGCCCAATCTAACCGCCTTCCGGGGTTAATCGGTTTCAACTAACATAGCCTCTATGTTTCCACACTAGAACCATATATTAGAAGGTGCAATCAAAGAACTATCGATAGTAATGAATCTCAACTCAGTCAACTTTCGTTCCTTGTTAGCAAAGATTCACCTTTAATCAACTAACAATGTGCACTTACAAGAAGATCAAAGAATATCAAGCATGCAAAGACTTTAATCACCATTAACATAACCCCAACATTATAAGCATGAACAATTAGCAACTACACCATCCCCACACCCTTGGCTAGGTGACTACTCACAAATAATATTGAAGACAATATCAATCATCAAATCAATAAGCATCAACATGATCAATAAGCAAAGAATAAAAATCAAAGCAAATAAGAAAAATCAAAAACAAAGGTAAAGAGAAAGAGTAAGAGATTGCTCATTAATTGAAGATGAAGGTCTACAAAGGATTGAACAAACTCGTTCTTCAAAATCCAAGTTCATCAATGAAGAAAACCACACTTTCTCTCTCTACCAATGAAGACTAATAATGTTTCTCTCTCTAGATTAAGCTAAAATGTTGATAATATAGATGATAATACAAACTTGAAATAGGAGGCTATATATATGCATCATAAAAGACGGAAATAAAACGCCTAGAAGAGCCCTCTAGAAAGCAGCTGCGTCCTCTCTAGTATGGTTACGGAGTTGCTTAACCCTGCAACACGCGCCCACGGATATGCTCTCGCGCCCGCGACCAAAGAAAAGAGATGCCATCTGCTGCTGAAGAAAGGTCGCGACAAGAAAATTGGGGAAATGAAGCCTCGAAGAGCCGCCCCGCGGCTCCAGGTGCCGCGCCCACGGGCCATAGAGGAGAGCCCCCTCCTGAGGCGCAGCTCAGCATCTACAGAAATTTTGAGGTGATTGCATCTACAATGACCCGTGCCGACGGCCTACAGCTCCGTGCCCGCGGTTCTGCTCCTTGCTATAGTGCCTTCCTTGATCATTAAATTTCCTTTCCATGGCTCGCCATGCATCCAAGGGTTCATCCGAAAGGGCCAAAAACCTACAAAACAACGAAGAGACGCTAGAAAAACCAACAAAAGGGAAAAAGAAAGGAAACACGAGAAAAGAAAGGAAAAAGCAAAACTAAGGTAAAAACGCTTAAAGAGGCTCAAACAAGTGCAAATAAGGGGAGAATCCTTAGAGAAAAGGGGTGGAAAAGCGGCATAAATGCCACTCATTAGGAAGCTAAGACAATAATGGCAACTCAAGAGGAAGTCAATGAGCTCAGGAACCCACTGATTACTGTGACTGAGGCGTTAATGGTTTTAACCCTCAAGATTGATGATCCTGTGAAACAACAACAAATGGACCTCATGCAAGAGAGACTGAGCAAACTGTCTAGTGACTACAAGTTTCAAGGGATCAGCTCACAAGGGGTCTCGGTGGACAAGGATCTTCTTCCGTAGAAGTTCAATGCCAACGACATCTCGAAATTCAAAGCAACTGACAACCCTTACTTTCATTTAAGAGCCTTCGAAACAATAATGAGTATTAAGGGTATCGACAACAAGGTATTTCCCTCTTTGTTCTCACTGTCTCTCGAAACTGTTTGCCAACAATGGTTCTTTTCTCTTGAGAAAGAAAGAACTTCTACTTGGGAGTCTATAGTAAACGCTTTCATTGATAGATAGTTGAGACTGACTATAGGGAACTTGAAATCCTCAAGCAGAAGGAGAACGAAGGCTTCACCTCCTTCTTTAACAAATGGAGAGAAACCTCAGCTAAGATGATTGAGGTGCCCAGTGAAAAAGAGTCCGTAAGGTTATTCATCAAAAACCTTCAAGAAAAGTATTCCAAAAATCTCAAATATCAGAATAATCTCCATACCTTCAAGGTCGTCTACGACATTGGAATTAATATTGAAGACGACCTAGCTAAGTTGAAAGCTGCCAACAATAACTCCAACAGTGGCTGGAAAGGCAAGAAGAATGACAATCCTTCTTCTTCTAAAACCACCCACTAAAATAATTTTGGTACCTTTAACTTAAGTGAAGTCCTTGCTATGAATAATCAAGGATAAAAGAAACCATTTAGGAGAAACTTTACTCTTATTAGTATGAGTTATGACACCGCATTTGACCGATTAAATGCAAAAGGTCTAATAACTCCTATTTGGACCATTTGGGGACCCACTAGTCGAGAAGAGGACGGCTAACTGGAACCCAAATGCACATTTCAAGTATCACCAAGGTAGGGGCCATCTTATCGAGAACTGTTGGAAGCTTAAAGAAGGTTTCCAAGACTTAATCGGCAATAACAAGTTACCATTGCCTCCTGCAAGTAAGAAGCCAAGTATTGATAATGCGCCTCTTGCTCACTCCTTGGCCATCTCTGATGAGGAAAATGAGGTTGATCCCTCATCTCTCATCAAACCTGTCGAAGAAATCCATGCTCTCGAAGAAGAGGAGGAGATCTTTTTCGATGCCATGGATAACCTTCCAGAATTAGCAAGTAAAGAGGACATACAATTTCTTATACTGTCCATGTGGGAAGGATCAAACTTGCTACGTGAAGCCCTCAAAGTTGGGAAGATACTTTATAAAAAGTATGACGAGGTTCCACCCTTGAAAATAAACCTAGGAAAGAGTTCACACCCATGGGAATGACCTGATGCGAAACACTTTCCTTTGCCGTACTCGATAAACCAAAGAAGAGTAATAGACTCTACACTCCAATTGGGATTACATATGCTCAAATGTTCAAAATGCTCTCCGAGAGTGGCGAGATCAAACCTCTCGAACCGAGACCATTTGAATCATTAAAAAGGACAGATAGATTTTATTGTCAATATCATCAATCAGGGGGTCACACTATTGAAAACTGTTTTAAATTTATGGATTTAATTTAGAAAATGATTGATGATAAGAAGCTAGCCAGAGTTCCACAAGAAGAAGACGTAAATATTAATGGAGTTTGGGACAGCAAAGAAGTAGACCTTTACTTGAAAGACATGGTAGGACCTCTACCTTCGGTGTCATATGCCATGGATGACTTCTGGGTTGAAGAAGATTCATCCATAGACGTCCTCACAATATCTGGGAGAATGCAACCTCCTGTTTCGACACAACCTATGCTAACCACACAACAATTTCCCATACCTATCATAGAAGACAATGACATTGTCAAACAGTTCAAGAAAACTAAGGTTGAAATGAACGTATGGAAGCTTCCAGAAACATCTCGAGAGCATAGGTTGGCTGTAATAATTGCCTTGGATAAGATAGGGATAGATTCTGACACCACTCCTGAGGGGTTGGCTAACGTCCTTACGAGTGATCTCCCTAGTCCTATCAACTTGATCACCTTTTCCGACAAGGATTTACCTCCGGAAGGTGACAAGCATTACAAGACATTAAACCTCAGAGTGGTTTGCAAGAGAATGAACGTCCCTATGACTCTTGTAGACAATGGATCGGCCATTAATGTATGTCCACTTAGAACTGCGAGAATGCTAGGCAAAAGGGATGAAGACCTAACCCCGTCAACGCAAGGAATAAGAGCTCACGACAACACTCGTCGTCAAGCTCTTGCTAAAATTACTATGAACATACGGCGGGAGCAATAGAACACGCTACTACGTTCCAAGTAGTAGATATTAAGGCTTCGTTCAATCTATTGTTGGGACGTCCTTGGCTTCATGACATAAAGGTCGTCCCTTCATCACTCCACCAACAGGTAAAAGCCATAGTTAGAGGAATTCCCATTACAATCGATGCTTCACCCATGAGGATTAAAGCTATAGAGAATCCAAATAATTAATGTGGAGCACGATGAAGACGGTGAAGATCTGTGGGGCTTTAATAAAGAGGATCTCCTTAATCGAGGAGGATGAAAGGACCCCTCTCTGCCACGACCCCCACTCCAATACAATCGTGAACGCTATTCTAAAGAAGCAAGGACATTTTCCTGGGATGACCCTAGGAAAGATGAAAATAATAGCAAAACCGCTGGAATCACCTGGCCTCCCTAAATTAGACACTTTCGGACTTGTTTTCGAACCGACTCAGGAAGATCTCAAGCGACCCCAGGGAAAGTCAAAGGCACGTAGGGACGCTCGCATCTAAAAGAAAGCAATCCCAATGGATCAATATCCTCTTACCCTTAATGGACAACTTATAAAAGAAGGAGAGGACTATTTATGTTACGAATTTCCTAAACCGTTTGTCGTAAATGGCATAAGGCAACCGGGATTCGAGATTTTCTTAGATTGCTACTTCATAGACGAAATCCCAACTCCTGTCCACAAGGAGAAAGCACCCCCATGCTTTGACTTTAATGTCATGGGACTACTATTCGGGTGAGGAAAAGATGAGCCAACATACAAAGAGGATAACTCCTCGCTCATCCAAACAGTCCTACAAAGCGAAAGCTTTGATCCCTCAAAGCTCATCACTCCAGCGGAAGGATCACTACAAGGGTGGCGCAAAACCGTCAAGGTGACTACTCCAAGAGGAAGGAAAATATCCATCACAACGGGGAAAGGACTGATGTTCTAAGAGTCGTCTAAGTCAGATTCAGAGTCAAAGTCTCTCCCTATAGAGTCATCTAAGTCTTTAGTTGTAGCACCCCCTCCTGCTATCTCTTCCCCTAGGATAGTTAGTGATCAAGTCCCTGAGGACATATCTCTCTCTTTAATGTAATGATCTCAGAATTTAATAATATGTCTTCTTCTCCTTACTCTTTGTGTTCTTCTTTAAACCAAGATGATGAGCATTGCTTGACTAACAATGAAAACGACAAAGAACTTATTAAAGCAATGGAAACACTTGAAAAGAAAACACCGATAATTGAGGAAACTGAGATGGTTGATATCTCAAATGATTCAACCAATAAAAGAAAAGTTAAAATCGGATTAACACTTAATGAACAAGAAAAAACCGATTTAATTAACTTGCTTAAAGAATTCATCGATGTATTCGCTTGGTCATATGAAGATATGTCAGGCATTAATAGAGAGATAGCTCAACACACCATACCATTAATTCCAGGAATGAAACCTGTAAAATAAAAGTTACGTCGAATGAAACAAGACGTAGCTCTTAAAATAAAAGAAGAAGTTCAAAAACAAATAACTGCAGGTTTTATCAAGGTATCCAAATACCCCGAATGGGTCACCAACGTCGTCCTAGTTCCGAAAAAGGATGGAAGAGTAAGAATGTGTGTCGACTATTGAGATCTAAATAAGGCAAGTCCAAAGGACGACTTCCCTTTACCACGCATCGATATTCTGGTAGATAACACAGCAAATCTCGCACTTCTCTCATTCAGGGATGGATACGAGGGCTATAATCAGATTCTCATGGCAGAAGAAGACATGGAGAAAACAATCTTCATAACACCATGGGGTAATTAATGCTACACGGTGATGCCATTCGGGTTGAAAAACGCGGGTGCTACTTACCAACGAGAAGAAACTGCCTTGCTTCATGACATGATGCATAAAGAAGTTGATGTATATGTGGACGATATGATTGTATAATCAAAAGATCGCCCAGGCCATCCAATAGCCTTGAGAAAATTCTTCGAAAGGCTGAGAAAATACAATATGAAGCTAAATCCATCTAAGTGTGCTTTTGGAGTCACCTCAGGAAAACTTTTGGGTTATGTCATAAGCTCTAGTGGAATAGAGATAGACCTAACCAAGATCAAGGAAATCATGTCAATGCCACCGCCCAAAACCGAGAAGCAAATTCGAGGATTTATTGGCCGGTTGCAATACATAAGTAGGTTCATATCAAAATTGACAACAATATGTGAACCAATCTTCAAAAAGCTTAAAAAGAATGTACCAATGATATGGGATGACGAGTGTCAAAAAGCCTTTGAAAAGATCAACGCCTTTCTCGCAAATCCTCGCGTATTAGCACCAGCACTTCTGGGAATACCTCTTAGATTGTACTTAACAATCACCAAAGAGACAATGAGAGCCATGCTAGCGCAAGAAGTAGATGGCAAAGAAAATGCGTTCTACTATCGAAGCAAAAAGATGCTCGAGTATGAAGCACGCTATACACCACTTGAGAAATTTTGCCTCGCATTGGTGTGGGCCACAACCAAGTTAAGACATTACATGCTCGTGCATACAGCCTTTGTAGTTTCCCGATTATATCCACTAAAGTATTTATTCGAGAAATCTACACTCAATGGGCGCATATCAAGATGGATAGTCAACTTAGCCCAGTTCGATGTAAGGTTCATGCCACAAAAAGCTATCAAAGGATCTGTGGTTTCTGATTTTCTAGCGGAGTTTCCAATAGAAGACTCGATGCCAATACACGACAATGAATTTTCAGACGAAGACTTGATGGTCACTGAAGATGATACTTGGACCTTGTCTTTGATGGAGCCTCAAACAAAAAGGGATGTGGCGTTGGAGTATTACTAATATCACCCAAAGAAGAGCATGTCCCAATCTCTATAAAGCTTTATTTCGACTTTACCAACAACGCTGCTGAATATGAAGCATGAGTGGTAGGCCTTGTAACAGCTTTGGCATTGGGAGTGAGAAAGTTACGGATATTCGGAGACTCTTCGTTGATCATCAATCAAATCTCCAAAAGATGGAAAGTAAGGAGCAAAAGCCTAGTCCCTTACCAAACTTATGTGGAAACTCGCACTAATCAGTTAGGGAAGGTGGAATACACATATCTACCTAGAGAAGAAAATCAATTTGTCGATGCCTTGGCAAGACTAGCCTCAATGGTTAGGATTCCTACGGAAATTGAGCAAATGCCTCTAACTATAGAAAAAAGGCATAAACCGGCTTACATTCAAGCTACAGAAGATGATGAGGTGACCCATGAAGAAGAAGAAGAAGAACCATATATGGAATACGGATATACTGAACTATGTCACCAAAGGAGAATACCCTCCCCATGTTGATAAAAGAGAAAAACGAGCATTAAAACTCTTGGCTTCCTAATACGTACTCATAAACAACGAGCTACACAAAAGGGTACCTAGAAGGGTCAAGCTCTATTATGTGTAGGAAAAAGGGATGCTCAAAGAGCAATGAGGATAGTCCACGAAGGAATTTGTGGAACTCACGTAAATGGCAAAATGTTAGTCCAAAACATAATGCGAGAAGGATACTATTGGACTACAATGAATAGGGATTACCAACAATACGTAAAAAGATGCCCTACGTGCCAAATCTACGCTAATTTACAACATGTTCCTCCATCTTTACTCTACACCTACACGTCGCCATGACCATTTTCTACATGGGGAATTGATATCATCGGCAAAATCACTCCCCCAGGAACAGGAGGTTACGAATATATCTTAGTGGCAATTGATTACTTCTCAAAGTGGGTTGAAGCACAATCATACGCCAAACTCACTACAAAACATGTAGCACTCTTTATCGAAAGAAATATTATTTGTCGATATGGAGTCCCACGTGAAATGATAAGTGACAATGGAACTCACTTTCAAGCCGAGTGTGAAGAATTGCTACAAAAATATGGTATTCAACTTCATAATTCTTCTCTTTATAGACCTCAGGAAAATGGAGCGGTCGAAGCAGCTAATAAAAATTTATAGACTATCATCGAGAAAATGACAGAAAATTGCAAGGATTGGCCTGACAAACTTCACTTCGCATTGTGGGGTTATCGCACGTCAATTCTC
This sequence comes from Chenopodium quinoa, assembly GCF_001683475.1. Taxonomy (NCBI): domain Eukaryota; kingdom Viridiplantae; phylum Streptophyta; class Magnoliopsida; order Caryophyllales; family Amaranthaceae; genus Chenopodium; species Chenopodium quinoa. The sequence continues at coordinate 4,236,846 of NW_018742390.1, read as the reverse complement.
ACATCAACAGGAAATACGCCATTTTCCTTGGTTTATGGAATGGATGTCGTACACCCTGTAGAGCTAGAGATTCCATCTCTACGCATCGCATTAGAAAGCAAACTCGATGAAGTTAAATGGACTAGGGCAAGATATGAGGAGCTAATTCTACTTAATGAGAAACTACTAGAAGATCTACATCACACTCAATGCTATCAAACTCGTATGGATAGGCATTTTAATAAGAAGTTCAAGACAAGAAACATTAAAGTAGGAGATTTGGTGTTAAAAGCATTAAGGAAAAATGTTTTAGATCCAAGGGGAAAATTCAGACCTAATTAGTCTGGACCCTACGTTGTCAAAACAATCCTGTCAGGAGGTGCAACAAAATTAACTAACATGGAAGGAAATGAGTTCTCGAACATGACAAATCTTGACCAACTTAAAAAATACTACCCATAAACATTTGAGTAGGACACTCAAGAGAGCTACGTTTGGCCTGATTCCTTAAGAAAGGATACGTAGGCAACCCTTTACGGGTGTGACCACTTTATTTTTTGTTTAAACCTCGCATCTCAGACTTAATAAAAAATTCAACAGAAAATCGACGAAACATCGGCGTCACAGAAAAAATTATGGCGCTAGCCGATGAACCTTAGCGCCAGACGACAGCCTCTGTCGCCTGACGCCAGACTGCTGCAGCTGGCGCCAATCGTAAAATCGTGACGCCAATTTACTGTAAAGTATTTGGGAATATTTCGCTGTTTTTCGAAAAAAATTTGACTTCCGTACTCGAAAAAATTCTGGAAAATTAAATTTTCGGTTTTCATTGCTTTAATAAATTAAATTTAAAGGAGATAATTTAATTAAAAAGCTGGAATCTCATTAATTAAATAAATTACATTATTGTTGGAATTTAAATAAAGCTTAAATAAATTAACTTCGAATTTAAAACTAAGTCTAATAATTGAAAGTTAAGCAATGCTTTCAATCTTTTTTCTCTTTCTTTGCCCTCTTCCAATTCTTATCTGCGTCTTCTTCCTCATCCATAACATTGGCTAGTATGCACCCTTTAGAGGACCTACATTCAATTTTGGAGTAAATAGTTTCTCCTTTAGCTAGGACCCCATGTTTCTTTTCTACCCAAGCCTTAATCTCTGTAGTGTCAGCTTTACTTTATCCTTAGCAGAGCTTTTCTTTTTAGGCATTGTAGGTTTTTTGAACTCAACTCTTTCACCCAAATGTTCCTTAACAGGAATCACTTTATCACCTAGACGACTCTTCACATCAGTTTTATTTGGTTTTTCTTCATGTCCTTTGAAGGTTTCTTCAGAATCCACCTTTTCACGTCATTGGGAAAGGAAGGAGGAACCTTTTGGGTAATCACTTCCCATAAAGTTCTACCGCTCCAATAAGTATCAAATTTTACTACATCTTGAGAGACAGGGAACTCATAGAAACGGCGAAGATCCCCGAAAGGAATTGTTTGAAGTAGGTCGTATTGTCTTTTTACCCTGCAGGGGTAATAAAAACTCATTCGGGACAAGCTTGGAAGACGGCAGAATGGTTGCTTGTTGACACCAATAATCTTTTCTATTTTCCACCAAGGGATGACCCACTTGATGGAAAAATTGCAAGACCCGAAGACCTTCTTCCATTCATGACGCCCCATCTTAGAGAAGCGTTTCTTCCTTCACACAAATCAGTTTGGAGTGTACTTCTCGATATTGTCTGGAGGACTAATTAATTCTAGTCTTTCCATTAGCCGCATCTGTAACAAAAAAATAAAAAATAAATAAATAAATAAACAATGCAGATAAATTATTATTACTATACAAAAATATGTTTTTGATTTCTGTAATTAAAAATATTATTTTTCTACTTGTAATAAAATTGGAGAGCCCAAAAAAGGTGCTTCCGGATCCTTTTTTAATTTGTCAAGACTAAGCATAGTCTCTCCAACTATTAATGGCATTGGATTTCTCCCAGATTCTATCTGCTCCAAAACAGTTGATATGATTGCTTGACCCTCATTAGTTTTACCACTAGTGTAAAGATATTGATTAAGCATGCAAAAAAGAAAAGCCCTTCTTCTATAAACATGAAAAGACTCAGAATAAGGTCTACCAAAATAATGGCGAGCAAATTCTTTCAAATTATCTATGCTACCATCTACTATTTTTGTTAGATCTTTTTCTTTTAAATTTAAGAAGCGTTCAAAATCCTTATAATAATATTCGTTTATTCTAGGGATTACTACAAGATCTAATGCAGGGAAGCCTAAAATAGCACCGAACTCTTCCGGCAAAAGGCTAATTTCATCACACCCTAGTCTAAAACAATGAGTATCCACATCCCAATATTCTAGAGCGGTATAAATAAAATATAAATCAAGATCTACCCCTTTGACACCATAAATACCCCCCATGTGAAAAACATCTAACTGCTTTCTCTCCTAGGCATTAAGAGACCGACACCATTCATGAGTGAAATTGGTAAAACTTTTAGAGTCTAGAGACATGATTATTATTTTTTTCAAAAGCTAAGAATATATTTAATCTGCTAAAATTATGAAGAAAATCGACTGGGCAGGGGGCTATTTATACACAAAATCGGCGCAGTTTTAATCCGGGAAGGATTCGGAATCAGAGCTCATCAGCACCAGACGCCAAACATTGGTGACTGACGCCAAAGCCTGGAGCTACACCAAAACGCGTGGTGCCAGGTGGCGCTAACGTGTCTTATTGAACGACCTTTCCAAAAACCGCGTTTTTTTGGCCTGATTCGAATCTGACCAATGACTTTAAGATTTTTTATTCTTTTTTATATCTTTTTCTAAATTTCATTCTTCTTCTTAATTAATATAACTATTACATTAATTATATTATTTTTCGGATTTTATTTTGACTTCACTTCCAAGTTTTTATAAATCCATTTTTTTTTACTTTTATTTTTTAATTTTTTCTTTTTGGGGGAGAAAGTCGAATACCCTCCATCAATAATAAAAATGACGGAATTTTTGCGCAAAATTAATTTTCATAATTCTTTGCACACGCAAACATGCACATTAAAAAATGAAAAACAAATAATAAATAATAAATAAATACTGAATAAACTCACAAGTAATATGTATATACAAGCATGTCTAAATAATGAGTCTAAATAAAGGCAAAGTTCTATACAAAGTCTAAATAAAATAAAAAGCACAGGAACAAACTACGGCGCTGGGGGACGTACACCCATCATCTCATAAAACTGCGTCGTACGAGGAGTAACCTCTCTACTAGCTCCGACTCCAGCTCCAGCTCTAGCTCCGGTCTCCTCGGGAGGTGGAAAACTCAGCACAGGACCCGACCACCCAAGATCAACCTGAGGCTGAGGCTGCTACGATGACGAGTCAACCTCGTACATCCCACCACCTCTAAGAGTCGAGGTAGCCTCTCCCTGGCCACCGGCGCAGCATGCGCTCCCTCAGATGAAGAGCATGAGCCCTCTACCGCCTCGGTGCGGGCAGCCTCAGAACTACCACCTCGACCGCCAGAACCAGTGCGGCGACGTCTCGAGCTAGACTTCGCTGGCTCCTTCCGCACCTCGAGTCTCATAGGGGCACGAGAAGGAATGGGCTGACCTTGTAAAAAAGAAACTAAAATCAGAAACATGCAAAATAAAAGCAGTAATGCAAAAACGTAAGAAGGGAAACTACCTCCTAGGCGGCGTTGTCACGACGACATGTAGCCACGTTCCTCATCCAAACGAGCTGGCTCCGGAAGGCATCTATGCACCGTGACATCGCTGTAACCACCTCGCGCGAGAACTGTCAAGAAAATAAGGTCGGTAAAGATGCATAATATATAAGGACAAAAGTTGCAAATAATTAAGCTTACCCGAGTTTGATGGCGAGGGATCGACCGCTCCACGAAGCGCTCACCCTCAGGAGCTGGAGGAATCATCTCCTTAATCGGCTCGTATGTCCCCTAATAATGAATAGACATATGAGGTGGCACGAACTCAGTAGGTTCAGCCTGACAAAAGAAAATCAAAGTCAGTAAAGCATTACTTGGGGGTTACTTAACAAAAAGTAAAATTCGAACATTATACCGCCACCTCCTCAGCCAGCACGGGACTGGAGCTAACAACGGCAGTAGCTCCTCCTCATAGCACCGCCCAGGGATCGTATAAGATCGCCAAGGGGTACCAGCTCTCTTTGACATGCTCACCAACCTCGCGGCGTTGAACATGTGACGCGGTGGAGGAGCAGGAACGACAAAGGTGTCCGAGGAATGCTGAATAGAAGCCCTCTCTCCAAGATACGTGATCGCTCCATATGTTCCCAAGAAGCACTCACTGGGAACCTGCGCGGCGATGGTCTTGGCGGCGCAACTGATAGAAAATACTCATAGAACCAGATCTACAAAAGGCAAAAATTATCAGCAAGTGTTAATCAAAGCTTAGAGCTAAACTTTAAAGGAGATAAAGTATACCTCTACGACCCTCTAAAAGCCAGATAGAGCGACGTTCCCAGTGAAGGACCGGTGACGACACGAGTCTCGTAACGCTCGGATGAAGTCAGCATAAGCCAAGCTGGCCCAATCATGAGTCCCGATCAAGTGTAGATCACGGACTGCAGGCAGGTAGTAAAGCAGCACTCTACTACCCTTGTTAGGGGAGAACGTCCCTAACAGCAAGATAAGTACGAAGATGCGCACCCACTACACTCGGGTGGTCGCATCGTCATCAAAGGCCGCTGCAAGAGTCGAACGGCGAATCCCCTTCACACTGAACTTGGTCGACTCTACCTCAGCATGAGCCCGAACAACAATCGGACCCAACAGCTCCTCGACCTCAGGAGAAAAGACGGTGATCTTTCTCACAAACGGCAGCGCAACAGAGCTAAACTCCAGTCCCGTAATGAGACTGAAGTCGGTCAGGGTGACCATCATCTCACCCCAAGGAAAGTGGAAAGTGTTAGTGGTGTCCGAAAAGAACTCCACCAGAGCACGAACCACTTGGTGACCCCCGCTAGAGGAAATCATAGCCTCTGAGGTCTCGTAAAGCGCAGCTAGTCCGTAGGACTCCCATAGAAGTCTCGCCTCGTCGTCATTGCCGGTGTACATCTTGTACAGGTCGCTCAAGATATCGCAACCTGAACCATGGCAACGCGTCCTACCAACTGTGATACCCCGTCGCACCCTCTCAGAAATGTGGCGAACGGGAGAGAAGTACAGAGTCCGCTCATCCAACTCAGGGAGTCGGCCGAGTGAAGTGGATGGGTCAGCATCGTCCTCTACGAGCTCGTGCTCCCGTCGAACGTCTCGAGACCGTGAACCCGAACCTCGTTATCTAACCATGCTACATTGTGCAAAATTATCATAAATTAAGGTTCTATAGTATCTAAGGTTCGCCTAGCCGCATTATACTATGTTCGCAAAAAAAAAATAATAAAAATAAAAAATGTTATTGTGACAAATTGGACAAGAATTGCTAGCAAAAACGTCAAGAACAAGCCACATTGTCTTCCCAACCTCAAGAGGTCCAATAATGGTGATTTTTTCGTTTCTTCACCAAATTGAGTCAAACAAGTCTTAAATTGCTCCCAAGACAATATATAAACATAATAAAGCAATTTCATGGCATAAAATTTGACAAACAAAGAGAATTAAGCAATTTAAGTTTCTAATTTTCATGAAATTTGTGAACAAACATTTGCAAAATTCATTAAAACCGGGGTGAGTTTGAAGAAAACTTACATAGATCGGGAAAATGGATGGAATAAGCTTCGATTTGCAACAAATTTCAGCTAATTCGGTTTAGAAACGAGCAAGAACGAGTGAATTGAAGATCTGAGCGAATTCTCGAGCAAAACATGAGCAACAGCAGCAGAAATGAAGAAGAGAAGGGTATTTATGGAAAACCCGACTCTAGCCCCAAGAGACAGGCTTTAGCGTCAATCGATAAGGCTTAGCGCCTGGCGCTAGTGCCACGTCTAGCGCTACAGCTAAATATGCGGCGCTAGAAATATTTCAATGGCGTCGGACTGTCTGGCCACTCAGTGCGGTTATTCCAACCTCTTGCATTATATTTTAGGTTCCTTGGTACGCGTTTCTTAACTCTTTTATCTGTTTAACTAATGCTAGTTTGCAGGTATCGGTGTTACAAGAATGATATAGGAACGCAGAACGTTCTGAATCATTCTCCGTCCTTATCGATACTTTGACTTTTGTTTTCGAAACTTGCGTTTCTCCAAACTTAGTCAAAGTGGGGGCTTCTGTAGACACCCATTTGTGTAACCCCAAAACCAAATCAGGTGATGAGTACCTTTCACGTCGAATCATAATCGAATGAAGTGAAAGTGTGAAAAGTCTAGTGTTACGGATAGTTTTAATTTCTTTTCTTATCACTTTGTTTTTGAAAACCTATTTTAAGAAATAGCCAATCCAGTTTGATTGGTCCATAATATGGGTCCAATGATAGTATAGTTGGATGGGGCTTGAAAAGAGCTTTCCAACAATATATTATGGCCAAGTTACTAAATTGGGCCCGGTTTGAGCTTCATATGCGGCCCAATGATCTAGAGGAGGGCTTAATATGGATTTTTCATTCCTAATGCAATTAGGAATGGTTTTAGTCTTCTAGATTCTTCTAGAGTGTTCTTTTCATTCCTAATTCAATTAGCATTGATAAATTGACTTTTGTTGACTTTTTGGAATTTTAATAAGAATAAAAGCGTGTTTTTGAGGAAAATACGATTTTATCCTCCTGTACAGTTAAATTTTATCTGAATTTAGAAAACGCGTAAAAATTTTGATTAGCGCCAAACGCCAGCATTAGCACTTGGCGCTAAGCTTGGCGCGTGGCGCTAATGTCAGCGTCTGGCACTAACTTTGTTTTTTCACGTTAGAATTCTGGTTTGTTTTTCTATCTTTTTGGCTGATTTTCTCTATAAATAGCCTCCTAAAAACTCTGTTTTGAATCATCTACAATCTACAATCATCTACTCTCTAATTCTCTTTTCTCTCTAAGCTAAAGCTTTCTTGTTCTCTCTTTTCTAAACCAACCCTTTTGCATACAAAATTCCGCATTCACAAGATCTAGACACACCTAGCATTATTTGAAGTTGCCTTCGTCCTAGACGTGAAAGGTTTTAATTTTCTGAGGGTTTGGTCCCAAATCTCTCTTTCAATTATTTAATTTAATAATTGTTTGTTTATTATTTTCCTTGAAGTTACTAAAGTGTGTATTTTGTTATTAGAAAGAGGTACGAGGCTTCCAAGTAAGTGCTTTAATTGTTTAATTGATATTATGATATAGAAATCATGTCTAGGTTGTTATTGTGATTCCTAGTATTATGTTAGGATGTTTTTCTCAATTTGATGTTTAGGGTGACAACAAGAAGTTCCTAGTATCATGTTTAGGGTAAAGAATACAATCTCAATTATGATTTCTATGAAGCCTTTTATTGTCTTTCCTAATAGTATCATGTTAGGGCTATATATTTGATTTTTACTGCTTAGTGACATGCTAGGGTTTGCTATTAATCTTGTTAGTATCATGCCTAGGATCTTGCTATTATTATTATGCTTTAACATGATGATTTTTTATTATAGTTATTATCATGATTATTATGATGATTTTTGATTATTTTAATTTTTATTATGTTACTTGATATTTATTGTTATTGCTTGATCACGCCTTTTATGCATGTTTAAAGGGAATTTGTACTTGAAATCATGCTTAATAAGATAATTAATGATCTTGTTTAGGGTTAATTTGATTATAATTTAAGTGATCGCAAATAATAGTTTTATTTGTGCGTTAATATTCAACAAACATAGATAAACAGGTTTAGGGTTAATCCTATTGATTGCATGTTAGTCAGAAAGCGCACATGAATACGATCAGAATAAAGTAGAGGCCTATTATTAGGGCAGGTTCAATCTCTTTCAGGTTGGATTTGTACTTTCATCCCCGAACTACCAGTCATGGTTCCAGACCAATTGGAGTTGACGATCTCCTAGATCGTTAAGGGTGTAACCTTCACCCTGTGAACAGTTTACAAGTTCCTAAAACTTGTTGGCGACTCTTTTGCTCTATCTTCTTTCTCTTTGGACGACACCGTACTTTAGTGTATGATCACAGTGGGGTTCAAGCTAGGGGTAATGCTTGAAATATTCCCTGCAACTACTTCTGAGGGTTGTAAATTTTTGTATTTTTCAAAAAAATCTATCAATGAAAAGTTTTTTTTGTTTCAATTACATTACTGTTATTATTTTTATGCCATCTGGGCAATGCAGATACGGACTTTTCATGTTTACTTTAAAAAGTTAAGTTTAAAACATAACACCGAACAAACTAAGCACAAAAAGGCTTAGTGGCAACACAACCGGTTTGGTCTAAGACATGAGGCCTACAAAATCGCCTATTCCAGTATCAGACTTGGCGTCCGGTGACACCTCTCCGAGTGCAATTTTCGCAGAGAGAACTCTGTAGTTTGCTCTATGAACACATGTAGACAGCAAATATTGAACGACCTAATTGGTCAACTCATAAGTCGTCTGACCAAAATAATCTAAAGAAAGACTAAGTACGTGAGAAGCCAGATGTCCTAGTACATCAACCAGCTATCGACCGTAAGTTCATACTTCTTATTTATTCCAAATTTTCATAGGTTTTCCTAACGGGGGCAAATGAGCTTTGTGTAATTGCTATGCAACCACCCCATACGGTTATCTATCACCTAGGTAAGAGGCTTGGAACGCCTGCTTCAATGGCCGGCTGTGCACTTGGTTTGGGGCAATCGCCATTGTGATTGATTGGCTTATAAATATCTCATACTCTTCAAACTATTAAACGTTCCTAAGCAAATCAGTCAATTTAAAATGAAACTAACCACACAGTCGTCCAGGGGCAAGAACAGCCGGATTACTATCTGCCGCATGCTTTTCATAAGTTAGGAAAAATATCAAGTATATATGCAAAATTAAAAATTCAAACGCAAATGCAATATGTGCAAAACTGACTAAGTTTGAATACTTCATAAATAGAAATCGGCATAAAGGCCGAATAATATTGTTAACCGGATACACATCCGGTGAAAAGAAAAGAAAAATTGTTGACCTGACTCCATAGTCGGTAAAACTACAACATTACTCGGCATATAGGCCAGAAAGAAAGATAAATGGCATATTGTCGCAGAAGAACAAGTGGCTAGCTCAAAGCTGTTGAGGCTGCTGCTCCGGCTAATCCTGACCGGCGAGGAGGGCTCCTTCGATTGCGTCGACCGCCTGGGATTAGTTGGTTGGGGTCTCAGCATTGACATCAGTTGTTTCGGGTTGGAGGGCTTGATTCCTTTGGCCTTCAGCTTGCTCTCCTTCATGATCTAAGACTTCATATTCCAGCTCAGTTGTCCAGGCCTTGAATTCAGGTGGAGTTGCCTCTCCCAGCACTTGGGCATCATACACCGCAGTTGCGTAGTCATACCTAAGCTTGTAGACTTCAAAGTCTACGTCTGCGAGGAGACCCCAAGCAATCTTCAGTCGGGCCTCATTGTCTCGCTCATTTTTCTCAACCAGCCGGCTTTTCTCCTTGACAATCTCGTCCCGTTGCTGGTTCCTCAGATTGACCAGCTCCACCCCCATCCGGGCAACGTCTGCTCGGAGCTTTGAATTGTCCTGATCAGCCCCTTCCAATGCCTTAAGATCATATTAAGCATTTTTCAGTTGCTGCTCAAGGTCATTGGCCCGGTTGTTGGAAGCATCGTTAGCAGTCGTCAGGTTCCGGATCAGCTCCTCCTGTTTCAACTTTACTACTGTAATCTTTAATTCGCACAAATAGTTAGCATATTCAGAAGAGATGAGATTTTGAGTGGCCCTCTTTTTGGCATCATTTAACTCTTCTTGCTTCCGCCTTAAGGGGCCTTGTAACCCATCCATTCTTAGCATCAGCTAAAAAAGAGGGGGTCAGTCGGAAAGTTCAATACTTAACAAAATTAAAGGAGAAAGCATAATGTTAAGTTGAGATCAACTTACCTCCGTTAGCTGGTCCATTATCCATTCGAATTCCATTACTTGTAGGTCAGGCACGAAATTCTTCTCTAACGGGGTGAGTGTTCTCACCATCCGCTTGGCAAACTCAAGCAGATCCGGCGCATCAAAGGTTGCATCTGTACCATAAGAAGTATTTGGTGAGAGGGATGCAGCATATTTGGCATTCATTTGTTGCCGACTACTAACTGAACCTCCAAAGGGGTCGACCTTAGTCTTGACTCGCATAAAGTTAAGCAGCCAAGGAAGTTCAATCTGATTCTTACCTTGTGTTTGGGTTTGAGTCTGGGTTTTGGGGCTTCCCCCTCCCCAATTGTTGCTGCACCGGCTGCAAAATTGGGTGGGTGGCCACTCTTCGATGCCGTAGAGGCATCCGACGCATTTTTTGAGCGCTATGAGTTTACACTCAGAGTCTTCATAGCAGCAGGACCCTTATCCCCGATCGTAGGACAATCCGGGTTGGCAGAAGAGGTTGTCTGGGAAGGGTTCTTCTTGGCAGCCTTAGTAGTAGGAGTTTTTTCCAACTACTCACCCGGCCTCTTAATCAGCTTTAAGATTGAGCGGAGAATGGTTTTGCCAGCACTCTGCAGAGAAAAAAGCCAAAAAGGTTACAGCCGGAAAAATTTTGGATAAATAAAACACACACAAAAGTAAAAACAAAAGGTCAGGCAGTCTTACCCCGCCCTTCTTGGCCTCCTTGGCCTCGGCTGCTGCTTTCTTAGCTTGCAGCTGGAGTCTTCTCTGGGTCCACCATCTTCAGCTCTTCTTCAACAAAGAGCAAATAAACAGTTAAGCAAAACAATTAAATTTGAAGTATATAAGCAGAGACGGCAATTTGCCAGATGTAAAGTCGGTCTACCCTTGCTTAACATTGTGCTAAATTCTCAGGCGGATAGGAATCTCTCATCCTTGAAAAAATCCGGATGGGGGATCTAGTTCTTTGGCACGACTATGTGAGTCTCATGCCCTAGGGCTCAGTCGTGGTCTCGAAAAATCCCGGCTCCATTATTTGCTCGTAAGCTTTGGAAAAGATGCGAGGGAGGGCACACTTCCTGCCTACAAGAGTCGGTTCTCTATTGTACCGGCGCAGGGTCCAGTTGTGACTCAGCATTGGAGAGGAGATCAGATAAAAATTTTCCTTTCAACCGGTTGATTTGGACACTTTGTCCAAATACATTAAATATTGGGGAAGCGTGGTAAGAGTATACCACGCCCCATGGCCGCATAGAGCTTTGCTCATGTAATGCATGTGAGCAAAGGCGACAAAGCTGGGCTCCAAATCCAGAAACTCGCAGGCGGCGATGTAGCTCAAAATATTGACCTACGAGTTTAGGCTGAGCTGCCAGACGCCTACGTCGTACCCCTTAAGAATTTTTCTAATCCCTCTATGAAGAGGGAAGCGAAGGCCGGTTGCAATTACCACCTCGTAGAAGACAAAGTAATTGTCAACGTTTTCTATTCGATTATCCTAAGCCATTGCAGCATCCTCAGGCGGGACCTCTATTATCTACCCCTTTCCAAAGGGGTACTTCTCCTTGAAAGACTCAAAGTCGCTTTGTAGCAGGGCAATGTCACCCGGCAACATCCTAGACTTTTTAGGATCGGGAAAGTTGATGCTTTAGCCGACTGTTGGTAATCAGCCGCAAAATCGTCTTGATCGGAGCCAGCAGCCTCAGCTCTAGATCTTTCAGTGGTTTCTTCACCGCCTGATTCCTCTCCTGACCCTTGAGAGGAGGCGGCCTCTTCACCTCCTACCTCCCTTACAGCTCAGCTACTTGGGGAAGAGGGAGCCCCATCATCGGAACCGCTTTGCTCCTCCGACTCCTCAAGTTCCCCATCCGAAACAACTTCATATGCGGGCACTTCCCTAGCACGTCGACTTCTCGTCTTAATAGCCGTTTGTTTAACTCTTTCCATTGTGTCCCGCACAAACACAGAGAGGGAGGAATTCAGGGATAAACACAGCAGTTTTGACAGTCCAAAAAAGGCACCCCATGTTCTAGATTCAGCCGTAACGAGAGACTGGATGAATGTCTTAGGCAGTGCCGTGTGTGTGGATTGATAGTCCATTTTTATTTTTAAAGAATATGTATACAGACGAACAAGAATGTATATAGATGAAAAAGAAGAAAAGGGCTGAAAGAGGGTACATGTAGTTACCTTACTTTAGCTCTGAATTTTCTGAAAGCTGCAACAGACGATGACCGGGTGTTGTAAGTAAGCACGCGAAAATCTTGAAGACCTAATGAAGGCGGGATCAAAGTATCTCTCACTAGAATCTCACTTTCTCTCTCTAGAAAACTTCTTAAAGATTGTAAATGAGGGGAGAGAAGGGGGGTAAAACCCTATTTATAGAGGGGTAAAACGGGGGCACCCTCATAGGGGCACGCGTGTCACTGGCGTCACGTGGCCCGCCACGTCACCCCTGTGAGGGGCAAATGTTTAGGGTAAAAATACCCTAGACATGTGGATCAATTATAGAGGTCCACGTGTCAAGCCTGGACAGGTCATCTAAGGCCACTCACCAGCACTACTACAAAAAAGGCTTTATAAATCGCCTAAGGGGCGTTCTTCTACTAAGCGATGTATAAAGTATAGGGAACGGGTCGTGTAGGCGTTTCATATAATAACAAATAGATAATGGTTGTTAGTCACAACCGTTCTCTTTTCCCTTCTTAAATTCGTACACTAAGGAAGGAATACAGAACGGTTTAGGCCACTTAACCGTTCTATATTGCATTACAATAGAGAACGGTTAAGTTAGGTAACAGTTCTCTAATGTTTTTTTTTAATCCGGCCATATGTATTTAACTATTCGAATTACCCCTCTACGTATTTTATACCGTATTATTCATATATTTTAATAATCTGAATTATTTTTGTATTTCATTTTAGACCTGTATTCCTGTTTTATATCTTGTAAATTTATATATCCTGTAAGAAAATCTTCACATTTCCTATGTAAAAAAAAATTCCATGATCCTGCACGTGAAATATAACTTTCTGTATAATAAAATTAGCAAAAATATTTCCACATACGACGAAAGCCATCAAAATATACTTCATATATATAATTTAAAATATCCAACCACAATTAAATTGAATCATTCTAACAAAATTTGTTCTATACAAACAAATACGTGAGTTAAATATCAAAAACCTTTCTAGTTAATGTTGATTTAAAAAAAAATTAATGCCCCAAAATATACCATTACCATATTGATCTACAATTCACATTAATCATCGTCATCGTCATTTGGTTGATGGTATCCGGTAACATATGAAATCCACCTTTCCCTAAGCTCGTCAATCATTTTTTGAGAATATGTATGAGGAACTTGCTTAAATACTACAAAACAATGTAAAATACATACATATTAGTTACTAACATATTAGTTCAAAATAGAGTGTCATTGTGGGGCATGGATAACAAATAAGCCTCAGACAACAGCATAGGTGTAGACACCCATTTGTGTCTCCCCAAAACCAAAACCGGTGATGAGTACCTTTCACGTTGAATCATAATCGAATAAAGTGAAAGTGTGGAAGGTCGAGTGTTCCGGATAGTTTTAATTTCTTTTCTTTTCTCTTTGTTTTAGAAAACCTATTTTAAGAAAAAATCCAATCCAATTTTTTTGGTCCATGATATATGTCCAATAGTAGATTAGTTGGATGAAGATTGAAAAGAGCTTTCCAACGATATATTATAAGCCCAATTCCGATGAATATTGAGGAAGTTATGGCCAAATTACTAAACTGGGCCCGGTTTGAACCTTATATGCGGCCCAATGATCTAGGGGGAGGGCCTAATATGGATTTATCATTCCAAATGCAATTAGGAATGGTTTTAGTCTTCTATATTCTTCTAAAAGGTTCTTTTCATTCCTAATTCAATTAGCATTGACAAATAGACTTTTGTTGACTTTTTAGAGTTTTAATTAGAATAAAAGAGTGTTTTTGAGGAAAATACGATTTTATCCTCCTGTACGGTTAAATTCTATCTGGTTTTAGAAAACGCGTCAAAAACCTGATTAGTTCCTAACGCCAGCATTAGCGCCTAACGCTAGCATTAGTGTTTGGCGCTAACTCCGTTTTTTAACGTCAGAACTCTGGTTCGATTTTTTATCTTTTTGGCTGATTTTCTCTATAAATAGCTTCCTCAAAACTCCGTTAACAATCATCTACTATCATCATTTCTTATTCTTTCTAATTCTCTTCTCCCTCAAAGCTAAAGCTTTCTTTCTCTCTTTTCTAAACAACCCCTTTTTACAAAATTCCGCACTCACAAGACCTAGATACACCTAGCATTATTCGAAGTTGCCTTCGCCCTAGACGTGACAGGTTTTAATTTCTGAGGATTTGGTCCCAAATCTCTATTTCAATTATTTAATTGTTTTGTTTTGTTTATTATTTTCCTTGAAGTTACTAACGTGTGTATTTTGTTATTAGAAAGAGATATGAGGCATCCAAGTAAGTGCTTTAATTTATTTATTGGTATTATGATCATTCTTAGATTGTTATTATGATTCCTAGTATTATGTTAGGGCGTTTTTATCTTCCTAGTATCTTGTCTAGGGTAACTTTAATATCAAGTATGATTAAAAGTATGATGCCTTTTATGTTCTTCCTAATATTTATGATCGTTAGTATCATATTAGGGTAAAAGCTTTGATCTTTATTACTTAGTGACATGCTAGGGTTTGTTATTAATCTTGTTAGTATCATGCCTAGGATCTTGCTATTGTTATGCTTTAACATGATTATTTTAATTATTATGTTTTTATTATTATCATTATGATTACAATTATTATTATGATTTTAATTTTATGATGATTGTTATTATTATTTTTATTATTATGTTGCTTGATTTATTGTTATTGCTTGTTCACACCTTTTATGCTTGTTAAAGGAAATTGGTACTTTTAATCACGCTTAAAAAGATAATTAATAATCTTGTTTAGGGTTAATTTGATTATAATTCAAGCGATCGCCAATAATAGGTTTATTTCTGCATTAATATTCAACCAACATAGATTAAACAGGTTTAGGGTTAATCCTTTTGATTGCATGTTAGTGAGAAAATGCACATGAATACAATCAGAATAAAGTAGAGGCCTATTATTAGGGCAGGTTCAATCTCTTTCAGGTTGGATTTGTACTTTCATCCCCGAACTACCAGTCATGGTTCCAGACCTATTGGAGTTGACGATCTCTTGGATCGTTAAGGGGTGTAACCTTCACCCTGTGAACGGTTTACAAGTTCCTAAAACTTGTTGGCGACTCTTTTGCTCTATCTTCTTTCCCTTTGGACGCCACAGTACTTTAGTGTATGATCACAGCGAGGTTCAAGCTAGGGATAACGCTAGAAATATTCCTTACAGTTTTTGGCGACTCTGCTGGGGAGGATTTCTATTTTAATTCCTGAAATTTATTTCGGCAATGATTTAGAATGAGTGGATGAGACTCGAAAAGTCTTAAGTATTTCATATGCGTAATTTTTATTAACATTGTTGTCATATGCATAAAAAAGATCTCATTTGAAAGACCATCCGTAATGAGTTAAAACATAGGATTTTACACGTAGGAAATTTGAGGAATATCTTTCACCACTAGGATCGAAAAAATGCTGCGCGAAACTAGAAAATTTTATCGAGCACAGAAAGCTGCTAAGGCATGTAGGAACTAGCGTCAGCGAACAAAGATTAGCGCCAACGTTTTGACTTTAGCGCCAGGCGACAGCCTCTGTCGCCAGGCACTAAAGCCAAAAAGTGGCGCTGGCCTCAGTTTGCTGGCGCCAAGTTCTTCCAATGCCGAGCCAGAAATATGCGTTCTAATTTTGACCAGTTTTTAGCACTGTTTGCTCGATCTTACTTCCAGATTGATTTTTTCTCACTTTTCTGAAACCCATATGTGTTATACATATGGACATAACCCTCTGGAAATTCATGTTCCATCTACCTGATTGAACGCTCTAAGAAACAAAGGGTACATCCAAGAATGTTGAATTCACCAAACTATAGAAGCGAGTTTTTCTAAACTCGTAGTGTCCCATCCACTCGCGCTAACCCTTCATGGTTAGGCTTCCGCGCGGTGCATCTAGACAATTAACCATGGACCCTCTATTGACTAACCCATATCCCGAACTTTAGAGAACTAGAGCCATGGTTAGGTTGCAAACTCACTGCATCATGTTGTGTCTACATGACTAATTACGCATTATTGGTTGTGTATTCTCTATGTGTTTTTCCTAACCGTTTTCTTGACTTGTGCTAAGATTAAATAAATTAATTTATGACTAAAAGAACTTTGCCTAATTAATTAATTAATTAATTAATTTGAGTGAATAAAGTCTAATCAGAGTTGACTTACTACGACTTTAGGCATACCCCTGTAGAGTAATAATACTGAAAACAGTTTCAGATCGACGCTCCAGCAATGGCGCCAAAGTTTGAACTGTAACGCCACTCTGTGGAGTGTAGCGCCTGGCGACAATCCTGTCGTCTGGTGCTGCACTGCAAAGAGAGGCGCCAGTCTTGTCGTTTTGACGACAGTTCGGTTTATTGCTCGAGTCATCACCTTGTGTCTAATTAAACATTTTGCTAATTAATTCTGTTAATTTTTACTGATAATTATACCTTATTAAGTCATTAATGGAGTCTAGGAACTAAGTCCCATGGTCTTACACAAAAGTCAAAGCATATCATTTGCACTCACCATATAAAGCACACACTAATGCACACTTTGACCATGTCTAAGAGAGCCTTGTATGCGCGTTTTTTCCGTCATTTTTTTTAGGGGGGTAAGTCGGATATTAATCCTCCAATTTAAACCACTTGATTAAATACCATATTCCCAAAAATATACACCTTATTTTCGCCAAAAATATGCACCCTATTTCTTTTTTCTTTTTTTCTCTTTTTAAAACCGTAAAGTCAAGGTCAATTTGAGTCAAATAATTAAAACAAAAAATGGTTTAATTTACAGCGCGTGGTCAAGAAAGGAAGGGCGTTTAATCAAAGACGATCATTTTGTACAAGTCCAAATTTTCGACAAACCCATCGCTCGTAAGAGGAAATCTAGGACAATAATGGCAACTCAAGAAGAAGTCAATGAGCTCAGGAACCAACTGGTTACCGTGACTTAGGCGTTAAAGGTTCTAACCCTCAAGATTAATGATCCTGTGAAACAACAACAGATGGACCTCATGCAAGAGAGTATGAGAAAATTGTCTAGAGACTACAAGTTTCAAGGGATTAGCTCATAAGGGGTCTCGGTGGACAAGGATCTCCTTCCACAAAAGTTCAATGCCAACGACATCCCGAAATTCAAAGCAACTGATAACCCTTACTTTTATTTAAGAGCCTTCGAAACAATAATGAGTATTAAGGGTATCGACAAGAAAGTGTTTCCCTCTCTGCTCTCACTATCTCTCGAAACCGTTTGCCAACAATGGTTCTTTTCTCTCGAGAAAGAAAAAACCTCTACTTGGGAGTCCATAGTAAACGCTTTCATTGATAGATACAAATACAATATTCAAGTTGAGACCAACTATAGGAAACTTGAAATCCTCAAGTAGAAGGAGAACGAAGGCTTCACCTCCTTCTTTAACAAATGGAGAGAAACCTCAGCTAAGATGATTGAGGTGCCCAGTGAAAAAGAGTCTGTAAGGTTATTCATCAAAAACCTTCAAGAAAAGTATTCCAAACATCTCAAATATAAGAATAATCTCCATACCTTCAAGGTCGTCTACGACATTGGAATTAATATTGAAGACGACCTAGCTAAGTTGAAAGCTGCCAACAATAACTCCAACAGTGGCTGGAAAGGCAAGAAGAATGACAATCCTTCTTCTTCTAAAACCACCCACTCAAATAATGTTTGTACCTTTAATATAAGTGAAGTCCTTGCTATGAATAATCAAGGACAAAAGAAACCATTTAGGAGGAACTTTACTCTTATAGGTATTAGTTATGACACCGCATTTGACCGATTAAATGCAAAAGCTCTTATAACTCCTATTGGACCATTTGGGGACCCACCAGTCGAGAAGAGGACGGCTAACTGGAACCCCAATGCACATTGCAAGTATCACCAAGGTAGGGGCCATTTATCGAGAACTGTTGGAAGCTTAAAGAAGCTATCCAAGACTTAATGGACAATAACAAGCTACCATTGCCCCCTGCCAGTAAGAAGCCAAGTATTGATAATGCGCCTCTTGCTCACTCCTTGGCCATCTCTGATGAGGAAAAGGAGGTTGATCCCTCATCTCTCATCAAACCTGTCAAAGAAATACATGTTATCGAGGAAAAGGAGGAGATCTTTTTCGACGCCATGGACAACCTTCCAGAATTAGCAAGTAAAGAGGACATATAATTGCTTACACTGTCTAAGATGGAAGGATCACACTTGCTACGTGAAGCCCTCGAAGTTGTAAAAGAACTTCAGAAGAAGTATGACGAGGTTCCACCCTCAAAAAATAAACATAGGAAAGAGTTCACACCCATGCGAATGACTTATGATGCGAAACGCTTTCCTTTACAAGTAATCGATAAACCCAAGAAAAGTAATAGACTCTACACTCCAATTGGGATCCCATATGCACAAATGTTCAAAATGCTCTCCGAGAGTGGCGAGATCAAACCTCTCGAACCGAGACCATTTGAATAATTAAAAAGGACAGATAGATTTTATTGTCAATATCATCAATCAGGGGGTCACACTATTGAAAACTGTTTTAAATTTATGGATTTAATTTAGAAAATGATTGATGATAAGAAGCTAGCCAGAGTTCCACAAGAAGAAGATGCAAATATTAATGGAGTTTGGGACAGCGACGAAGAATACGTTTATTTGAAAGACATGGTAGGACCTCCACCTTCGGTGTCATATGCCATGGATGATTTTTGGGTTGAAGAAGATTAATCAATAGACGTCCTCACAAGATCCGGGAGAATGCAATCTTCTGTTTTGACACAACCCATGCCAACCACACAGCAAATTCCCATACCTATCATAGAATATAATGACATTGTCAAACAGTTCAAGAAAACCAAGGTTGAAATGAACGTATGGAAGCTTTTGGCAACGTCTCGAGAACATAGATTGGCCGTAATGAATGCCTTGGATAAGATAGGGATAGATTTTGACACCACTCCTGAGGGGTTGGCTTATTTCCTCACGAGTGATCTCCCTAGTCCTATCAACTTGATCACCTTTTCCGACAAGGATTTGCCTCCAGAAGGTGACAAGCATTATAAGGAATTAAACCTCATAGTGGTTTGCAAGAGAATGAACGTCCCTATGACTCTTGTAGACAATGGATCAGTCATTAATGTCTGTCCACATAGAACAGCGAGAATGTTAGGCATAAGGGATGAAGACCTAACCCCGTCAACGCAAGGAATAAGAGCCTATGACAACACTTGTCGTCAAGCTCTTGGTAAAATTACTATGAATATAACGGCGGGAGCGATAGAACACGCTACTACGTTTAGTAGATATTAAAGCTTAGTTCAATCTATTTTTGGGACGCCCTTGGCTTCATGACCTAAAGGTCGTCCCCTCATCTCTCCACCAACAAGTAAAGGCTATAGTTGGAGGAATTCCCATTACGATCGATGCTTCACCTATGAGAATTAAAGCTATAGAGAATCCATTAATTAATGTGGAGCACGATGAAGATTTGTGGGGCTTTAATGAAGAGGTTTCCTTAATCGAGGAGGATGAAATGACCCCTCTCTGCCACGACCCCCACTCCAATATGATCGTAAACACTATTCTCAAGAAGCAAGGACATTTTCCTGGGATGACCCTAGGAAAGAAGAAAGGAATAGAAAAACCGCTGGAATCACCTGGCCTCCCTAAATTAGACACTTTCGAACTTGGTTTTGAACCGACTCGGAAAGATCTCAAGCGAGCCCAGGAAAAGTCAAAAGTACGTAGGGACGCTCGCATCTAAAATAAAGAAATCCCAATGTATCAGTATCCTCTTACCCTTAATGGAAAATTTATAAAAGAAGGAGAGGACTATCCATGCTATGAATTTCCCGAACCATTTATCGTAAATGGCATAAGGCAACCGGGATTTGAAATTTTCTTGGATTGCTACTTCATAGACGAAATCCCAACTCCTTTCCATAAGGAGAAAGCACCCCCATGCTTTGACTTTAATGTCATGGGATTACTATTTGGGCGAGAAAAGGATGAGCCAACATACAAAGGGGATAGCTCCTCGCTCATTCAGACAGTCCTACAAAGCGAAAGCTTCGATCTCTCGAAGCTAATCACTCCAGCGGAAAGATCACTACAAGGGTGGCGCAAGACCGTCAAGGTAACTACTCCAAGTGGAAGGAAGATCTACATCACAACGGGGCAAGGACCGATGTTCGAAGAGTCGTCTGAGTCTGAGTCTGAGTCTGAGTCTCTCCCTATAGAGTCATCTAAGTCCTTAGTTATAGCACCTCCTCCTTCTATCTTTTCCCCTAGAATAGTTAGTGATCAACTCCCTGAGGACATATCCCTCTTTGATGTAATGATCTCAGAGTTTAATAATATAGCTTCTTCTCCTTACTCCTTGTGTTCTTCTTTAACCCAAGATGACGAGCATTGCTTAACTAACAATGAAAAAGACAAAGAACTTATTAAAGCAATGGAAATACTTGAAAAGAAAACACCGAGAACTGAAGAAACTGAGATGGTTGATATCTCAAATGATTCAACCAATAAAAGAGAAGTTAAAATCGGACTAACACTTAATGAACAAGAAAGAACCGATTTAATTAACTTGCTTAAAGAATTCATCGATGTATTCGCTTGGTCATAAAAAGATATGCAAGGCATTAATAGAGAAATAGCTCAACACACCATACCACTAATTCCAGGAATGAAACCTGTAAAACAAAAGTTACGTCGAATGAAACCCAACGTAGCTCTTAAAATAAAAGAGGAAGTTCAAAAACAAATAACTGCAGGTTTCATCAAGGTATCCAAATACACCGAATGGGTCGCCAACATCGTCCCAGTTCCGAAAAAGGATGGAAGGGTAAGAATGTGTGTCGACTATCGAGATCTAAATAAGGCAAGTCCAAAGGACGACTTCCCTTTACCACACATCGATATTCTGGTGGATTACACAGCAAATCATGCACTTCTCTCGTTCATGAATGGATACGCGGGCTATAATCATATTCTCATGGCGGAAGAAGACATGGAGAAAACAACCTTCATAACACCATGGGGTACTTACTGCTACACAGTGATTCCATTCGGGTTGAAAAACGCGGGTGCTACTTACCAACGAGCCGCGACTGCCTTGCTCCATGACATGATGCATAAAGAAGTTGGAGTATACGTGGACGACATGATTGTGAAATCAAAAGATCGCCCAGACCATCAAGTAGCCTTAAGAAAATTCTTCGAAAGGTTAAGAAAATACAACATGAGGTTGAATCCATCTAAGTGTGCTTTTGGGGTCACCTCCGGCAAGCTTCTAGGCTATGTCATAAGCTCTAGAGGAATAGAGATAGACCCAACCAAGATCAAGGCAATCATGTCAATGCCACCGCCCAAAACCGAGAAGTAAATTTGAGGATTTATTGGCCGGTTGAAATACATAAGCAGGTTCATATCAAAATTGATGACAATATGTGAACCAATCTTTAAAAAGCTTAAAAAGAATGTATCAGCGATATGGGATGACGAGTGTAAAAAATCCTTTGAAAAGATCAAAGCCTATCTCGCAAATCCTCCCGTTTTAGCACCAGCACTTCTGAGAATACCTCTTAGGCTGTACTTAAAAGTTACCAAAGAGACAATGGGAGCCATGCTAGCGCAAGAAGTAGAAGGCAAAGAAAATTCGATCTATTATCTAAGCAAGAAGATGCTCGAGTATGAAGCACGCTATACACCATTTGAGAAATTGTGCCTCACATTGGTGTGGGCCACAACCAAGTTAAGACATTACATGCTCGCGCATATAGTCTTCGTAGTTTCCCGATTAGATCCACTCAAGTATTTATTCAAGAAATCTACACTCAATGGGCGCATATCAAGATGGATAGTCAACTTAGCCCAGTTCGATGTAAGTTTCATGCCACAAAAAGCTATCAAAGGATTTTGGTATCGGATTTTCTAGCAGACTTTCTAATAGAAGACTCAACGCCAATACATGACAATGAATTTCCAGACGAAGACTTGATGGTCACTAAAGATGACACTTGGACCTTGTACTTCGACGGAGCCTCAAACCAAAAGGGATGTGGCGTTGGAGTATTACTAGTATCACCTAAAGAAGAGCACGTTCCAATCTCCATAAAGCTTGATTTCGATGTTACCAACAACGCTGCTGAATACGAAGCATGCGTGGTAGGCCTTGAAACAGCTTTGGCATTGGGAGTGAAAGTCTAGTCCCTTACCAAACTTACCTGGAAACCCTTACTAACCAGTTAGAAAAGGGAGAATACACATATCTACCTAGAGAAGAAAATCAATTTGCTGATGCCTTGGCAAGACTAGCCTCAATGGTTAAGATTCCTACGGAAATCGAGCAAATGCCTCTAACTATAGAAAAAAGGCATAAACCGACCTATATTTAAGCTATAGAAGATGATGAAGTGATCCAGGATGAAGAATAAGAAGAAGAAGAAGAACCGTGGTATACGGATATACTCAATTATGTCACCAAAGGAGAATACCCTCCCCATGCTGACAAAAGAGCAAAACGAGCATTAAGACTCTTGGCTTCCCAATACGTACTCATAGACAACGAGCTACATAAAAGGGTACCTAAGGGTCGAGCTCTCTTATGTGTAGGAAAAAAGGATGCCCAAAGAGCAATGAGGATAGTCCACGAAGGAATTTGTGGAACTCACGTAAATGGCAAAATGTTAGTCCTAAAGATAATGCGAGAAGGGTACTATTGGACCACAATGAATAGGGATTGTCATCAATACGTAAAAAGATGCCCTAAGTGCCAAATCTACGCTAATTTACAACATGTTCCTCCATCTTTGCTCTACACATATACGTCTCCATGGCCATTCTCTACATGGGGAATTGACATCATAGGCAAAATCACTCCCCCAAGAACAGGAGGTAACGAATATATCTTAATGGCAATTGATTACTTCACAAAGTGGGTCGAAGCACAATTGTACGCTAAACTCACTGCAAAACATGTAGCACTCTTTATCAAAAGAAATATTATTTGTCGATATGGAGTCCCACATGAAATGATAAGTTACAATGGAACTCACTTTCAAGCCGAATGTGAAGAATTGCTACAGAAATATGGTATTTAACATCATCATGCTTCTCCTTATAGACCTCAGGAAAATGGAGCAGTCGAAGCAGCTAATAAAAATCTAAAGACTATCATCGAGAAAATGACGGAAAATTACAAGGATTGGCCTGACAAACTTCACTTCGCATTGTGGGGTTATCGGACGTCAGTTCGCACATCAACAGGAAATAAGTCATTTTCCTTGGTTTATGGAATGGATGTCGTACAACCTATCGAGCTAGAGATTCCATCTCTACGCATCGCATTAGAGAGAAAACTCGATGAAGTTGAATGGACTAGGGCAAGATATGAGGAGCTAATTCTACTTGATAAAAAACGACTAGAAGCTCTACATCACACTCAATGTTACCAAACTCGTATGGCTAGGCATTTTAATAAGAAGGTCAAGACAAGAAGCATCAAAGTAGGAGTCTTGGTGTTAAAAGCATTAAGGAAAAATGTTTTAGATCCAAGAGGAAAATTCAGACCTAGTTGGTCTGGACCCTACATTGTCAAAACAATCTTGTCAGGAGGTGCAGCAAAATTAACTGACATGGATGGCAATGAATTCTCGAACATGAAAAATCTTGACCAACTTAAAAAATACTATCCATAATCACTTGAGTAGGACACTCAAGAGAGCTACGTTTGACTTGATTCCTTAAGAAATGATACGTAGGCAACCCTTTACGGGTGCGGCCACTTTATTTTTTTCAAACTCGCATCCCAGACTTAATAAACAATTCAACAGAAGATCAACAAAACATCGGCACCACAGAAAAAATTATGGCGCCAGCCGATGAACATTAGCGCCAGACGACAGCCTCCGTCACCTGACGCCATACTGCCGCAGCTGGCGCCAGTCACAGAATCGTGGCGCCAATTTACTGTAAAATATCTGGGAATATTTCAGCGTTTTTTGAAAAAATTTCAACTTCCGTACTCGAAAAAAAAAATTCTGGAAAGTTAATTTTTCGGTTTTTATTGCTTTAATAAATTGAATTTAAAGTAAATAATTTAATTAAAAAGCTGGAATTTCATTAATAAAATAAATTACATTATTGATGGAATTTAAATAAATCTTAAATAAAATAACTTTGAATTTAAAAACTAAGTCTAATAATTGAAAATTATGCAATGCTCTTAATCTTCTTTCTCTTTCTTAGCCCTCTTCCAATTCTTATCTACGTCTTCCTCATCTATAACCTTAGCCACTAGGCATCCTTTAGAGGACCTACATTCAATATTTGAGTAAATAGTTTCTCCCTTAGCTAGGACCCCATGCTTCTTTTCTACCCAAGCCTTCTTCTCTGTGGTGTCAGCTTTCCTTTTTCCTTTATCTTTCGCAGAACTTTTCTTCTTAGGCATTGTAGGTGTTTTGAACACAACTCTTTCACCCAAACGTTCCTTAACAGGAATCCCTTTGTCACCTAGGCGACTCTTCACATCAGTTTTACTCTGATTTTTCTTCAAGTCCTTTGAAGGTTTCTTCAGAAGCCACTTTTTCACATCATTGGGCAAAGAAGGAGGAACCTTTTGGGTAATCACCTCCCATAAAGGTCTAGCGCTCCAATAAGCATCAAATTTTTCTACTTCCTGAGAGACAGGGAACTCATAGGAACAACGAAGATCCCCGGAAGGAATTGTTTGAAGTAGGTCGTACTGTCTTTTTACCCTGCAGGGATAATAAAATGTCATTCGGGACAAGCTTGGAAGACGGCAGAAAGGCTGCTTGTTGACACCAACCATCTTTTCTATTTTCCACCAAGGGATGACCCACTTGATGGAAAAATTGTAAGACTCGAAGACCTTCTTCCATTCGTAGCGCTCCATCTTAGAGAAGCGTTTCTTCCTCCTCACAAAGCAATTTGGAGTATACTTCTCAATATTGTCTGGAGGGCTAATTAATTCCAGTCTTTCCATTAGCCACATTTGTAAAAAAAAAATTAAATTATTATTACTATACAAAAATATATTTTTGATTTCTGTAATTAAAAATATTATTTTTCTACCTGTAACAAAATTGGAGAGCCCCGGAAAGGTGCTTTTGGATTCTTCTTTAATTCATCAAGACTAAGCATAGTCTCTCCAACTATTAAGGGCATTCGATTTCTCCCATATTCAATCTGCTCTAAAACAGTGAATATAATTGCTTGACCCTCATTATTTTTACCAGTAGTGAAAAAATATTGATTAAGCATGCAAAAGAGAAAATCTCTTCTTCTATAAACATGAAAAGACTCAGAATAAGGTCTATGAAAATAATGGCGTGCAAATTCCTTCAAATTAACTATGCTACCATCTACTATTTTTGTTAGATCTTTTAAGTTGAAGAAGCGTTCAAAATCCTTATAATTATATTCGTTTATTCTAGGGATTACTACAAGATCTAATCTAAAGCAAAAAAATATCTTGCCCCTTCTTCCGACAAAGGGCTTATTTCATCATACCCTAATCTAAAGCAATGAGTATCTACATCCCAATATTCTAGAGCGGTATGAATAAAATCTAAATCAAGATCTACCCCTTTGACACCATAAATAACCCCCAGGTGAAACACATCTAACTCTTTTCTCTCCTTGGCATTAAGAGACCGACACCATTCATGAGTGAAGTTGGTAAAACTTTTAGAGACTAGAGACATGATATTTATTTTTCAAGAGCTAAGAAAGTATTTAATCTTCTGAAATTATGAAGAAAATCGGTTGGGCAGGGGGCTATTAATATACAAAATCAGCGCAGTTTTTATTCCAGAAAGGATTCAGAGTCAGCGCCAGACGCCAAACTTTGGCGCCTAACGCCAAGGCCTAGCGCTAAACGCTAAGTCTAGCACCTAGCGCTACACCAAAACGTGTGGCGCTAGGTGGCGCTAACATGTTTTAAAATACGAGCTTTCCAAAACCGCGTTTTTTGGCCTGATTCGAGTTTGACTAATGACTTTACGGTTTTTTTATTCTTCTTTTATATCTTTTTCGAAATTTCATTTAATTCTTCTTCTTAATTAATATAACTATTATATTACTTATATTATTTTTCGGATTTTATTTCCAAATATTTACAAATCCAATATTTTTTTTTTTTTTTTCATTTTTCTTTTTTGGGGGAGAAAGTCGGATACCCTCCATCAATAATTAAAAATGGCGGAATTTTTGCACAAAATTAATTGTCACAATTCTTTGCACACACAAAAATGCACATAAAAATAAAAAAAATGAATAAACTCATAAGTAATATGTATATACAAGCATGTCTAAATAATGAGTATAAATAAAGGCAAAGTTCTATACAAAGTCAAAATAAAATAATAAGCACAGGAACAAACTTCGGCGCCGGGGGACTTACACCCATCATCTCATAAAATTGCATCGTATGAGGAGTAACCTCCCCACCAGCTCCAGCTCCTGCTCCGGTCTGAGGTTGAGATGGAAAACTCAGCACAAGTTCCGTCCACCCAAGATCAACCTAAGGCTAAGGTTGCTGTGATGACGAGCCGACCTCGTACATCCCACCACCTCTAAGAGCCGAGGTAGCCTCTCCCTGGCCTACCGATGAAGCATGTGCACCCTCGGATGAAGAGCATGAGCCCCTCCATCAACCTGAAGAGGCAGCCTCGGAACTACCGCCCCGACCACCTGAACCAGTGCGACGACGTCTCGAGCTAGACCTCGTCGGTTCCCTCCGCACCTCAGGTCTCGTACGGGTACGAGAAGGAATGGGCTGACCCTGCAAAAGAAACCAAGATCAGAAATATGCAAAATAGAAGCGGTAATGCAAAAACATAAGAAAGGAAGCTACCTCCTGAACGGCGTCGTCTCGACGACATGTAGCGACATTTCTCATCCGGACGAGCTGGCTCCGAAAGGCATCTATGCATCGTGCCATCGCCGAGACCACCTCGCGTGAGAAATGTCAAAGAAGTAACTCAGTAAACATGCATAACATATATGGACAAAAGTTGCAAATAAATAAGCTTACCCGAGTCTGGTGACGAGGAATCGACTGCTCCACAAAGCGCTCGCCCTCAGGAGCAAGAGGAATCATCTCCTCAATCGGGCCATATGTCCCCTGGTAGTGGATGGACATATGAGGTGGCACGAACTCAGCAGGTCCACCCTGAAAAAACAAGTCAAAATCTGTAAAGCATTACTTGGGGGCTACTTAACGAAAAGTAAAAAACTAAAAATCATACCGCCACCTCCTAAGCCGGTACAAGGACTGAAGCTAACAACGGCAGTAACTCCTCCTCATAGCACCGCTCAAGGATCGTGTAAGATCGCCAAGGGGTACCAGCTCCTTCTGACATGCTCACCAACCTTGCGGTATTAAACATGTGACGCGGTGGAGGAGCAGGAACAACATAAGTGTTCGAGGAATGTTGAATAGCCACTCTCTCTCCAAGATACGTGATCGCTCATTATGTCCCCAAGAAATAGCGACGCTCAGCAGAATACTAAGCGGCTAGCCCAGGGATAGCCAAGTCGATCCACGGTCGGTACAGCACGTCAAGCTCCTGCAAAGAACGTCTATCAGACAAGAATCTATCAAAGGTATCACAAAATCTTCAAATATATAAAGAACCATACCGAGATGATCCTATATCGGACATAAGCAGTGGACATCCCCACACAGAGGCTTCCCCAGGAACCACTCACTAGAAACCTGCGCGGCGACGGTCTCGCCGGCGCAGTTGAGGGAAAGTACTCGTAGAACCAGATCTACAAAACGCAAAAATTATTAGCGAGTGCAAACTAAAGCTTAGAGCTAAACTTTACAGGAGATAAAGTATATCTCTACAACCCTCCAAAAGGTAGATAGAGAAACGTTCCCCGTGAAGGACCGATGTCGACATGAGTCCCGCAACGCTCGGATGAAGTGAGCATAAGCCAAGCTGGCCCAGGCGTAAGTCCCGATCTGGTGTAGATCACGGACAGTAGGAAGGTAGTAAAGCAGCGCTCTACTACCCTTGTCAGGGGAGAACGACCCTAACAGCAAGATGAGTACAAAGATGCGCAATCTGCTGCTCTCGGGTAGTCGCATCGTCATCAAAAGTCGGTGCTAGAGTCGACCGGCAAATCCATCTCGCGCTAAACTGAGTCGACTCCACCTCAGCTCGAGCCCGAACAATAATCGAACCCAACAGCTCCTCGTCCTCGAGAGAAAAGACGTTGATCTTTTCGTCGAGCGGCAGTGCCACAAAGCTAAACTCGAGTCCTGTAATGAGACTGAAGTCGGTCGGGGTGACCATCATCTCACCCCAAGGGAAGTGGAAACTGTTGGTAGTGTCCCAAAAGAACTCCACCAGAGCACGAACCACATGGTGACCCCCGCTAGAGGCAATCATGGCCTCAGAGGTCTCGAAGAGTGCAGTCAGTCCGCAAGACTCGCATAGAAGTCTCGCCTCGACGTCATTGGCGATGTACATCTTGTACAGGTCGCCCAAGGTGTCGCAACTGGAACCATGGCAGCACGTCCTCCCAACTGTGATGCCCCGTCTCACCCTCTCAGAAATGTGGTGGACGGGATAGAAGTACAAGGTCCGCTCATCCCACTCAAGGAGTCGGCCGAGTGAAGTGGACGGATCAGCGTCGTCCTCTACGGGCTCATACTCCCGTCGAACGTCTCGGGACCGCGAACCCGAACCTTTCTATCTAGCTATGCTACATTGCGCAAAATCATCATAAATTAAAGTTCTATAGTATCTAAGGTTCGCCTAGCCGCATGATACTATGTTCGCAAAAAACAGAGTACGTAGTACTAAAACAGAGCACAAATTCAAATTGAGCATACACGGCATTTTTCAAAGCATTAAAATAATTTCTTGCAATACTATAGTAATTATTGTGACAAATTGGACAAGAATTGCTAGCAAAAACGTCAAGAACAAGCCACATTGTCTACCCGACCTTAAGTGGTCCAACAATGGTGATTTGTTCGTTTCTTCACCAAATTGAGTCAAACAAGTCTCAAATTACTCCCAAAGAAATATATAAACATAATCAAGCAATTTCATGGCATAAAATTTGATAAACAAAGAGAATTTAGCAATTTAAATTTCGAATTTTCAAGAAATTTGTAAACAAATACATGCGAAATTCATTAAAACCGGCGTGAGTTTGGAGGAAACTTACATAGATCAGGAAAATGGATGGAATAAGCTTTGATTTGCAACAAATTTGAGCGAATTCGGTTGAGAAACGAGCAAGAACGAGTCAAATGAAGTTCTGAGCAATTCACCGAGCAAAAACGCAAGCAGCAGCAGCGGAAATGAAGAAGAGAAGGATATTTATGGAAAACCCGACTCTAGCGCCAAGCGACAGACCTTGGCGTCAGTTGATATGGCTTATCGTCTGGCGCTAGTACCAGTGTCTGGCGCTACAGCCAAATATGCGACGCTAGCAATATTTCAGCGGCGCCAGACTGTTCAGCCACTTAGTACGGTTATTTCAACCTCTTGCAATATATTTTAGGCTCTTTGGTACGCCAGTTAGCCCCTCTAAGAAATTGGTATGATTTTTAGTAATCGGCTTGATTACAATTACATAAAGTGATCGACCTGATGAGTGATCGTCTCACTTAGCTTAAAACGCCTAAGCATTGGCTCATTACAAAGCACCGACATACTGGTTCATTCAGCAAGGCACCGACATACTGGTTCAAAATTCAGCAAACGGCACTGACATACAGGCTTAAAAGCAGTAAAAACACCGACGTACTGGCATAACGGAAGCAAAGTTCAAGCGAGCTTTTAAAGATCGATAAGCGTAGGTCTTCAGTAATTTTCTTCGGAATGTTATCGCAACAAATGAGGATAGCTTCAAGCAAGGATATCTTCGGCAGCGTTCCCTAGCTTACGG
This sequence comes from Chenopodium quinoa, assembly GCF_001683475.1. NCBI lineage: Eukaryota > Viridiplantae > Streptophyta > Magnoliopsida > Caryophyllales > Amaranthaceae > Chenopodium > Chenopodium quinoa. The sequence continues at coordinate 4,206,694 of NW_018742390.1, read as the reverse complement.
AGAGTTGTCACAAACAACTGGAGGTGATTTTAAGCGAAGTTGTCTTCGATCGTGTTCCCTGGCTTGCGGAAGATGGTCACAAAGTGCTAGAAGGTCGTTTCAAGCAAAGAAATCTTTGATGGGGCTCACTAGCTTGCAGAAGTCTATAATGGCGGAATTGGAGACAGTTACAAGCGTGGCAGTCTTCAGGCAGCATTCTCTAGCTTGCAGGAGGTCGTCAAAAATACAGAAATACAGCAACAAATCGATTACTTTCAGAGACGCGTGCTCGACGGTGCAAGATACGCGTTTCTTAACTCTTTTATCTGTTTAACTAACGCTAGTTTTGCAGGTATTGGCGTTACAAGAATGGTTTAGGATAGCATAACGTTCTGAATCATTCTCCGTCCCTATCGATACTTTGACTTTTGTTTTCAAAACAGGCATTTCTCCAAACTCAGTCAAAGTGGGGGCTTCTGTAGACACCCATTTGTGTCTCCCCAAAACCAAAACCGGTGATGAGTACCTTTCACGTTGAATCATAATCGAATGAAGTGAAAGTGTGGAAGGTGTAGTGTTGCGGATAGTTTTAATTTCTTTTCTTTTCTCTCTGTTTTTTAAAACCTATTTTAAGAAAACAGCCAATCCAGTTTGGTTGGTCCATGATATGGGTCCAATAGTAGTGTAGTTGGATTGGGCTTGAAAAGAGCTTTCCAACGATATATTATAAGCCCAATTCCGATGAATATTGAGGAAGTTATGGTCAAATTACTAAACTGGGCCCGGTTTGAACCTTATATGCGGCCCAATGATCTAGGGGGAGGGCCTAATATGGATTTATCATTCCTAATGCAATTAGGAATGGTTCTAGTCTTCTAGATTCTTCTAGAAGGTTCTTTTCATTCCTAATTCAATTAGCATTGATAAATTGACTTTTGTTGACTTTTTAGAGTTTTAATCAGAATAAAAGACTGTTTTTAGGAAAATACGATTTTATCCTCCTGTACGGTTAAATTCTATCAGGTTTTAGAAAACGCATCAAAAACCTGATTAGCGCCTAACGCCAGCATAAGCGCCTGGCGCTAAGCTTGGCGCCTGGCGCTAGCATTAGCGTCTGGCGCTAATGTCAGCGTTTGGCGCTAACTCCGTTTTTTCACGTCATAACTATGGTTCGATTTTTTATCTTTTTGGCTAATTTTCTCTATAAATAGCTTCCTTAAAACTCCGTCAACAATCATCTACAATCATCAATTCTTATTCTTTCTAATTCTCTTCTCTCTCAAAGCTAAAGCTTTCTTTCTCTCTTTTCTAAACCAACCCCTTTTTACAAAATTCCGCACTTACAAGACCTAGATACACCTAGCATTATTCGAAGTTGTCTTCGCCCTAGAAGTGAAAGGTTTTAATTTATGAGGGTTTGGTCCCAAATCTCTATTTCAATTATTTAATTTAATTGTTTTGTTTATTATTTTCCTTGAAGTTACTAACGTGTGTATTTTGTTATTAGAAAGAGATAAGAGGCATCCAAGTAAGTGCTTTAATTGATTTATTGGTATTATGATCATGCTTAGATTGTTATTATGATTCCTAGTGTTATGTTAGGGCGTTTTGATCTTCTTAATATCTTGTCTAGGGTAACTTTAATATTAAGTATGATTAAAAGTATGATGCCTTTTATATTCTTCCTAATATTTATGATCGTTAGTATCATATTAGCGTTAAAGCTTTGATCTTTATTACTTAGTGACATGCTATGGTTTGTTATTAATCTTGTTAGTATCATGCCTAGGATCTTGCTATTATTATGCTTTAACATGATTATTTTAATTATTATGATTATTATTATTATCATTATGATTACAATCATTATTATGATTATAATTTTATGATGATTTTTATTATTATTTTTATTATTATGTTGCTTGATTTATTGTTATTGCTTGATCACACCTTTTATACTTGTTAAAGGAAATTGGTACTTGTAATCACGCTTAATAAGATAATTAATAATCTTGTTTAAGGTTAATTTGATTATAATTCAAGTAATCGCCAATAATAGGTTTATTTCTGCATTAATATTCAACCAACATAGATTAAACAGGTTTAGGGTTAATCCTATTGATTGCATGTTAGTCAGAAAGTGCACATGAATACGAGAAGAACAAAGTAGAGGCCTATTATTAGGGCAGCTTCAATCTCTTTTAGGCTGGATTTGTACCTTCATCCCCGAACTACCAGTCATGGTTCCAGACCTATTGTAGGTGACGATCTCTTGGATCGTTAAGGGGTGTAACTTTCACCTTGTGAACGGTTTACAAGTTCCTATAACTTGTTGGCGATTCTTTTGCTCTATCTTCTTTCCCTTTGGACGCCACCGTACTTTAGTGTATGATCACAGCGGGGTTCAATATAGAGATAACGCTTGAAATATTCTCTACAATAGGTATACATCCGAAGTTGCCAACAAGGCACAACCAAACAAGCAAGAGTAACAGATCTTGCAAGCATTTACACAATATCTCATGAAGTCATGATAACAACAGAAAAGATTCGGAATACAAAGAAGTAACAAATTTCAAATAATAATAATAATTTTATCACTTTATGTGCCATCAATATCATTACAGTTATAATTGAATTCCCTTAGCACTACTATTCATGTTAACTAGCTTAGCATTCAGACACAAGTTCGATTTAATATAACCAAACTCTTCTAGTTAAAAAAATAAGCAATTAGCTAAATATACCTACTGCCACTAATACAATCAATAACTTTATTGATTTAAAATGCACATCTACTGCCACTGATACATTAAAGCTACGAAAATGAAGCCAAAAAATGGGTGTCCCACTCCCACTTATGAGAAAATCCCTTTGAAAAAACAAAAAAAAAAAAACAGAGGATGAGAATCCTCTATCTCACCTCATCATATACTGCCACTGATACATTAAAGTTGCAACTATCAAATGCACACCTTACCTCGTATAGGCCTAAAGTGTACTGGAAAGACGACGGTTTTGAAGAGGTTTTGTACACACTTCCACAGTCCAAAGGCGGTATTGGATTAGTGCTTAATGATGTAACACAACCAGTTGCTGCTGCTGCTAAGAAACCATACCCTTATAGAAAGTCTGAACCTACTACTACTACTAAAGGGTCAGTACTTGCAGGAGCTGAGGGGTCTGTAAAATCCCAATTCGGCACAGTGGAATTCCGCCCCTCGGCTTTCACACTAACCTCCCGCTCCTCGGCATTGGAATTTTCACCCTTCCCTCTCGCTACAGTTAACCTCCTTTTACTTCCAACCCTCCCTTTCACCAATACACGCAATGGAAAAACCCGAACTCCTCTCATCTCCCCCAAGATCAAAAACCCAAACGAAAGGCAAATCGACGAAATTTGGAACCTACAATCAATCACAGCACACTTCACTAACATCAAACTCCTCCCATCCCCAATCAATTTCACCCTAAAAACCCATACTTTCCCCCCTGAAGCTGAGTACAAAGCCAAATAATTAATCGACCCAGAAATCATAATTTTCATCCCATGACTTACATCCACAATCACACCCAATTTCCTATCAAAGCTAACCCCATTTTGACTACAAAAAACCTGAGGTACATTCACAAATTTCCCATCAAAACCCAACAAATAAAATCTCAAAACAACCCTAGACCCACCATTGTAGGGCCCAACAGTAATTTTAGAGAGCATAATTGTGCAAAAACTACAAATTTTAGAGAGTATAGTCAGATGTGTGCATCAGCTACTCAAAATACATTAAAACTAAATGTCGTATCTTGTCGGGGATGATCATTTGCCTAGTTTCAATTGTCTCAATCATGTAGCGACAAACGTAATATCCACTATCACTAAAGGCAGTAGCTTGACGAGGACACTAATCCAAACCAAAAAAAGGGGGAGGGTTAAATCAAACTCCTAGTTATATATAATGTATTAACATATATTATGTAATAAGCATTGCAAAATTAAATTAAAGATACAAATACCTCTATGCTTAACCATTTAATGTAAGGTTTCTTCTTTATTTTTGTGATATCCTTTCGATGTTCGGTGCTAAAATTGATCATTGCCCTACGTAATTATCAAAATATTAGAGTAATAGTATTGAAATACTTTCATAAAAAGAAGTTAATATGTAACAAAATAAGTAATCTAGCACATACTTGTTGATTATTGTTTGAGCAAATTTGGGAGGTTCATCTTTTACTCGCGCGGGATCTAGCAAATGCACCAAACCAACCCATGGACAAATAACAGCCAACATCCAATGTCCACTATATTGATTAAAACAATATAATTCAAGTGCAATAATGAATGTTTAAAAGGAATTAGAAATAAAACTGATAAAAAATATGTGATAGACTCATATGCACTTACTCCTCATAATACGGGGCAAAGAAGAGCTGATTTTTGTTTTTGCCATCATTACATGAAAATAGCCTAGCTAGATAGTCACATCGGTCATTGTCTTTTTCCACAGTTGGAGCATACGGGGATAGATAGTTGCAATCACAAAATCCATACAACCCTGAGATTCCTTCTGTATGAACAATCTCACTCATATACCTTTCATATCAAATATTTTTTCAAATTTATTAGCTCATTAATCAAAAAGCGTTATAAATTTAACCTAGAAATGGCAAAGGATACAACACTTACATCATTAAAATTGACATGTGTGACGATTATATCTCTCTTTGGAAGCACCAGTTAAGCATGTCTTCATAATCAAGGGTAACACATTGCTCATTTTGAAACACTCTAGCCAAAACTGTACAAGATTTGGTTTTACCGCTCGTTTTAATTGCAATAGCCACATCCTTAAATACTCGAACCAAATTAGAAGTCAACTTCAACTTATCAGCATGAGTTATTGTGTACTTTCGAGTGCATGATGATTGTGATGATGGCGAGTGTGGAGATGGTGCAGCGATTTCTTTAGGGACTTGCTTATCAGCCTTGTCATATAATCACAAGAAAAAAAAAAAAAAAAGATGATCGTATTATATAATGTGACAGATGATTATAATTTAAAACTGAATTTTACCTTCTTTATAGAAAAACCAAGTGAGAAGGCTATATTAAATAATAATTTAAAGTTTGACAAATGAATCTTATCTCCCCTTAAAGACATGGCAGAAGTGCATTTGGGTTGATTTCTTCTTTAACACAAACTCGACAATGACCACTTGGGACGGGCTTGAAATGATGCTTGACAACTTCTCCTTCTATCCCAATATACACTTCTCCAATATCAACTATATCGACCCCTTTGTCACTCTTAATTGCCAAGGAACAAAGACTATCAACTCCCTAAATATGGATTATGGTATAAATAAACCTTTTGTGGATTGACAAGATGTAGTAGTCTATAATGTAACACCATTAGAAGAATATAGGATATATGTACTTACATCAAACACATAAGTATTAGGAAATAATGTTACCTATGGAAATGGTTGGCCAGTAATGTCTTGTTCATTATTGAGTACATTCTGGCACATATCCCTCCTTAGGCCACGCAACATGGTATGGCTCGGGTTGAACCTCAAATGCTTCAACATTCTTCTCTTGGAAGTTGAAACCTCGAACCCCTTGGTCACCTTCAGAGCCAAAGACATCTAAATGATCATCTAACTGTTCACCACCAAAACCACCCTTTTGGAAACTTGCTAACTGATGGGTAACTTTGTTTTGTTCTGAGGCAAGTTGGAAGCAAAGACCTTGAAGCCAACTGTCACGACCCAAACCAAGGCCATCTAAACCTTGGCCACTAGATCCACCAGCTTGAATACCTGCTAACTGGTGGCCAACTTGGTTAGCATTTGAATCACCAAGTTCTTTTAATTGCTCCGCGTTAACCAGACCACTTGACATTAAGTAAGACAACAAGAAATTTTGTGTGTTAACCACATTTTCTAATTTTGATTTGAGACACTTAAGATATGATTGCAATTGACTTTGTGGTGTTGGTTTGTTGTAACCAAAGTACAACTTATCTGTAACACCCGACCCAACGCCCCTAACACAACCACCATGTTCAGGATTCTGTAATGCTCTCGCTGGGATATCATTCCGGCCAGTGGCCTCAATTTCTCCTTGGATTTTTTTGAGCCTCCAATGCCTTCTGACATCAATAATAAGCAACCTAATTAAGGCAGTGTAATCTATTATAGCCAAATAATTTATTTGATTAAAAAGTAGAAACAAACTCACAATTGTTTGAGCTATTTCAAAATCAGCAGGATTGTCAAAGGTCATTGCACCATCTTTTTGTCTAGAATGAGCTCTTATCCAAACCAAATGTCGAGGCACGTCTCTAACTTTCACTCCTTGTTTATGAAGTTCAGCAGCCTGACAATACAGATAACACAATGCCATTTAACAACTAAAAGTCATCCCTTAATTGATTATTTAATGTTATTCCTTAAAAAAATCAACAAAAAATAGAAAATAATCATTTCTAAACTTACAATCTCTTGTTCATAATACAAGTACCCTTTTGACCTCCTCGATAGCTTGAAGTATTCATTTTCGCCCTCTCTCAATTCTTGTCACTTAGTTCCTTTCAATATAATAATGTACAAACAATTAATTCCCAGTTCTCAAAGGTTTTTTCACAACTATGATTAGCTATAGGCTGTAATTCAAAGATTACCTTAAACGCATCATCAGTATATGTTTCAATGAATTTGGTCTAATCAGCTTGTGTTATAAATGGATATATCAAAGGTGGCTTCTTTATAATCACATTTGGATTTACTCCCTTAGTGTCGTACATCCAATCCTTTCTTAATCTGGCCTTGAAAGCTCTCTAGCGGATTGAAGCTCTCCCTAATACATAATTTCTACGTTCTTCCAGCACTATAAATCCTCTCTACACAATTCAAATAAAAGATATCAGATATAACAATACTGAAATTCATATATCAAAACATTACCTAAGTTCGAATAAACAAGCTTTTGTGAGGCTTGATCATTCTCTGGAAGCCACACTGCAATCTTGCTTTTTTTTAATTTAGGAACCCCATCAAGGCAGAAATTATATAGATAAATCAGAAATAGCTACATCAATAATATCATCAATGATGAAATGGAAAGAACTAGAATTTCATCAATGATTATTTTCATCAGCCCAGCCTCTCTAGCAAGATGTAAACCCCACCAGATAGCTTTGCTTTAGCTTCAGCAGCCTTTAGTTCCCACCTATCACAACACTGGACAACAGAGAAAACTGCAGCCTGCTGCTTGTTCCCAACATGCGTATGCACAATATCCTCCTATACTTCTTTACATATAAGCATACAAGTGGGATGAACACAAACAAGCACAGTAATACTTCACTCTGTGAGTTAGAACATCATATAAGCATACAAGTGGGATGAACACAAACAAACACAAACAGATGCTCTAAAATTGCTTGCCATGCATAAAAGGCATGTTCCTCGTGTTGCTGCTACAATTGGAGCATGGATGAATATATTTCAGGCAAGCTTTCGAATTGTCAATCTTTTTTGTGCTTACTGCAATTATGCATCCCCTTTAACATGTTTTTTGGTATTAAGTACTCATATTAAAGACAACAACTTTCTAGATTAGAGGAGCTAGTGAAGCTGAAGTTGGTGAAAAGAAGGATAGAGTTACAGATGCTCTAATTTCCTATTCATAAGGGACATCCACAACTTGCAGCCAAAAGTTAAGTGTCGTAATTATTCCAAAGTCTGTCGTATTTTGACTCTAGTCTCTATGTATTAGCCTCACCCATGAAATTCAATATTTTGAGAAGAATAAACTTGCACCGTTAATCAATCCTCAATTTATATATATTCATAAAATCACATTTACTGCAGTAAAGCAGCATAAAAGTTGGAGTAATAAAATCCGTAACTTCATATGCTAAAGCAAGAAACAAAACCAACATTTTCTTTCAATTGAAACGGCTAAAATCCTAACACTTAAACATCACTAATTTACTAAGATTATGTAATAATCACTTTAGGGTTGCATCTGAAAGCTGCAAGCCTGAAACCACAAAAGATATGTCTTTCTATCCAAAAGTTGGTCTAGCTTATGGGGTCTACAGCCACTTTAACATACAATTTTGAATCAAAGAAGTCAAGAAGAAGCTTTAATTTAGTTAGTCTAAAACGGTTGCCTCTTTAGTAAAAAAATGTCAGTTTGCCCAATCAATTTTTTTCCTCATTACCATCAAAACATTGTTCCATAGCCTAATTGGTTAAATCTCCAATATTAATTAATGACAATTTGCATTCATAAAAAGCAAAAACCAGACAATTATGGGGGACAGAGTGATTAATGAAGGATACAATACAGGACAGTCAAAACAAAGTTGGGCTAACATTTAAACTCTCAGACATTCAGCACCTGCTAAAGACTATTTGATTTGCATAAACCTCATCACATATAATCTATTTCAAAATCCCTAGCATAAATTAAGTACTTATATTTTATTAACAGCTGAAAATCATAAATTTGACAGCAAAGTTGTCAGGATGAATGCATTGTGATAATGATAACTGATTTATTTTTTTTATTGGACTAAATGCAAATAAGTTGAGGAATGAAACGGATAGAACTTTATTTTATTAACTCAATCTGTCACATAATTCTGCAACCAACTCATGATCATGGAACTAATCAAAAAGCCTTTACATATTGAAGAAAGTTCACCAAATATGACTTTTCAGGTAAATCAAGAACACAATGCTACTACTTGGTACCATTCATATTTGTTTTCTATTGACTTCACTGCAGCTTGATTATTACTTAAGGAAACTGTTAAAACATATGCATATGAGTTAAACATAAAACAGTACAAAAAAACTGAAAATTATGCCTTTTTCCTATGGTAATTATTCATGTTTCATTTGGGATAAAATAGATGCCACTGCCAAATCTGCCACGACTCGTGAGTATCAACGTTTTATTTTCATGTATGTATGTATAGGCATGCTCTGAAGCATATGCAACAAGGGTCCAGCATCATTAACACAACATCAGTTCTTGCATATAAAGGGAGTCCAACAATGCTGGACTACACCTCTAACTCATGATCATGGAACTAATAAAAAAGCCTTTAATCTTACCGTAATGAATTTAAAGAGGTCATCAATAACTTCTTTCGGAACTTCCTCCCAGTCTCGATAATTGATATTCACTCTTTCACGAACAACTACACCAATGTATGATGAAAAGATATATCTATTTTCCCCAATTGGCACTTTATTGTGATTCCATTCCAAGGGGATTTTGACGCCACTCAGAATTGCTTTTCGAACTACTACAACTACTATACGACCCCTTCAATTCTCACACTCAACGGATTCTTCAGCCTCGCCAGTTTTAGAGGCCTCATTAGCACTTGCTTGCTTTCTCTTTTTCGACATCAACCTGCAAACATACAAATATATTAGAAATCATCTCTAAGAAGTGTCATTAAAATCAAATAAAATAAAGCATTTGTCTATTATTAATATCAAGAACAAATTATAAATTTCAATACAAGAACCACAAGAATCAGAATTTTTAGTAGCATAATAACCTGTACGACGCCGCTTTTTAGGTCGATTATTAGCATTACTATTTTCATTGTCATGCCAAATCCCTTCTTCATGATCACTACGTATATATGTTGTTGTATCATCAAGACTATCATCCATATTTTGTACCTCACTTGGGGTAGACCTCTCCTCATAAGAAATATTGTCATCATTGTCATCAATGACATATCGAGATTTTGATGTGACAACAACTGATTTTCTTTTATCACACGGGTCAGTAACATAAAACACTTGTTTAGCTTGACTAGCCAAAATGTATGGGTCTTTTGTATGACCTATCATGTTGAGATTCATAATAGTATGCCCTAAACCATTGCATACAACATTGTTATTATTGTCAGCCCATTTGCAACCAAAAATAGGTATCGAAAAACCCATATAATGCAACTCACATATCTCTTCAATTACCCCATAGTATTGCATTTTGCTATAAACAAGTCGATTATCTTTAACACTAGACAAATGCATCGCTTCCGCTTCAACACATACCCCGCTGTTTTGCATAGTGCTTTTATCATCTTGGTCCCTAGTATAAAAAGTGTAGCCATTAATGGCATAACCAGAGAAAAATGAGGCAGAGAAATCAGGACCATTAGCTAAACTCCTAAGTCGGTCAGAAATAGTTTGTGGGGAATTTTTGATCTCTTTCATTACTTGATCCTTGAGCCAAAGATGAAATGTTTTACTTTGTTCAGTAGCCAAAGCTTTGGAGGTAGCCTTTCGATTATGCATCTTCAAAAAAGTCATATGTCTATTAATATACGGTGCAATTTCATCTTCATTGGAAATAATATATGTGTGGGCCATGTGCCACTTTTCAGGAGACAAGTAAAATTATCTACGACCTATGGTTCCCTTACCCTCAAGTGTGTCACTGTGTCGAGAAGTAGAAATCCATATTGTCCTCATATCTCCTAAACTTTCAAGGCAGTATTCCATAGCTAACTCATAAAGCATTCTATCAGCGATACAAGCCTCTGGTCTATACGCATTCTTAACATAACCCTTATAAGATTTCATTTGTCTTTCAATGGCCCATTGAGCTCTATTGTGCACGGGACCACAAAATCTAATCTCCCTTACCAAATGAACGGGCTCATTACATCAAAAAAAGCCAGGGGAAAGTACATCTCGAATTGACACAAAATTACAGCAATTTCAGTTTATAAGGAATCCAAATCTTTTGGATTGATGACTTTACTGTAGATTACCTTAAAGAAAAGACATAACCTGATAATGGCATATCGTACATTTTTTGGCAAAATTGAACGAATAGCAATAGGTAAGAGATCTTGCATAAGAACATGGCAGTCATGAGACTTCAAACCCACGAGTTTCAAATTCTCCATTGAAACAAGAGAGGAAATGCTTGAAGAATAACCCTCAGGCACTTTAACTCCGGCTAAGGATGCACAAAGCTCAACTTTCTCCTTCTGAGACAGTGTATAAGCAGCAGGTGGAAAATAGTCCCGTTTTCCAGTCTCAACGGCATGGAGCTCATTTCTCATATTCATTTCCTTCAAGTCAAGTCGAGCATTGACACCGTCTTTTGTCTTCCCAGAGATATTCAATAGTGTGCCAATCAAACTATCAAATACATTCTTGTACCCTTTCTTAGGAATGGAATCTTTATTTATTTTTTTTTTTTAACATGCCAAAAGTAAGTTGAATGTCTTTCACCTTTTCAAATACTTCTTGGCTAGTAAAGACTTTTGGGCGAATTTCAAAATTTTGTTCCCCATTAAAAGCTTTCTTCATTCGACGATACTTATGATCCAAAGGAAGAAATGGACGATGATCATAGTAGACAGTCTTTCTAGATGCCGATAACCATTTACCTTTCCAACCATCTTCACATATAGGACAACCACCTTCCCCTTTTAAAGAATAGCCAGAAAGATTACCATATGCTGGATAATCTTGTATGGTGCAAAATAACATTGCTCTTAAATTGAACATTTCATTCCGATTAGCATCAAACACTTCTACACCTTCTTCCCACAACAACTTTAAGTCGTCTATGAGAGTTGCCAAATACACATCGATGTCATTTCCTGGTTGAATAAGCTTTGAAAACATAATGTACTTTCTTTTCATGCATAATGAAGGAGGTAAGTTATAAGCCACTAGCATGACCGACCATGTACTATGGATGCTACTAAGGGAACTATATGGATTCATACCATCAGTAGACAACCCAAGGCGTAGGTTTTGTTCTTCACTACCAAATTCAGGGAATTGTCCATCAATAAATCTCCATTGCGGTGAGTCATCCGGGTGTCTAAGTAACCCATCCTTTTTCCGACCAAATTTATGCCATGTCAACTTCTCTGCATCTACTGGGTCTGAATACATCCGTTTAAACCTAGAAATAATTGGAAAATACCGCAAAACCTTAGCTGGCACTCCTTCCTTTTTCTTGTACCTTGAGAGATTACACTCTGGGCAAATCTTTGCTAATTCATTTTCATTTCGATAAAGTATGCAATCGTTAGGACACGCATGAATTTTTTCATAACGCAAACCCATTGTGCATAATGTTTTTTTTTCCCTGTATGTATTCTTTGGCAAAACATTATCAGATGGAAGGACATCTATCAAGAACTTAAGTAATGCTGTAAAACTCTTATCTGTCCAACTATGACCCACCTTCAAACTGTATATCTTAAGTGAAGCTGATAGCTTTGTGTACTTACACCCTTCATATAAAGGCTTCTCAGAATCACTCAACATTTCTTCCATCGCATTGAGATCATCATCTACTCTGTGTACGAATTGACTCGTCATGTCCTCTAATTTGTTACCCTCATCGGTATTATGGCCTTGAGCATCCTTGCTTGAAAATTCTTCCCTTTTCTCACCATGACGATGCCAGCAAAAATATGTTCTATCAAATTGCCTTTTACTCAAATGATTAAGTATCACATCAGCTTTGTGATACATAAGATTATGGCAGATGTAACAAGGACATGGCAATTTATCACGCCCTTCACTATTATTTTCCAAAGCGAATTTAATAAATTCCATAACTCCAACTTCATATTCTGGATCCCCTAATTTTTTTGTGGTTATCCAAGTTCGGTCCATTTCTACAAACTAGAAAGTTAAAAATAAAAATAAACTCACACAAGTCACAAAGATAACTGCTATAGAATTATGGATATAATTTTAACATACACTACAATAGTTAATGCCTACAACAATGTAAATAAAAACAACCTAATAAACTCACTTTTACATGTAAATAACAATTTATTTAAGCTCTATAATTACTAAAGTATAAGATGTTGGTTGATTTAATGATGAACATATGCTATTTTTCTTGTACATGATAACATAATCACTAGATTAATAGCTGTTATTCTGGACTTTTCATGCAATCTTGACACCTTGGTCTTTCATTAGATCTCTAATTTATTATTTGTCTTGTATGATGATGGAGCCTTTTCTTATTTGGGTCTAAATTGAATATGTTCAACTTACATTCTACTGACAGTACCTCTGTCCTGGACTGTATTCTGCAATGCATCCAGTAACACAACGAAGTAGGAATTGTGGAAATAAATGTAAAATTTGTCTACAACTGAATATTGAGTAATTGTATTGTCGTGTCTTGAGCTGAAAACTGTCATATTGAAGCTTTAGGCCCAAGAAAAGTAGATATTTACTGCATTTGCCGTTTATTTATAAACTCTACATAAAACAATCCTAGTAAATTAGATTATTAGTACAAGGGAAGATGAGTATGTAAATTTTCATAATTTTCAAGGAAGGTTGAGGGTATTTGAAATTAATAGAGCACAATTCAATAGTCCAGTGGTAATCAATTTCCCCTACCCCTTCTTTATCTGATTAGGGTTCTAAATTGAACTTAGGTAAGATTAATTTGGCTAAAATTATTTTTATTACTATTGAAATAAATGTAATTCGACAAAATTAAGGGTAATTTGATTGAACTTACCACAATTCAACTGAAATATTTGCATACAAACAATCGATTGAATTTAACCTTAAAACTAGAACTTTGAAGTTTTTTTTTTCAATCACCTAAAATTCAAATTGCAAATTAATTTAATAGATGAAAACTATTAATTTAATTATGTTTCCTTTATATTTCGAATGATGCATGCAGTTCAATTGACAAATAATCAAAATTCAATTACTCTATAACAAGATTCGAACCTACCTCAGAGGAGTGGTGCAATGCTTACAAGTTGTGCGGCGATCGGTGGTGCGGCAGTGGAGCGGTGCGGCGAACAGTCAGCGACAAAAGGATAGTGGTGGAGGTTTCACGAAAGCAATAAACAAGCAGTTCAAATTTTTTTTTTAAGGTATAGTTAGAGTTAGGGGTGTACACCGGTCCAAAACCGGACCGGACCTGGACCGGACCTGTTTGGAACGGGGACCTGAATTGGGTAATTATGAGGACCGGGGACCGGACCTGAATTAACAGGTCCGGTTTCGGGCCAGACCTGAAAAATCAGGTCCGGTCCGGGTTTGGACCTGAATGGACCTGTTTTGTGTCTTTTTCGTTTTTTTTTTTTAATACAAAACCTGTTGGACCTGCATATGGACCTATTTTGTGATTTTTAGACCTGTTGCATAATTTAATAATTACATACAAACCAAAATTATCAATTACAAAACTACATAAAGTCTATAAAGTCCCGATTCTCAAACACCAAAAATACAAATGAGTCCACCGAAAATACAAATAAGTCCACGAAAACTCAGTTTCAATTTTTCAGAGTTTGGTTTTCTTCTTTTTTTTTTTTTTAATTACGATTTTCCCGGGTTTCAAGTCCGGACCTGAAAACCCCGGGTTTGGACCGGGTCCGGACCGGGACCGGGAACCTGGATTTTTAAGAACCGGGACCGGACCTGAATCAACAGGTCCGGGTCAGGTCCGGTCTGGTTCAGGTCGGTTCAGGTCCGGTTTCAGGTCCGGGCCAATTTTTGTACACCCCTAGTTAGAGTGAAAGTGATAAAAGAATGTGAAAGTGAAAGTGATAAGAGGAGAGCGCGCTATTCAATTCATTTTAGCCGCCTTTAATTAATTTGGGCAAATTATTACTATGTATATTTTTTCCTCCTAATAATTAAAAAAACAATTAATTAATACAATACAAAACGGTTGTTAAGATGACCGTTCTATATCATCTATAATAATTAATTATTTTTTAAAGATATTTCAGAGTAAAAAAATAGAGAACGGTTAACTATGCTAACCGTTTCATATGTATTTACATACAGAATGCCTTTTATATAAATACGTTCTATATTCTTCTGGAGAACACCTATCTTTGGTAACCGTTCTATATTTTGCGATCTCTAATCTAGTTTTTGGTGTAGTGCAGTTGACACGTGGCAGCCTCAGATACATCAAAACAATTGCAGCCTTCAAGGCCCAATTCCCAAGAAAGCCGTAATTGCGGCGCAACCCACAAAACCTAGGTCAGAGTGACCTAGGGAGGGGCACTTTTCCAAAGTGACCCTATAAATAGGGAGATATTTCCCCATTTTAGGGACACATTCAATCATTTATTACACCCATTTTCTCTCTCATCAAAGAACACCTGATCTCGGAATCTGAGAAGATCTTATCTAAATTTCCGCACATTTTCCTCTTATTCAAGTTCTAACTTGATCTTTGGAGGCGGAGCTCCTACCACCAGGAGTCTCCGTTGTTTTTACAGGTACAACTCGAGTCGGACCAATCTTCGAGCCGTAACTCTCCCGAGGGACAAAAACACCCAAAACAACACCTTCCTTCCCCTACTGCCTTCTTTACCTTAACCCATCCAGAAGCTGCGCTAATAATGCCAAAGCCCTTCTGTCTCCCATACCTCACGAAATAGCTACCTACTTCTTCCCAGCTGCCAAATACCATACGCACAGTAGGGGGTGGTACTTCCTCTTCTTCACCAAAGACAATGTTCACCATACCCCTTGTCTTCATAGGGGTAATATAAGATGAACCCCCTTCCCCTGCATCATCTAGTGCAACCTCTCCATCCATCATCCTCTCCATTAGATTTTCACCCTCCTCTACTCCCTTATATTCTGATCCCTCATCTACTCCCTCATCTTTAGTTTCACCTTCCCCATAATTATCACCACTCTCCATCACCATCTACATCCCCACATATATTAAAATGCTCCTCTTCCCCATTTCCATCATCATATTCATCTCCAACACCCCCACTCTACACCAAAAATATTCACATAATTCATAAAAAACCCAAACACATAAACAATTATAAACCAAATTGCAGGGGAAAGAAATCAGCTTCCATAACAATGCCTAATATATTAGGAAGCATAACAAAGTACACCAAATTATGCAACAAATGAATTTAATCATAACCATAAAAAACCACACACTACCATCATAATTCTTATTATGCTTAATAAACGCAAACCCATATTCATCCTAAACCACAATTACCTAAACCCAGATTAATTTCATTTCTCATAATAACCATCATAATCTATCTATTAACTATTACTAAAACAGAAGTTGTTGACGTCATCATTGCACACGTGTCGCTCTCTTAATAAAAAATTTCCGGCCTAATGCAATGATGATATCATTTTTTTTTCTTTTTTTTTTTGCTATCATATTTTACATTTTTGACATTTAAATATTAAAAGCTTCTACTATACATTACAACTAAAACCTATCAATTTTTATCATTGAAAATTTAAACAATTTTGAATAGCACACTAATATATGACCTCCTACATTGAACTATGAATTAGACAATGTTGATCACTATATCATAATTTTGATGAAAATAAAAAAATTTAAAATTACAAAATGTACGTAATTCTTATTATATTTATGTACAATAGTGATTTATTTTTAAAATTTACAAATTAAAAATAGGTTATATGTAAACCATGCATCACATGGGTTTTAATCTAGTTCAAACTAAAACAACAATTATCCAAAGGCAAATTAATTTTTCATATTCAGATTGCACATTTAACACCAAACAAACGGCAAAAACGCAAACAACTCTACCATTCCCTTCTCCCCTAATATTATTAGACCATCATCACTCATGGTATAAAAATTTATACCACCCCTCTCTCTCTACCACTTTCTCACTCATCCACATCATCTATATCACAATACAATATACTTTCTCCAAAAATCACCCCACCCATGGTATAAAAAAAGTTTACCAACACACTTTCTCTCTCCTATATGTATGAATTATACACTTAATTAAATTATAATTATATTTTGTTTTATTTTGAAAATAACTAATCATATAACTAATATATAAAGCTAAACTTTTAGCCAGGTCACGAAATAGCGACACTTGGCATTCCAATTTTTCGCCAAGTGTCGCGCCACCTTGGATAGATTTAAATAGACTTCATATGATAAAAAAAAACCGTCAAGTGTCGCGCCACCTTGGATAGATTTCATAAGATAAATAAAATTAGGTAAGAATTCTATTTTCAATCAAATATGATAGAATTTTAGAATAAAATTATTAGTTTAGAGTTATTTCTTCGATAAAATACCAAATAATAAATTTATAATGGAAAATTGCTCCCATTAATCTGAACTTTGCCTCATCCGCCGAAATTAATCCCAACTTCCGTTTATTATCTATCACTCCCAACTTTAGGGGGTATTAATTTCTATTGCACCCAACAAGTCACCCAACCTGATGTAGTAGGTTACCTAGACACGTGTCAGCATATGATTCACTTAAAAAATAAAAATTAAAATTAAAATTAAAATAAATAAATAAAGTTAAAAAAAATAAATTAAATAAAAACAAACACCTTCTCTCTCCTCCCTTCTCCCCCTGCCCTCTCTGCTTCCTCCCCACATCCCTACCCTCACGGCCACCCGCAATCAGCCGGCGGCAGCACTACCTCCCTTCCCCCACCTCCGTATCGCCGCCTCCCAGCCCACCTCCCCGCTTCCCCTTCCCCTTGCGCACTTCACACACGTACTTCACCACCCTCCCTGCTTCCCTTTCCCTGCAACTCCACCAACTTCCCGTTGCAACCACGACCACCAGCAACAACCTTGCAAACCACCTCCCCTTTCCTCTTAGATCACCTTGCAAACCACTAAAAATCCCCCAAATCCTAACCCATAACCCTAACATTCGAAACACTACAAAAACGGCAACGAAATCAGCCACCAATGGCCGAAATCGGCCGATAAAGGGTTGAAATCAACCATTCAGGCCCATTATCGACTGATTTCGGCCATTTATGGCCAATTTTTGTGGTCGATTTTGGGGAAGGGGGTTGTTTTATGGTGGGGAAACAGTCGTGCGATGGTGCGGTGGTGGTTGGCCATTTTCGGCTATTGTGGTGGTCGATTTGATGAGGGGGTTGTGATGGGTTTTCGGTTGTGGTGGGTGAAGAGAGTGCGTGTGGTGGCTGGTGGTGAAGGGAGTGCGTGTGGTGGCTTGCTGCTGGGCTGCGTGAGGGGAGAGTGTGCGCTGGTGGTGGTGGTGCGGTGGTGGAGGTGGGGCAAGTGCTGGATTAGTTTTAGGAAATAATTTTTTTTTTTGTTTTCATTTTTTTTTATTTTCTTTTTTTTCCAACCAATTACATATTGACACGTGTGCAAAAAAATTTAATTAACAAATGTTAACCTGATTAACCGGTTTCAGGTAAATTGGGTGCAATAGAAATTAATACCCCCTAAAGTTGGGAGTGATAGATAATAATCCAAAGTTCGGATTAATTTCGGTGGACGAGGCAAAGTTCTGATTAATGGGAGCGATTTTTCCATTTATAATTAGGCCACAAGACAACATTATTTAGCGTTTTAATTTTTTTGCCAAGTATCGTACCACGTTGGATAAATATAGATTGACTTTCTAGCAAAAAAAAATTAATTTAGAATTCTATTTTCAATCAAATTGAATTATAATCGTATAATTTTATCTTAAAAGTCCAAAAACTACCTGGGCATCGCCGGGACACAAAACTAGTTACTATTTATAACGTTAATTAAATAAAAATAAGCAATTTAGGTATAAAAAAAAAGTGAATTTCAAAAATATATAAAACTATATCAATAAGGGTGTCTATGTGTATGTCTTGAAAAATTATGAACAATGGTAATTTTTTCATAATTTTTGACTTTATAACTTTTTCTTAAAATGCAATTGGAAAAAAATAAATAAAAGATGTATGACAACCAGGCCACATGGCGTGACCTGGTTGGTTCATGTTTCATGTGGAACGAAACAAAAGTTTACCATGTGATGATATATACCATTTGATGGTATAGTTTTATGCCACCAAGGTAGTAAAAATTTGCAACTTTTGAATTAATATTTATGAAAAAATTATACAAAGAGTGCTGATGCTCTTACCCATTATGAACAATTCACCGAAAACCTAACCAGTTTAATAATTACACAAATTGAGCTACAACAACATCAAATTAACATACAATTGTAACTTACATTGTCACTATTATCGAACCTCAGCTCCCTCGCACATACAAGTCCATCTTCCCGCAGTGCGTCTGCCAAATCCACCCCCAATATTTCTGTTAATCGATTTTTGCATTATAAATTATTGTTCCCAATTTCAATAAATTCACCTTAAACAATGCTATGCGTTTCACCTCCCTCCTCCTTAAACTCATCCATTCTTCAACTCCTCAGAAATATTTTTATTTTATTTTTTTTATTTTTTTGGGTTCAACAGGGAAAGTGGGTTTAATGAATATTCGTTTTCCCGTTACATTTTGCACTCCTCATTATACACTTAAGAGCCCGTTGTACCACCTGGACTCATTTGGCCCATGCACGGGTACGGCAGTCTTTGGCCGTTTCCCGTACCGGGGACGTATCGGGTACGGGTATGGCTCGGATACGTCCCCAAGGCGTCCCCTTAGTTTTGGGTACGGCGTGGCTTTTTGGATACGGCTGATGGTAGTTTTGGGGACGTTTCAGGGATGTTTGGTCAAGATTTTGACGTCCCCAAAGCAAATCAAGCCCATCCCATTAAAAAAAACCCTTTAAACTTACCTGATGAACGAATAAACTGAACCCCAATATTGAAGGAGAGTAGAAGGAAGCAGATCAGCCGACATCGGTGACCGGAGATCACCTGCGACCCACTCCGATATTGGAGACCGGTGAAGCTTCCCATTTAGCTGGAAGTTCTACCTTCTACTTGTACTTCTACTGTTCATGAGTTTTTTTTTTTACTTCTCAGTTCTCAACTTCTCACTTTCCCTATCTTCGATTCTTGAGCTGTAAAGTCCTTTTTTTTGTTTTTAGTTTAATTTTTTTCTTTTATTGGCTATGTGATTCATTTTGTTAATCAGTTTTTTTTCTTCCCTTTTTTAAGTTTTAAATTTGCCCCTGTAGCAGGCAGTAGGACTGTAGATTGTAGGTTCTAAGCTGGTGACTTCGTGTTTGGTTTTGTTTTACTTTTAATTTGTGTTGTATGGATTAATTATTTTTGTTTTTGAAATATTTTAAGGATTTATCTATATTTAGCTAAAAAAATTTTGTCGTATATATGCCGTACCCGTTTTTTGAAATTTTGATTTTGCCGTATCCTGTCCCCGTACCCGTACCCGTTCCCGTTTTTGTCTCTGTATCCGTTTCCGTGCAACATAATTGTCTCCGTTTCCAATTTCAACATATTAACATACTGCCATCCTATATGCTTCTTGGCATATAGCAGCTATGCGCTAAGCCTTATTAAGAATAACTATAGGCGCATAGTCCCTATTGATTTGCAAGTATATAGGATGGCAAAGTTGATAATAAGTGGAACTTTATCACTATTGAGTGGGGCCTGAAAGTGCCAATTGGGATTCAAAGGCAACAGGAGTATGAGAAAAAATAACGGGGGGTGAATTTTGAAGCGGGAAACCAAATTTACCCCACTCCCCAAAAGAGTTACTTTTTGCAAAAGAGAAAAACTCAGCAGCTTTACAAAGCTTCAATAGTGTGTTCCGCCATGAACACCTAATCTCAAACGATTCTTATAGCTAACTAAACCAAATTTAAGTTATTTTCTGAATCCGGACTACATTTTGACAATGGGAAACCATTTAGTTGATATATTGGGAGTTGACTTAGCGGAAGCAATGCGGGAAGAAGAAGGTCATGGTTGCGTAAGGAGGGAGTTGCGTTTTGATAGTGAGAATGTAAGTTTCGAAACCCTATGTATATTGATGCGTTGCATGAGGTTTTTTTTTTAACTTAGCAATTTAATGAGTGAATTAGTACAATTAACACAGTTCAATTGAATTAGCTGAAAAGTTAGGGTTATTTTGGGGTAATTCGAATTACATAGTTGTTGATATTGAATGTGACAGTGCTTAAATTAGGTGGCATATTGTTTAAATGTAAGTCATTTTTGGAGCAATTGATGTTGGTATTGCAAGTCACTTTTGGAGCAATTGATGCTGGTATTGTTAAATTTTTTATTGTAACTCGATTAATTGATTTGGGCGTGGTTAATATGTGTGTTGGGATGGTTGATTTGTGTGTTGTGTATGTTGAAATTTGGAGTTGCTTGAAATTAATATTAACATTTGTTGTTAAAATTTGAAACTAAAAATTGGAAAATGGTTGTTCTGTTTGAAGCTTTGTTTATGCTTGAAATTGAAATTGATGTGTATAATTTAGAGGTTGTTCTTAGTTACTTGTGGTGGTGTTGTGTATATGATTGTTTTATGTGTGTCATTGTTTTAGGGTGGTGTTGGTGGTGATGATGATGATGATGATGATGTTGTATGTGGTAATGAGGAGGGATTTCAGAGTGAGCTTGGTTTTAGTGAAGGGGATGAGGAGGAAATTGAAGAGGGATCAGAAGATGATGGAGATGAATGGGGGTCTGATAGTGAGGGAGAGAAAGGGTGGTGAAGATGGAGGTGCAGGAGCAGGAAGTTCTACTTTCATAACCCCGAAGAAGAACCCCGTACTGGTTAGCACAGTATTTGGTGTGGAAGAGGAAGTAACAGCCCCGAGTGTGGGTATGGTATTTGGTATTTGGGATGAGGTTGATAGTTATTTTTGGAGTTATGCTAGGCAAAAGGGGTTTGGTATAGTGAGGGCTGCTGTTGGGTTTGGCAAGGTGAAGAGTGATTTGGGGGATGGAATGTTTTGTAAGCAGAAGACCCTCCAGGAAGCGTAAAGTGGATGTACTTAAGGAAGGGTTGTTGCATGATGAGGAAACAGTTGTGAAACGGAAGACGAAAAAGTGTGGGTGTAAGGTCGAGTTGTATGCTAGTGTTGATGAGGGAGGGAATTGGGTTGTTCGTAGGGTACACTTAAAACACAAAGGTCACATAGTCACACCGGGGAAGTCAAAGGATATAACAATGTTCAGGAAGCATGAGTTGGTGTCTAAAAATGGGCACTTGGTGAACCGAGTGTGTAATGCAAAGAAGTCTAGGGTAAAGGTATCGCAGATGTATAGTTGTTTGGCGAGGGAGAAGAGCGGGGTGGATGAAATGTCATTTACCCAGAAAGACTTGGAGAATGTAGTTGCTGAGAAACAAAGACTTGAGCTAACTGAGGGTGATGCTAATGGAATGATAGAGTACTTCAACAAAATGAGTGCAGACAATCAAAATTTTTTCCATCTTTGTAGGTTTGGTAAAGATGGTGCGTTACAAGATGTTGTTTGGGTAGATGCGAGGTGTAGAGCTGCGTATGAAGAGTTTGGAGATGTTGTCTGTTTTGACAGTACATACTTAACGAACAAATTTCACCTTCCTTATGCTTTGTTTGTCGGTGTGAATCACCACGGGCAGAGTATACTGTTTGGCTGTGCATTGATCTCTCGGGAGACGGCAGAGACCTACGAGTGGGTGCTGAGGACATGGCTACATTGCATGGGAGGGAAAGCTCCTACCTCGATCCTGACGGATCAAGATCCGGCTATTAGGAAAGCTGTGCATATAACCATGAGTGACACTTGTCATAGGTGGTGCATTTGGCACATCCTTCAAAAGTTTTGGAAGTACGTGGGTAAGCATGAGCAATATGATGCTGTGAAGGATGAGTTTGAGAATATCATATACGGTAGTTTAGATGGAGAAGAATTTGTAGATCGTTGGATAGATGCAGTGGAGTATTATGAACTACAAGAAAACAGTTGGCTTGAAGGTAAGTTAATCAGCTTTATGTGATTTGTTTGTTTTTACTGCTTTGGTATATGGTTGTTGGTTGCTAAAGCTTATCTACCCTTAAGCTTTCTTGGTTACTGCACTTGCATTATGGGTGATTGTGCGTGCAACATGGTTGTAGCAATTTTAGTGTTATGGTGTTGCATGCATTTGTTTTATTATGTACCACTGTATGTGCTAGATGCATTTTAATAAATCAGGTGGCATTTATTTTGTACCACTAAGGTGGCAGATGCTATTTTCCATTATTAGCATTACTGATTTTTCTCTTTGGAAATGATGCATGCAGATCTATTTGAGGAAAGGGAGATGTGGATCCCAGCATATTTGAAACATTTGTTCTGGGCGGGGATGAAAACAACACAGCGTTCGGAAAGCTTCAATCATTTTTTCAAAGGTTATGTTGACAAGAACACAACCTTGTCTGAGTTTGTGCTTCGCTACTGTGATGCTATGACCATAAGGGCTGAGGCCGAAAGAGTTGCTGACTCCAATACGACCCGCTACGTGAGGCATTTAAAGACGGTCTTCCCTACGGAGGAGGTGTTCCAGAAGTGCTATACAGACGCGAAATTCAAAGAAGTTCAGCGGGAGTGCACCAAGGTGTTGTATGTGCGATGTCTAGATCAAATTGAAATTGGAGATAGTGTGATTGAGTTTGTAATGGAGGACCGTATTTGGATCAAGCCTAAGAATGCAAAGAAAGAGTCTGTGACAAAGGTTCGGAGATGCTATAGGCTTTTGTTTGATAGAACCACATATGAAGCAACTTGTGACTGTAAACACTTTGAGTGTCATGGAACCATTTGTCGACATATGATTTTGGCCTATGACCTTAGTGGTGTTGGAATTTGTTCCTGAGAAATACATTCTTCGTCGTTGGAGAAAGGATGTTCAACGGAAACACACATGTGTAAAAGTAGCTTATCATGATCCAATTAAAACTAAAGAGGTGAGGCAGTATCACAAACTTATGGGGACTTGTGAACCAATTTGCTCGAAGGCGTCTGCATGTATTGAGGCCGTTCAGGCTGTGGAAGAAATGCTGCAACTCATGGACCCTGAGAGTGGATGAAGTGTTGGCAATGGTTGCCAAAAAGCAGGAAGAGGCAGCTAAGGCCAATGCAGATGATGTTCCTGCAGAAGGTGGTCAAGGTATTGCTGGGACTCCTTCTTCTGTAGCGCAGAACAAGCTACCTCATCCCACAACCACGCCAGTGACAGTTGGTTCCGATCTGCTAAACGCCTCAACTCCAGTAAGTGGTTTCCAATGCAGTTGTGAAGCATCTGCCTCGGGGATGATTAAAGATCCACCATTACCGAAGAAGAAAGCCCACTGTACTACAAATTCGCAGTACCCATCATGCACAGAAAAAAAAGGCAAACAAAAAGCTGCTACGGCCAAAAACGCTACCAAGAAGCAAGCTACCCAAACCCAAACCAGTGTATGGTGTCAACGAATGAATACATGCGGTCGGTTGGAGGTATACAAATGAGGGATTTGGATGGTTTTGTTCGTTACTTTACTGCTGTTAGGGGGTAGAAACTCTGGTGGGGGTGTTAGCTAGTCTACTTGGTTTTACTCCTGGTACAGGAAGGTCCAATCCGAATTAGAGTCATGTAACCTGTATTCATTACCCCAGTGGTACATATTGAACACACATTAATGTACCATTTGTTGAGATAAAGCAGGAGTGCTTGCTAGTGACAATAACATTGCACTAAATTTACGTCGTATTTGACATTTGCAGACACAATTCTTTTGTTACATTATTTTTGTTGTTGCTATTTTTACTGTTTTCTTTTAACTTGCATGGTGATTAGATGAAGTAAGCTACCTACCGTGGATTTAATAGGAGCTTATCTGTTAGTTCAAAGTCAGCATGGAACAACGTACTTAGTTCCAAGTTCATGGCAGAACAGGACATTTAAAATGGTACATTTATAGAGAGTTTATTGTGCCACTAGAATTAAAAGAGTACATAACATTAATAAAACTACATGGAAAGCATCAGAAAGAAAATGCAAGAACAAGCAAGAATCAGTCGTCGTCCAACCCAAAATCATGGTATCCTTCCCACGGATCCACGTATGGGTCATTGTAATCAGGCGCATGTCCGTCCCAAAACTCCCCGGAAACCGGATTGACCTTGTTATCATACCATATCTTCGCCGCATTTAACATATTAACATACCACTGTGGGTAGTCATCATAGTCAAAGGGCTCCCTAGTGATGAGATCCAAGTGTTGCATCTCATCATTGACATTTTCAGCCAACATCTTGCTCCTGAAATACATGCATTGCTCCTCGCTTGGATGGATCATTTCATAAGGATCCTTGTGAGAGAAATTCATCCATTCTACAGTTACATGAACCACGCCTTTGTCATAGTCGGACGTGAAATCATGGCTAAGTAGTAGAAGACAATACTTCTCACCTTCCTTACAGTGGTTGTTGAGCATGTCCTCCACAGTTGCAGCCCAATCATAGTAACTCATAAAGAGTTCCCAAAACCAAAGCCAATGCCTGCAGTACCACGAATATCGCACACAATCTATCATTGTTTCATAGAAATCTTTGAGGTTAACACTAATCGCAATCTTGTGAGCATCCACAAGGTAGTGCATGAAACAATACGCCTCTTTGCAAAAGTCTCCGGGACCTCCTATTTTAAGCGGCGTGAGGAATGGGTACACGGGGTGGAAATCAATCCCTATAATGGGATTTTGAAGCCCACCGCGAGCTATCGTCGCCGATTAGTGCGACCACATAATCTCTTTACCTTTTTTAGGGAGGTAAAAAAGTCTCAAATGACGCCGTTTGCATCGTGATGGCCATTGTTTTTCATGTACTCCAGACGCTTCATAAGTCCCCTTGGGGTCTTATGAGTAGCCACTTTCTTGTCATCACTCAATCCCTTTGCAGCAAACACTCTCTTGCTCCCATTTCTCCCCATTTGTGTTTTATTATTTTTTCTGAAAATATTGTATGCACTAAATTAGCTAGGCATGTATGAACTAGTTCCTCTGCCACCGTTTCTTATAGTGCTATAGCCTCAATAAATTACCCTCCAATTACATTGTGAAATAAAACAATTTATATAATTCCCAGTGGAAGACTAAATGTGCCACTAGTTTAGATAAATAATAAACTAGTACATATAACTATATTTTATCATACAATAGTGTACCACTGCATTCCACTCACTGACCTCACAATAAGTAGTTAATTTTTATGCAAGAGTGTAATTATGAAGTGGTTAGTTGGATAATAACTGCAAAAAATAACTCCCCTACTGCCGTAATTAAAGTCGTAAAGTCAAAAGGGCTAAAAGATTTGATACAAAATTTTATAGTAGTACATTATAATCCCTTTAGTCTCCATATTGTGTAAATTAGTACATAAGCTTTCATATATTATACCAATAGCTGGGTACTTGTGTTTGTTATGACAAGACATCTCTGTCCCCTAGTGCTGATAGCTGAACCCCCTACGAGCTGGGATGGGTAAAAAATAAATGCATACGATTCAATGACTCATGGTGATTGGGCTACGAAAAATCCAGGTTACAGTGGTACAAAATTATGCTATATTGTACCACTTCTATATTAAAGGTGTGAAACATATATTTTTTGTACCACTAAGAACGAAACTGGTAGAAATTGCATGCCCTTTGGGTAGTGACTTAGTGTGCTTAAAATTGTGAAGTACACAAAAAAGCTTGATTATTGCATGGTTTGGAGGTTTATTTAATAGATATTATGGCGTTACAACTTACAAGTCATTGGTGGTTTGGTTGAGGGTGGAGTTACGTCTACCTTAAACCGAAACACATACGAATCGGATTCACTATCTTATCCTTGTATTGAGTTACTTTGTAACACAACATACACTTCCATCAACCCTTGTTTAGGTAGTTATTTAGTTAGTACTCACTCTATGTTTATCGCTTATCGGAATCCAATTTATAGTGCTTCACTATTCTACCATATTCCTAAAAACATGTTTAGGGACTATAAGGTCTCTTAATAATACCATAAACATGTTATATTCACCCTAATCTCAATGACCCTAACCATAACCACTTAAGCAGTGGTACATTTACTGGTCAATATTGTACCATTTGGACGATATGGTGTTTATGGTATAAAAGTTCAGACTTAATGTACCATAATACGGAAATGTCCACTTAATGGTACATATGAAAGGGATAAATGTCCCACTATATGTGCTGTAATGAATGGTAACAGTCAAAATTGAGCTTGATAAATTTAGGGTCCCGGTAAAAATCAGGCGCGAAAGAACAACTTTCCCGCTCTTTGTGGTATTGATCATTTACCCCTATATATATACTTCTTCCTTCTACCATGGTAAATCCCTGTCACACTTGACCCTTAATTTCTAGCTCCGACCATTCCCTTTTCATAACACCATCTCACTTCAGAAGCTTGCAAAGTGGTACTCCACAAACTATGTCAATAATGTCATCAGCCTCTTCGGGGAGTCGTGTAATTCATCGACCCTGTGCATCTGCTGACATCTCATGGATCTCTGCAAAAATCTGCAACTGCTCCGGGGAAGATACTACCCTCGTCGAATTCCGCATTTCGATGTCCGAAATGAATCAGAAAAGGCCGTATTATAAATGTCGGCACTGCGGTTACTGGGAATGGGCTTTTGATTCCGACCTTGTCAAGGACGGACAACCGAACAACATCGGGGGCGTAGTTCGTAGGGTGGAGGTGTTGGAGCACCAGAACATAAACATCGTTAAGATCGGTCTTACAATTTTAATAATTGCAGTGTTATTGTATTTCATATCGTAATTCAAGTAATTTGGGTAGTATGCTAATGCAAATGGAAATGGTGTACCAAGTTATGTAAGAAGAATGAAGTACTCTATCTACTGTTATTGTTTACAAATTAATGTACCAAGTTATTGTACTCTGTTTTTAGTTCATTAAGCAACGAATAACATTGTTCTGTTTTCAACGATTAATATTATTCTGTTATGTTATGAATTTGTTATTTGTAATTTACTTTATCAAATAAATCATACATAAGTCCAAGTGGTATATTAGATATTGACAAATGTACCATTGCTTACGATTAGGAACCTCAGTTTTCCTTTTAATTATCCCCATAAACTATAACACCATTTTCATCTATAAAATTCATTTAAATGATAAATGGTACATTATTCACGAATGTATGTGCCATCTTGGAATTGGGGACATTAAATGGTAGGTTCCTAATTGTGACATAGATTGGCGCGAAACATTTGGAGTTGACGGGTTGCGTTTAATCGTCACCCCATGATCTTATAACTGAGTCCTCCCACTATTTATTCAACTTCCATTCCTCTCCATTTCATTAACCTGTCTTAGAAAATATCTTCCTCCGAGAATCCCTTTCTCTCACTCTATCCTATAGTTCTCGGAAATCAACCTTTCCATAATATTAACGTCTTTATTTTTTCCAAAAATGGTAAAACAAAACAAAGGAAAGCAGCCAATGGAACAATCACAAATAGATCAACCCAAATACTCAGAGCTTGAGTTCCTTAAAATGAAGGAGGATATGTTAACAGAGCAATTAAACCACCATGAATTCATATGCAAGAGCTTGAAGGTTTAGTAGAATGATGTTTCAGCAGCCATTGCTAACATTAACAAGGAAAGGGCACAAACCAATGTTGCATAGAGCACAAGCGTGAACAAAAGTCCACTAAGGTTGGGGGCTAGGAGGAGACCCACCAAGGGAGCGAAGTCGGCAGCTATGAAGAGGGTGTCTGGTGCAGGATGGGAAGCAGCTGGTACTGGGAAGAGGAACCACAGATGCTGGTGGACCAAATGGGCAAGATGGAGCAGCAGTCCAACCGCCGGTGCAGGTCGTGGCACCAGAAAGGCCCAGGCGGAGGCATAGGCAGGTAAGGAAAAGGAGTCCCGAAAGCCCCAAGGATGTTGCTCCATATGCGCCGTACCATGTCCGTGATAGGTGGTCTCCAAAGGTTTCCCACACGAACTTCGGTGCATACGGACACTCGGCTTCAACCATTGAAAAACTCAACTGACGGGTTAACTAATCTACGCCAATTATTTATGTTTTTTTTATATCTGATTTCAATGGTTTACTCTTTTTATGTAATTGGCTTAGTTAGATGTTGTCTGGTTTAATATGTTTGAAGATGAAGACTTTGTTTAATCATGCTGCTTATGAACACTTAATTTAGTTTTGGCTTCTGTTTTTAAAACTCATTCACAGTTTGGAAGGTGTACTGTAATTATATCATATGTGATTAACTGTGATGGAGGTAATTATTTTGAACACTTTGTTTAGTTTTGGCTTTTGTTTTTTTCTCTTAGTTTTATCTATTTTCAATTACGTTATTTGTACCATCTGGAACAAAAACCATGCCTATGCCTTTTTCAAAGTACCATTTGTATAATTAGTGGTGCATATTACCCATTTATTTGAACCTTTAAAAAAATTTGCTACAAGGGTAACTAAATGGTACATTGACCTTTACAAAATGTACCACTAAACTAATGCGCACCCTTTACCCACACGTAGGTTAATTTATTTAAGTAGGTAATATTTGGTGGTACAATAAAACCTATTTAGTTGGTCAATAGTACATATATATACCATGTTCTTCTAGTTAGTGCTTCTTTTGACAAGACAGCTCTGTGGACTAGTCCTGCACCTAGTGATGCTACTGTAGTAGGTTTACCACATGGTAAATGGCACATTCCATTTTGAAAATTACATTTTCCCTCCCACAGAACTGAACTAGTCGAATATTACCTCCAAAGGGGTCCAACCAATTCGCTAGAGTAATTAATTCTCTTCTTTCCTCTCCATCTTCTTCCAACCTTTCTTCAAAACAATGGAAAACTTTCATCCACTTCCTGTTTCATTTGTTCAGGTCGTACCCCAACCACATTTGCCCATAATGTACTTCTAGAAATCTGAGAGGGAATACAACGAAGTGAACTTAAATCTCGTGAATTATTTCAAGACAACTGACCACTTAGTAAGTGGTTCTTTCCACCCTATCCAAAATTTGAGGGCACGACTTCTACAAGGAATGAGCTCCCCAACTCAATTCATGCTTCTCGGAGACGGCAGCCCTATTCTCGGCCATTTACCCCTAGTAGAGGATTTAGTGGGCTGCTACAATGAAGGAGCAGTTGTATTGATATTTTGGCTACTCCAAGCCTTCTATTCCTCTTCTTCGATGCGCACGATACCCTCTGAATTGGCTGAAGCAATTGATTTGGAGCCCGTTCTGAACATACTCGAGGTACCCATATATGCCTTCCCTATGATGTGGCTTAATATATTTGTTGGGTCATACACGGATACGCTCCATGTACTGAAGGTCGTCGACGGACATACCCACATGACGCTCAATATATCGGGTTGCACGATTAAGCCAAAGGTCCACCAAATTCTTCCTATCAGAAAGAGATACCACCATGTCAGTTACACAGGAGAGTATCTGGCCTCAAGCCGTAGCCAGGAGACTACCATACAGATTGGATCGTCGTTCACTTTGTGTTGGAATGCCAGAGGATGCACAAGGCCTTCGTTTGTTCGTAACTTTACAACCCTGCATCAGCATTATAACCCAATTTTACTAATCATATTGGAATTTCGTGTAGGCAACCACTACGCAAAGAACGAGCTGTTGGATGATATCCCGGGTGACTATGAAGTCGAGGCAGCTGGTCCGGACAACAACCCAGGGGGAGTTTTGGTGTTCTGGAGGCCAGTGGCACTTACTGCTAAGTTCTCGTACACATCAACAAGGCCACAGGGAATGGTTTTGGATGTCGTTTTTCAGGTATGTCTTGTATTTGCTTCACATAGTTCGTACAACTTATTTCTTTAAACTAATTACGTTGTTTTTAAGTGTTATTAATAAAAATATTTTTTAATTTGAAGCCGCCACCACCAACATGGACTTACATCCCACCCCATCAGCAACCACAACTGAACAACGGCCCATGCGGCTCAGATGAGGAGCCTGACATAAACAACCACTGGTTCGCATCAGGCTTGGCTTTTGATGGGTCGCACCACGAACAGTTCGGGAAGGACCTTTGATGTGGAGGTGATCCTGGTTGAAGGTGAGGCTGTCTTTGGGTACTAGTTCTTCATCTATTTACTTAACACATATGTTAAGTTGGGTCCTACTTTAAGCAATGTTTTCTCATGTATTTCTTTTGCTGAGACTAAGGTCAAATGTGTGGAACAATCATCTTATGTAGTAGTAATTTAACTTATTTAATACTCATTTCACTTTCTAGACATTTGTGAGTAACAGAACAGAAACGAAATGAAGAGGTTAAAGATGACTAAAGGTAAAATATCATGAAGTACCTAATAAGTGGTACATTCATGTGTGTACATGTCAAAATATTGTACCACTGTCTAAAATAGATACAAATATGTCCCACTAACTACCAAGTAACTACAATAACTTGGAGTAATACCATCAATGGTACAAACAAGACCCCCAAACTGTACCACTGACAATGTCTATTTATAAACAGATTCAAAGGCTAAATATAACCAAGGCTATCTAGAATTATGAGTTAGTTAGTTGAATGCATAATCAATATTGTTCAAAAACCAGTGATCACCTAAAATACTGTTCAAAATAAGCATATCATCAAACAACCAGAATATGCCTCAATGATGATTTTATCCCCGTACTCCACCTATCTCCCCCTTAGTGTCTTTTCTAACTGCGGGAATCATTGACTCTAGGTTATCAACCAAGTCATTAGTTTCGCATTGCAGGTCGTCCATAAATAAGTTCTCCCTTGCACTGTGAATCTTTCCCTACATAGAAAGAGTGCATATGGTGAGGCCACTTCCCAAACAAACAAACAGAGGGAAAAATTGCTTTAATACTACATTTTAAAACTCACCACACTGAACATAGTTGTGAACCTTCCAGCACAAAACTTTATGTAGGCCAACATGTAAACACCACATTAAGCCCTACATATTATCCATGGGAACCATAAGTTCAAATAAAAACTAGACATATTAAAAGTGAAATATTCAAATCCAACAACAAAATTAAACTCACGCATCTGAAGGTCCTGACACCTCAATTGTGCATTTTTTCCAACCACTTATTTCTCCCGTTATCCATTTTGAGTTACTAAGGCTGAAGAGCACATCAACCCCACGTAGCTGCGCATTCGAATAAAAACCAAAATATCAACCTCCTTATCATATGAATTTTATAAGCACGGCCACACATAATGGTAACATTAAACAAGGGAATACATACCAGAATATCAACCTCCGTAGCATGTGTGCTGAAAGGCTCGGGGTAGAAGGAATCTATGATCCACAAATTCCTTGCTTTCAAGTCAATGGCTAGGCACCACCAATGTGCATCCTCAGTCTTTTTTTCCAGGACTTCAAGTACTGGGATAAAAACCTGCTTAATTATTTCATACAAGAGTTGAAACATGAACTTTAAGTTTTCTCATTTCATTAATTAATTGTAGTTCTTGGTCTCCCATTTACCTTTTTAATCCTTTAAAAATTATTGCTTAAAAATAATTTCCCGTATGTCTGCGCGTCCCTCCTTCAGCAGCAATCGGTTCTACAAGACACACAATCATACTCAGATACGCTATCTAGCTATCACAAACCCAATACACAAAAAATTTATAATCACCACCAAACAACCTAATTGCACTTACTGAATAGGTCGGATCAAGCATGATACGCTTGCTTCGGTTGACAAACTCTCTGGTAGCCCAATGCTTTGTGTACAACACACTAGCCATCCGGACGTAGTCTGACCCGACCCTCGCTTTGGGATGCACAACACCATAGTAGTCCCTCTGGTCAACAGTCATCTCATCACAGGATATGAGGACGACACTAGTGCTGGAATACACACATATACAGAAACATAAATATTTTGCAAACCAGTTAAGTGATTATAAATGGAAAAAATTATAACTTCATTACACAGAGATCAGCAACACATACCAAGTAGGGTCTTTCAACTCCTTCCATTGCCGCACGTACAGCAGCATCCTTGCCTCCAGCGTCGTATGCCTACGGGTGTCTGCAGTTCCTGCTATAGCAGTAGGTTTTATAACCCTCTTGTCTACAGTTCCTGAATGTTCATTGCCATTGGACGGAGACATCTCTTCACCTTCAGAATCTGTCTCACTATAACCGGCAGCCACCAACACAGTCGTCCCCCTTGACCCGACCGTTTTCAGAACAAACTCTCCTTCTGCTTGGGGAGACTCTACATCCTCCTATTCTACATCATCTTCAGAACGAGGAGTGTCTCCCTCATTGTCATTGACATCATCCCCTTCATCAGCTTCAGAATTTTTACCCCCTTCACCACCCTGCTCTGCATCCTCATCGTCAACACCCCCCACCAAGGCATCCTTCAGACACTCAGCTGCAACCTTCTGAACATCAACCTCAGTGGTTTTCCCACCATTACCAGCTGCACCGTCGCCACTGCTTTCAAACAAATCATTCTCCTTCCCATATGTTTTATCCACCTCCACCACACCGGAATCAACCACAAATTAAGTTTTTTTATTCCCATTCTTATTCCCATCTGTTTTATCAACCACAGGTTGTTTTTCATCGGTAAAGTTTTCTTAACAGCTCCTTTCACTGGTTGCTTAGTCGCGGCCGACGCGGCCAGACTCTATTTCAACATTTCATTCATATCATATAGCATCGTACCCATTTTCGCATCAATTGCATCCATGAACTTTGGAGTCAAATCAGCCACCACTCTAGAAACCACCTGCATACATAACGAGATTCCATATAAAATTAACTAAGAAAGACATCCAACCAACCATGAATGAAAATATTTTTTAACCGTAAAATGAAACTATTAATAGAAAACTATAGTGGGAAACCAGATCAAGAGCCAAGATCAATTACAACACCAATAACTCCAGGTCTTAAGAAAGCAAAAATAAAAATAATAATAAAAAAAATCAAATAAAGAGAAAGACCTGCTCAGTGATCCCATCCACATCAACAGCACTTGCAGGTGCAGCTGCAGCTACTTTCCGTGGGACTGGACCTTCACGGGGTGCCAGCGGATGGTCCTCACCGTATGCAATATTCAAGCACTGCACAACAAACAAACTTAATCAAATGAAACACAACTACACAATAGACAATGATGTCAACTTGTCAAGTAAGACCACAATGATTTTAACACTTACCAGCGACAGACCATAGTCCCCCGTCTTCTTTTGGTCCTCTTTCACAACTACGCTGATTTCTTCCTGTGACCAGGCCACCAATCTCGGAGTCATTCCCCAAGACTTAGGTACCCGATCCAAATGGTCAATATAAAAGATCTACAACATATGTGCATTAAAGATTATGTCAACAACTAATCATAAACAAGAGAAATCCCTTCACGTGTAACAATCTAAAACATTATTCAAAAACAATTTATAAGATACAGTACTACATTGCTTACCAACGCAAACAATATGCAACCTTCGCTAGTAGAAAAATACAAAAAGGCACCGCTCTATGGCCACCGGTTTTCGAAAACCGGTGGCTTAAAAAATGGGCGGGATAGGCTAATTCACATTGCCACCGGTTCAAACCAACCGCTGGCATAAATGGTAAAGGCCATCGATTTTGAACCCGTGGCAATAATCAATTTAAAAAAAAAAACGCCCCCCTTATAAACCCCAAACCCTACCTTATTTCTCTCATCAGCCGCTCTTTCATTCTCTCTTATGCTATCCCCTCTCCTCTTTCTCTCTCCTGCTCTCCCCTTACCTCTTTCTCTTTCGTAGTCTCTGTTCTCCATGAACAGTTCTCCCCTAGATCTCCTCCTTCTCTTGCTCTTCTCCTTTGTCTCCTTCTCCCTCTTCTCCTTCGTCTCCTTCTCCCTCTTCTCCTTCAATCTCCTAGTCTCCTTCTCTTTCATTTCCACCATCACCAAGACCACCACCGCAATAATAACACCACGAAGACATGCACCGCTAAGACATGCACGAGGTTTGTGTTTAATTAATCGATTTTTCTTGGTTAATTAATCGGATTTTGTTGGGTTTAATTGATTGATTTTTCTGGGTTTAATTAATTGATTTTTCTTGGTTTAATTAATCGGATTTTGTTGGAATATTTTGAGTTTCTTAATCGATTTTAATCAATTTTTGTGAATCCTTGAAAATTATGTCTTCCAACATGAAGATAACCAAATTTCTATCACAAAAATCGAAACTTTATGTTTCCAATCAACTCAAAATGATTAAAACATCAAAGTTTAACACAACATAACATGGAATTTAGTGGTTTTTAAAGTTTCAATCACTTATCACAAATAAAGATTGAATCTTTAACACTTAGGAAGCCTCAAAAATAAAACTTTCACACTAAAAAGCAATTAGTTTGCAATTATGTGAAAATAAATCAACCTTTAAGCATCAAATACTACCAAATAAGTGTGCTTTAAGGGGACATAAAAATGCAGAAAATAATGCAAATAATCAACCATATAATCAACAATTTATGCCATTAATTTCAAGGTTAGAAAAGACTTAAAATTTTTCGTCAAAAACGAAAAACCCCTCGAAAAAGGCATTTCTGGTAAGAATTTGGCTAAAATAAGTGTGCTTTAAGGGGACAAAAACCTTTCCAAAACACGTTTTCCAACCAAAATTCACTAGTCTTGGGCGAAAATCTGGGTTCTAGGCCAAAATCGACATTAAAACGGGATTAAAATAAATAAAACCGAGCTACTAATCTAATTAGCAACTTAAACCAGAAAATTAAGCCAAAATAAACCTTGAAAAAATGATTATAAAAATAAACGAGCGGGGCTCCGATACCGCTGTTGGGGTTTAGTGAGTCCGACTCACCGCAGAAACAAACCCCGACCCGAGGAACCACTCGCAATAATTAAAATCATAACGCATAAATAAATAATCACAAAGAAAAGATAACGAATCTTACCCTCGAAGCGAGCTTCGCCCAAAAACCGGGGCTCTTACTTGAAAGCTACGAGCACGTCAAGCGCCGCGCCTCTGACGGTATCCACCCACAAAAAGGGCGAACACAACTTTAAGGTCCGCTACCTTGGGGTTAGCAAGGTCCGACCAAAACCCGAGTGTTATTAGAGTTTAAGAGTTTTCCCAAAAATATGGAATGCTCTTTCTAACTCCCTTTCAAGTAAAGAATTCTCAAGCCATTCCATGACTATTTATAAGGAAGTATGCCTTGTGAATTTCACTCATCTTTCAATGTGGGACTTTTCACAAAAAGATCCCACATGGAAAGATTGGTGAATTCAACCCTTAGTTAAATAAACAAAGGAATAAGTAACAAGTGTCACATGGTTAGGTGTGGACCACTTTCTCACTTGGTCCCCAAGGCATTTCACATGCAATGTGAACTAACCATGTGTCACCCAACCTTGAGCCCCAAGTTGGGTTCGGTTGGCCCATTTTATTTTGGCCCGTGTCCATGACCCATCAACCCGGGTCCACGGCCATTGCCACATTTGTCGCCACCGTGGCGCGCGCCCACCATGGCGCTGCCACGTGGCACGCTGCCACTTGGTGGCTGCCACTAAGTGGCTGCCAATGTGGCGGCTGCCAACGTGGCTGCTGCCACTTGGCGGCTGCCAACGTGGCAGCCATGTGTGCTGCCACATGGCGTTTTTCCATGTGTGCTGCCACGTGGCATGCTCCTATTGGGCATGCATTCCTAGCCTTTTGCGTGGCTAGGATTTTACTTGTTACTTGATGCATTTTCCCGTCTCGCCAAATCCTAAATTTTGGCTCGACATTTGAGATTCTCAGACGCTCGGTTTCGACGCTCCAAGCTTGAATTTCCGACGTCTAAATGTTTAACACTCGGGCGACGAATTAATTTCTTCCGAATTAATTCGTCGAGTTGGTTCGTATATTTTGCTTGGGTGTGACCCGAAGGGTTCAGTCAAGATTAAGCTGTAATATTAATTATATTAATATTACTGATCGGAAGCGGCCTCCACCCAAGCATTCCGATCACTTGACCTTATTGAATATATTAGCTTTCTAATAATTCTGAACTCGCTATCAGAATAATACACTTGTTCGAAGGACACCATTCCTTTCAAAAAGGGTATAGCTTGAAAATTTGGGAGATTGGATTTGGGAGAATGGTGAAAAGGGTAGCTTGAAAATAGTTGAATTTGTTTGGCCAACTTTTACAGAACTTCAAGTTATGTTTTAAATTAAAATAAAATAAATTTGGGGTTTTTCAAAAAAAAAAAAAAAATGGGTTATGATGTATATTATTATTATTATTTTTTTTTTTTTGACAATAGTAACTAACAAACTAAAAGCAACAAACACACATAAATCAAAAGGACCAAAATAGAATCCTACGCTCGCAAGCCCGTCTGGCTAGCCAATGGGATGGTGTAACCCAGTCCCGAGGCACTTTAGATATCCTACAAACCGAAAGACCCTCAAGAAGCCGACGAACGTCACTCAGCAGCCATAAACAAGAAACATCAACTGGACGATCATGATGAAGTAGTGAAACCATAACTGCACTATCCGTGTAAATAAAAAGACTATGAAACCCTCTGTGAATAGATGCCTGAATGCCCCATAAACAAGCCTGAAGCTCAGCCTGGAGAGCGGACGCAACACGACAAGCCCTTGAACCACCTCCTAAAATCTCATCTGAATCCATTCTACGGAAAATCCATCCTGCTCCCGCCGAACAATCCGCAACAGTCCATGCTCCATCCAAAATCAGGCAAACCTGTATAGAGTCAGTCGAAATACCTCGAAGACAAGTAATAGAACGAGGCACGATAGAGTGAACCCGACCTTGATGATCAGAAAACAACTGAATAGAAAACAGACCAGCCTGATCGCCACGAGAAACCCACTCATCTGCTATAGCAAAGATGGTGGTAGGAGAATAAAGCGCATGCCTAAAGATGAATTGATTCCGCGACAACCAAATAGCCCATAAGAGGCATAAGAAAGAGCGTAAACCCCTCCACTGCTTAAGAAGTCTGAACTCTGTAATCAAATCCGAGAACCATAATTCAAAAGGCCGCCCAGATAAGGAAGTGCCATCCCAGGATGGGAAACTGCAGGTAAGAAGGTGTCGAACAAACGAACAATCCCGAAAAAGATGAGAAGTCGATTCAGGAGCTTCCCTATAGAAAACACAAATGGGATTGACCGGAACACCTCTCGAATATAAGGTAGCTAAAAGAGGCATGGCGTTATGGAGAATCTTCCAACAAAACACCTTTAGTTTTGGAAGAATAGGCATTCCCCACAACTTTTTCCATCAGACGTCCGAAGTAGGCTGACTGACAATATTTTCCATCAAGAGACGGACAAGCAATGTGTAGGCAGACTTAGTGGAGAAGCTGCCATCCTGCGTAAACTTCCAATACACAAAATCATCCATGAGCTGCTAAGGGCGTTCCGCTGATAAAATACGGGACGCCGAAGGTGGATCAAAAAACCTGTGAACCAATGAAGGTTCCCACGCGTAAGAACGCGGATTAATAATAGAAGAAACATGAGTCGGGATATCCGACCCACTAACACCAGACTTAAACTGAACATGCCCCCCCAGGGCCAGTCATCCTCCAAAATACGCACCTTAGAACCTGTGCCAACTTTCCAAGCTACACCCTTGACTACCGTCTGCATTCCTAAAGCCAAACCCTTACTTCCCCAAGATCTACAAACAGTCCTAGCTGGAGGCAAAGCCAAGAGGGAGGGATACTTTGCAGACAAAAGCTTGGAAACAAGCAGTTGGGGATGTTGTCGAAGGCGCCAACAATGGCGAGCTAACAAAGCAGAGTTAAAGTGCTCGATGCTACGAAGACCTAATCCTCCCATACCCTTAGGAAGATGCAACAACGAGGCAGAATGAAAAGCCATTCCTCGCGATGGCTCAGAGGACCGCCACCAAAACCTAGCCAACATACTATCAATGGTGCGGCAGATCGAAGCTGGCACTTTAAAAACAGACAGAATGTGATTAAAAGAAGCCACCAAGACCGAATTAATGATAACCAACTTGGCCGCAGCGGAAAGGTGAGCTGAACCCAAGTCTACAAGACGCTGAGAGATTTTATCAACCATAAATTGAAACTCGGGAATCTTACGTCGTCCTAAATCGACCGGCAAACCCAGATAAGACCCAAAAGACTCCTTGCTTTGTAACTTAAGGCAGCCAGCTAAATAATCACGATAATCAGGGGGAGTATTCGGGCTGAACTTGACAAACGACTTCTGCAAGTTGATCATTTGGCCCGACATATTACAAAAATCAAACAGAATGTTAAGCACATGATCACAAGCATCAGGAGAGACTTGGAAGAACAACAGAGAATCGTCCGCAAAAAAAAGATGAGAAATGGACGGTGCCCCTCTAGAAATTCGAATACCTTGAAAAAGAGATTGATCCTCCGCCCTACGAAGCATAGCAGAGAGAACTTCCATACAAAGAACGAACAAGTAGGAGGATAGAGGATCCCCTTGACGGAGGCTGCATTGGGGATAAAAAGGCGGTGAAGGGTCACCGTTGACTAATACCTGATAGGAGACCGTTGACACACACTGGCGAATGATGTGAATCCAGTATGGTGGAAAACCAAAGGTCTGTAACACCTTAAACAAAAAGTCCCACCCGACTCTATCATAAGCCTTGTTCATATCCAATATTAACGCAGCATAAAAACGCTTACGTGCTTTAGAAGCATTCATGAACGAAAGAACCTCATGAGCCATCAATGCATTATCAGATAATAGTCTACCTGGAACAAAGGCATTCTGAAACCCAGAAATCAAGGAAGGGAGAATTAATCGAAGGCGATTGGTAAGACATTTGGCAATGCACTTATAAAGCACGTTACACAACCCTATAGGACGAAATTGAGACACCATTTCCGGGCATTCAATCTTGGGAAGCAATACCAGAAAAGTGCGATTCCACTCTTTAAGCATATGGCCATGGGCGAAGAAGTATTGAACCGCCAAAACAACAAAGTGACCAACCTCCGACCAATGAGTCTTGAAAAAAGCAGAGGAAAACCCGTCAGGACCAGGAGATTTGTTATCATCAATACTAAATATTGCCTTCTAGACCTCCAAGTGAGAAAATGGAAGTAATAATTGTTGTTGTTCTAAAGAAAGGTAAGGGAGATCAAAATCATGCCACCAAGGAGAGTCGAGAGCAACCGAAGAAGAACCACCAGAGTAAAGATCCTTGTAAAAGGAAAGAATTAAAGACCGAATCCCTACAGGATCAGTAACCCAGATACCCTCATTATTTTGGAGACTGTGAATCACATTTCGACGATGTCGAGACTGCACCGAAGAGAACAAGCGTGAATGAGAATCTCCAATTGCATCCCATTTAACCTTTGCTCGCTGACGCCAGTAGAGAAAGGCTGCTTGAGCTTCCGCAACTTTTTCTTCTCTGGTAGTAAGAAAAAGGCATCTAGAAACAGGAGAATTTAAATTCGATGCAACCCGATCGACAGCCATAGCTAGACTTTTCCAATTAATGCCCCAAGCTTTACGATGGGAAACACACCAGTTCTTCAAAAAGTTCTTCAAAAAGTCCCTGATCACTGAAAGACGTCGAGATAAGGTAAACATGGGAGAACCAGCAAAAAATTGTGCCATTATTGCCTAAACAAACGTAAAAATGTCCCGTGCCTTTAAACACCAGTTTTCCACTTTATAAGGCTTAGCACCAATACTGCTTGATTCGGAATCCGATAAAATAATGGCTGCATGGTCCGAGAGGAGTATAGGTTGATGGACAACCTTGGCATGAGGATGGGTTTTGATCCAAGAACGAGAAGCATAAGCTTTATCCAAACGCTCAAAAATAGGATCTGAATCCATTCTATTGTTAGTTCAAGTAAAACGTGGTCCAGTAAAAGGAATACCAACCAAATCCATCTCTAAACGCCAATTAATAAAATCCAGTCTACCAGGGATTAAATCCCTACCCCCAATTTTATCAGAAACAAATTCGACTTGATTGAAATTCCCTATCAACAGCACACTAGGGAGAGAATCAAGAATCTCAGAGATCTACTACGTGCGGCGAACCATACACAAACCCTACATATTTTGTATCATTCCCCAAAAGCAATTTACAGAGTACAACGTTTGAGGAAATATAAACAGGCTCTAAACGAGCAAACCAAAAGACAACCAACCCGCCACGAAAACCTATAGCATCCATACCACAACTGCCCAAAATAGGTAGGGAGGCTAATTTCTGTACTACACTAGGAAAAAGAAGCATAGTTTCCATAAGAAACCCGATATCTACACCAAAAGTGCGGACTAAAGAGCACACATAAGGAATTTTAGGGGAGTTCGCTTGTCCTAACCCCCTACAATTCCATGCCATAATCTTCATGGATAACCGGCTGGCGCTTTAGGGGAGGCCACCAACCCACAAAAGAAGAATTCTGAGAATCTAAAGCTAGAGAACCCTTGCGTTTCTTGCAAGGAAGAAGACAAGGGAAGCAACCCTGCTGATGAGAAGCCCGAAAAACTAGAAGAGTAAATGCTGGTGGTTCAATTGTAGAGCTCCTTTTTTTTGCAGGACATTTGTTCCTATCCCAAATACTGAAATTTCCACGGCCTTTTCCATTCAAACGTGATGACTGAAACTTTTTTATCGGACGCCTCTGTTTCGCTGACCCGCGCTCCAGAGATGGAGAATTAGTCGCTGACTGTTTGGGAGGAGGTTTTGGTTGTTTGAGGGGATATGATTTTTGTGAGGAGAAGGGCCCATTAACAAAGTTGGAATATTTTATCCCAAAGAACAAAGGAGATCGAGCCACTGGAGGAAAATTTCTGAAGGGTGAGGGGTGAAAGGTAGACTTATAAAGGGAATTGGGTATTATTTGAATCTTTTTCTTCCCATTAGGTATATTAGCACTGGAAAAAGTAGATTGGGTTGGTGTGTGGCTAGGATATTTAGGGGCAAGTTTAATATGTGTTGAATCAGAGTGCAATTTTTGCTTTTTTGCCAGCGAGGGGTGTGGACTAGCAAACATAAGGGGCCTTTTATTTAGTTGGCGTCTCCGAGGTTGGGGTGGGATGATGGGTTTAAGAGAACTTTGTAGATTCACTCTAGTTGTCCTGAATTTTTCAGTTTTTCTCAGGCCTATGTTCGAATTGGACAGATTATGGTCGAGATCAACATCTGACTTACACACCCCATTCTGTTCAGCCATAAAAGATGCAGGCATATAAGGAGGCAAAAAACAAGCATTCTTCTTATGACCAACTCTATTGCACCAAGTTCAGAGGTACCTCGTCAAGATGTACCCATATAGCAGCCTCGTCAATACGTATGTCACTTATTGAGTCACCTGGGGTCCAAGGCTTGAAGACCAGAAGAGCAGCTTGGTATGCCATGGAGCCCTGCTCTAAAATAGCGTCTCTGTCACGGGCATCTGCACAGAGAAACAAGAAAACTTTTTTGAACTTCTGGACCTTTATTTCCCCAAATTTAATCCACTGGTTTGATACCCAGTCTTGGATTCGATGCTCTGAAAACTGACGATAGTCAACGAATCGTCCGAGGACTAGATGAAGGTGGAATCCGGAGTTTTGGGATTTAGAATCAGATGAATTCTGACTTGAGGTGTCGGGAAATTGGAATTCCATCATTTTAATTAAAAAGGGGAAAGATGAAATTAGGGAAATCGAAACCGTAAAACTAGAGTACCGAACAGAGAAAGAAAATTAAAAACTACTGTAGAACTTGGGCCTACGAAACCCCTGAACTTGATTGAAAAAGCTTACTTTAATTGCTGAAATTGGGGAAGGTGGAATTGATTTCGGTGGTGAAGGTTGAAGGAGCTCTAGATTCCTAGAGAGAGAAGCTCTCTTTAGAGAGAGAAAACTAACAGAGATCTGGAGTACACTTATTATTATTATTATTATTATTATTATTATTATTATTATTATTAGATTATGATTTGCTTTTAAGGTGGAAAATTGGTATATTTCTTGTTTAATTAATAGTGGATATATAAGTATCATTAATAGGGTAATTTGCTTGGATAAGTAATTGTTATTTTGATTATGTAATGTGTATTATCAAAACTGGGATCATTTTAGTTGATATGTAAATATACAAATTGTTGTAACAAAAATAAAATAAAAAAACAAATAATTAATCATGTCTTTTTTATTAGATATGTTGTCAAATACAAATTTTTATTTTGCGTGTCTTTAAGTTATCACTACTGCAATCTGCTTTATTTCTTGACACTATTACCTCGATAGTCGATACTATAGAGTGCAAAAAATGATCACTCCTACATATAGTTGTGCTTTATGTGAAAAAAAAGAAGCCCCTTCTTTTTAAAGTTTATTTGTCCGATAAGCCGACTTACGCAATTTGATCAGCTGAAATTACTCTTGGTGAACTTGCCACTTGCATCTATCGTTATTATATTATACAACGATAATTTGTACTACCTCCGTTTTTTATTAGGTGACACGTTTTAACTTTTGCACTATTCATACACCTTCCTTTGACCATATTTTGTGATTTATATGTAAGGAAAAATACAGTCAGCTGGAATTTTGTTAGATTCATTACAATGTATATTTTTAAAATATCAACTTTTTATAATTTTTGTTTAGCGGTAGTTAAAGATATTAACGATTTAATTTGTGCATTAGTAAACGTGACTAAAGAAACGTGTCAACTAAAAAAAAGCGGAGGAAGTATTTTTTTAGTATCTTTGATAGCGATTAAAACCTCTCTTGTACAATATTTGGTTGAGCATTAGTTATTTAGATTGTGGGTTTTCTGCTCATTCTGTTGATATCTCTTAGTTATGCTTGTGTGATTGAGTTGGCAAACTAACTACCCTAGTTGCTTATGTTTTTAAAATTATAAGAAGTCGATCTGCATTATTCAACGTGTGTTGAATGTTGAGTACTCTGTTTGTGTCTTGCATATGTATTCTCTTGCGGTTGTGACACTAGCTCTTTGCACAATGGATTGTCATTCTTCCCTTACAGACATTCATATCTGACTGCATATAGTGTTGTACAAGTTTGATGAACCTTACCTCTAAGGATATTTTAATTTTATTTTTTAGCTTGGATAATTTTGTGATCAGTTTATTAATTGATCATCCTGTAGGATATTTTATGCACTAATGTTATATAATATCATGATTTAGCTGCTATTTTTCTTGCAGCTGTTGGTTATATTTCTGAACTTATAGACTGACACTCCTAGTCAGAAGCTGCGGAGTACTCCGTATTCAGGTTCCTGATTTTCTGAACTGCAATGCAGCGGGAAGCCAAAACTGAACAATAATGTTAGCATTGAAAGGAAGTTACACCTACCTTACACCATTATCTTCAACCTTCCCTTTGGTTTCATCCATCTTACGAACCTACCGTAAACCTAACTACACCTCATTTCATCGCTTCAATTTGGTTGCATCATCTTCTTCTTCTGTCACTCCAATTTCTACCTCACCCGTTTCCATTTCTCACAAACCCCAAATTCCTCTCTTTCTAAGACCACCCATCTACTCTACAACTCTACTTGACCTCCATAACTTCATTACTTGGGCTAAAACCCTTGCTTTTTCAATTGGGTCCACCTTTGCTGAAATTGACAATGGCCCAGATTCTACTTTGTTGGTTAGAGAGCTCAATTGGTTCCTTGATGATGCCATTGAGGACCCTTTAATTGTTTCCCAACTGGGTG
The DNA here is from genome assembly GCF_001683475.1 of Chenopodium quinoa. Taxonomy (NCBI): domain Eukaryota; kingdom Viridiplantae; phylum Streptophyta; class Magnoliopsida; order Caryophyllales; family Amaranthaceae; genus Chenopodium; species Chenopodium quinoa. The sequence goes on along the minus strand of NW_018742390.1, from coordinate 4,162,156 downwards.
TTTCTCAAATTGGCAGATTATGGTCAAAATCGGTGGGTTTGAGGGCAAGTTTGGATGACATGTACAAGCTTTGGAGGGGGAGGATTGAGGAGAGAAGGCCTTTTCAGTATATTGTTGGGTGTGAGCATTGGAGGGATTTAGTGTTGAGTGTTGAAGAAGGGGTATTGATTCCGAGGCCGGAGACGGGGAAGATTGTTCACTTGGTTGAGAAAGTTATGGGGGGTGAATTTGAGGATTTGAAGGATGGGGTTTGGGCTGATTTGGGGACTGGTTCTGGTGCTCTTGCGATTGCAATTTCGAGGGTTTTGGGTAAGAATGGAAAGGTGATTGCTACTGATTTGAGTCCGGTTGCAGTGGCTGTTGCAAGTTATAATGTGGAGAGGTATGGTTTACAGGTTAGTATTGGAGCTTAATTTCTTGTTATATTTTACAGCATTGGATGAATAGTTCATTGTTTATGATCGAATCGATTAGTAGATGTTCACATGTTTGCTATGATTTTGTTGGTTTTGATGTTTGGTAGAATTTTATTTATTAATGTAAACCATTGTTATATATGATTATGGGTATAGTATGTCATCTTGTTCAATCATGTTGTTAATTTGATTAAATTTTTGATTGAGTTGTGCATTAGGATCTTATAAAGGTAGAACAAGGATCTTGGTTTGAGCCTCTTAAGGAATTTGAAGGACAACTTGCTGGTGTTGTTAGTAATCCACCTTATATACCAAGTGAAGATATTAGTGGGCTACAAGCTGAAGTTGGCAGGCATGAACCTATTCTTGCATTGGATGGTGGTGAGAAAGGCATGGATGATCTTTTTCATCTTTCCACGAGAATGTCTATAATGCTGAAGCCTGGTGGTTTCTTCGTTGTTGAGGTGCTTCTCTCTTTACCACTATAATCCTGCTTTTGTTTAGGCGTGAATGCAATTTAGGCTATTTTATACGTCATACTTACTAGCCTCTCTTTTGGTTATTGCTATTCTGCCTTAATTCAAAATTCTTAAGAAAAATTGTACAACATTGAAGATATTTGTTTTAAGGCTGTAAAAAACTGACGCGTCACAATAACCCAACATGAACCCGACACGAAATTAGCAGGTTTGGGTCAAGAATTCTCGACCCTTTTACATAATTGGGTCGACATGAACATGACACGAAATTAAACGGGCTAGGTTTGGGTTGAAAATTTCAACCCAAAACCTACACGTATAACCCGATTATATACATGGGTTGAACGATAACTCGTCAATCCAAACCCTACATGCTTAATCTATTAATTAAGTAGTAAAAAAAAACTGAATTTTTAATTCAAAACTTATTATTTTGTAAATTACCTTAACTCCATTTATACATTTTGGTAATTTTTTGGCAGTTAATTTAGCAAAAAGCTTTAAACCCTTGTGGTATCTTTTTCTAAAACACTAGCTTTAAACTATTGTTGTATCTTTAATGAATTAATGATGTAAGACTTTTTTTATTTTTGAATTGAATATTAATTAGTTTATTACAATACGTGGGTAAAAGGTTACACGGGTAACCCGTTTAATAAACGAGATAGGTTTAGGTCAAGGGTTTTCAACCCGTTTAATAAATGGGTTAGGTTTGGGTCAAGGGTTTTTCAACCTGTTTAATATCGACACGAACCCAACACGACCCGTTTGACAACCCTAATTTGTTTCCCATTCATTATCGACACTCATGGCTGGTTTGATGTTAGGTGATAAATGGAGTGAATAGTATTAAATTTGAGGGTAAATTTAGTGAATTGCTATTTGCCACAATGAAATTACTCAAGCTAGTATTAAAAGACTTTCATGCCCCTTATAATTTTGAAAATTACATAACAATCCAACCTTTTTTAACTACTAACTTTGTCTTAGCTCCACCTTCACCATTAGCTCCACCACCCATACCACAACTCAGCTTTAATTGGTCCACCACCACGACTCCACCTTTACGGTCCACCACAACTCCACCTTTACGGTCCACCACAACTCCACCTTGACTAGTCCACCACGACTCCACCTTGACCATCATACACCACGACACCACCTTGAATGGTCCATCACCCACGACATATAAAAATAAGTCGACGACGGTCGACGTTCATATCGAAGGCACTTGGTGGGGACGACAAACCGTCAACGCCGTCGAGTCAGGTTTATGTCGGACTTTTTTTTTTTCAATTTTCGTTGTACCCGGTCGCATGTTATATGCGACTATACCATGGTGTTCGCATGCTATATGCGACTACACCGTGGTATAGTCGCATATAGCATGCGACTACACCATGGTATAGTCGAGTGCTATATGCAACTCAACCGTGGCGTAGTCGCACGCTATATGCGACTCCACCACGGTGTAATCGCATGCTATTTGCGACTATGCTGTGGTGGAGTCGCATATATCACGCGACAATGTGAATAAAATTACCGACGAATTGGCCGGCGTTTTCCCCACGTTTCCCGGCAAACGAACCCCCTTCCCACGCCGTGATTCCATTGTTGTTAGTCTCTTCCTTTTCCGATTGATTTGGTATGATAAGTGGTTGATTTGGTGTGATAGATAGTGAGAAAATTGGATGATTCAGGCGACCTTAGGGTGGTGGTGGTGTTTATCGTGATGGTGATTTCGGCGACCTTAGGGTGGTTGTGGTGATGGTGTTTAGGGTGATGGTGGTGGAAGGAGTATGGTTGGTGAGAAAAATTGAATGATGTAAAACATGGAATTTATAAGGGTAGATGAGTCATTTAATACCGCGCCTTAAGTAATTCTATTGTGGCATTTAGTAACCCCCTAAATTTACTAGGTAAACAACTACACCTTCATTATATCTAGAATTGATGATGAAAAAAAATCCCATATACTTGGCATTTACAAGAGACATTATAAAATTATTCTTGCGAAGTTAAATACAAATTCATTGCCATATCTCCATTTATTACATTATACGGTTAGGGTCGGTTATATTAATCTTATAGGCAACTGATTTTGAATGTTAAATCTATTTAAGGCTGTGTCTAATTATTGTCATGAAATTAGTTTGAATCACCCATTCGCTCAACACTTTTTTTTTTTTGAGGAAAACGCATTGAGCATATTTATTAATCAAGGGACATTAAGTCCGAGAGTACATAGGGGGCAATCTCAGCGGGGCAATGATTGACCCAAACTTGTTCTACCCCAAAGGGCACAAGCCTAGCTAAGTGATGAGCAACAAAGTTTCCATCACGTTTTACATGAGACCAAGAGAACGAATTAAAAACACCACTCAGAGACAATATATCTTCGATCACACCATCAAGATCTGAAAAGTAGATGGCTGCCTTTGATAACCTGTTGATAAGGACTTGGCAATCAGATTCAATCACAACATCAGCAAACCCATATGACTTGGCAAGCTTGACAGCCATGACTAGAGCCTTTGCTTCAGCTACTTCAGGAGGCCATCTAGCACGCACCTTTCGGACAGCAGTCAGCAAAACTTCCCCCTTGCTATCCCGAGCCACAACTCCCATGCCTACCCACCCCTCCTCCACCAGACTCGCATCACAATTTAGCTTCACAAGACCTGCTGCTGGTGCAACCCATTTGTTCGAGCTGCTTCTGGCCTTTGGTTTTGCTGTCCCATAGATCTTCTTGCTATACATACCATACTCATCAACCAATCTTTTCATTCTCTCAAGAAGGATGCTGTTCGGTGTAACTAGGCCATCAAAAATCTTCCTGTTCCTCTCTGACCATATAATCCATGCCAAGTATACTGCTCTTTGAACAAGTCGTGCATTCATTCCCTTCCACCTTACTAGCATATCACATAAGCTTCCACTTCTGTCCATCAACAAGGGATTACAGCCGCTCTCTTCCCACAGTTCTTGGACTCGAACGCAATCGAAGATCGCATGATTTCTTGTCTCATCTTCGTGCCCACACCACGGACAGTCAGCTACATCAATAAGATGTCTTTGCTTGAGCAGTGACTTTGTTGGTAAACTGCCATTACACCAGAAGAAGTGCCTTACCTTCGGGGAAGCTTCCATGTTCCAAATTTCCACCCAAGCTTGGTGAAAATTATCGAAATTACACCCCTTTCCAAGCATATATGCCGTTTTCGTGGAGTATAATCCGTCTTTAGAAAATGCCCAAGTAAGCATATCCGGCGCTCTCAAGCTCAACGGGATAGACAAAATACAATTCTGGTCACGTTCATTAAATAAAGTTGCTAACACATCCTCCCTCCATTCCATTCTCTGCAAGTCAATTAATTCACAAACCTGAGAAAAGCCATCTACTCTAGGACTGGTAATAAACCGTCCCTCTTCGTCTGCTACCCATGGATCACTCCAGATGTTGACCTTGGCACCATTGCCAACACGCCAAATGACTCCCTCCTTCACCAGCGCTTTGCTACTCCATACACTTCTCCAAGAATAGCTCCCTCCAAACCCCAAGTATGATTCAAGAAACGATGTTTTTGGGTAGTACTTAGCCTTCATGACTTTGCTCAAGAGCGAGTCTTCGTTGTGAACTAGTCTCCAAGCTTGCTTTCCTAAGAGTGCGTCGTTGAAAATCTCAAGGTCCTTGAACCCCATACCACCCAAGCATTTCGGAGTACAAAGAGAATCCCACGACTTCCAATTCACCTTTCGTTGGGCTCCTTTTTGCCCCCAAAAAAATCGAGCCATCACTGATCGGATGCTGTGAATCACAGATTTGGGAAATTTATATACTCCCATAAGATAAGTCGGGTTGGCTTGTATTACTGACTTAAGGAGTACTTCTTTCCCGGCTCTTGAAAGCAACTTTTCCTTCCAACCCTGAAACTTCTTCCAGATTATGTCCGTTAGAGCTGTAAAAATGGCTTTTTTCGATCTTCCGGCAACCGTTGGAATCCCTAAATACTTCTCATGCCTGTCCACTTGTCTCATGTTCAAAACCCCCATTAGAACCCCCTTTTGCTCGATACTGACACCTTTGCTAAAAGAAACCTTCGATTTTTCATAATTAATTTTTTGCCCTGATGCTACTTCATATTTGTTGAGAATATCAACTATAACTTCGCATTCTCGTCGGTTGGCTCTAGCAAATAAAAGGCTATCATCTACAAACAAAAGATGAGAAATAACAGGCCCACTTTTGCTAGCACGAGCACCATGTATCTCCTTCTCAATTACCTTATTAGTAAGCATGTGAGAAAATACCAACAGATAGGGAGAAAGAGGATCCCCCCGACGCAGCCCCCGGGTAGGGCTCACCGAACCACAAACTCTTCCATTAATAATAAAAGAGTAAGAAACAGTCGTCACACAGTCCATAACCAAATTCACCCATCTACCATCAAAACCCATAGTAAGGAGAAGTTTCCGCAAAAAACCCCACTCCACCCGATCATATGTCTTGCTCATATCAAGTTTTAGCGCAATAGTACCTCTCCTACTCCGACTCCTCTGTTTCATAGTATGGAAGATTTCCAGTGCAATGAGGGCGTTATCTGTTATTAACCTTCCCGGCACAAATGCACTCTGACTTTCAGAAACAACCTCCGGAAGAATATGCTTCAAGCGTAACACAATAGCCTTTGATACTAACTTATACAAAACATTACATAAGCTAATAGGCCGAAACTCAGACATAATTGAGGGAGAGTTAACTTTTGGGATCAGGGCAATATTAGTATTGTTTACAGGGCTCGAGGAAATCATGCCATGTAAAATACTACTAACAAAAGAAAAAACATCATCACCTACTATATGCCAAAATTTCTGGTAAAAGATAGCATGCATACCATCCGGGCCGCCCGGAGCTTTGCATGGGTGCATGTGTTGGAGAGCCGAGAAGATTTTATCTTTGGTGTAGGGGCGAGCTAACTCCATATTATTCTCATCCGAAATCACAGACTTCACATTTTGCAGTACTTCTTGAATATTAGTCTCGTCAGGTTCAGCAGTAGTGAAGAGGTTTGAGTAGTAGTTCGAAACTATATTTTCAATCTCCTTCTCCTCTTCACGCCACACCCCACCCTCATCATATAGCCCTTTAATTCTGTTTTTCTTCTTTCTTTGCAAAGCCTTATGATGGAAGTAAGATGTGTTACGATCTCCGTCCCTCACTTCCAGAACCCGAGATCGCAAATACCAATATGCTTCATGCTTTGAATGAAGATCGTCAAGGGTGCGCTCCAACTCTGAACATTGCTCGCAAGTAGACAGAGTTATAGGTTGTTGCTGGACCTCCCTTAAGCTGCTCTCCGTCTTCTCAATTTGTTGCCCGAGATCGTCGAACTTCTTTTTACTCTACTTCATCAAGTCCCTCCCTAACGCACTCAACTTGCCCACCATATCAAAAGAGTCTGCTTTTACCCAAGAGTTCTTAATCACCTCTTCACAGGACCCGTCTAACATCCAAGCTGTTTCGAACTTGAAAATCTTTCGATTTTTATTCTTCTTCCTCTCACCAGGTTGCAAACGGACCACAATAGGAGAGTGGTCGGAGGTGTATTTCAACAGGTGCTCCACACTTGCTTGAGGGTAAAGTTGCATCCAACTAGGGGAGGCTAAAAATCTGTCTAGCCTTTCTCGAACTCGGGTTTGAATTGTGTTCCCACGCTCCCACGTCCACCATCTTCCTTCAAAGCCTAAATCCCTCAACTCACAGACATCAAGAGTTCCTCTAAATTTGGCTATTTCGCCCCTTTCTCGGTCAGAGCCTCCTTCAATTTCTTCATGTGACAGTAGCTCATTAAAATCTCCACCAAAAATAATCGGACCCGTAGCCTCACCACATAAATGTTCAATAAGCTTCCAAGTACGATGCTTATTAGCTGCCTCAGGCCAACCGTACATTCCCACAAACCTCCACACCACATCCCCTTCCTTACATCACCACAAATATGGTTTTGAGAGTACGAGACAAGAGAGAAGTCAATGATTTCATGATTCCAAAACACACACAACCCACCAGATTTACCTCGGCTTGCCACTCCAAAAGCATTCGAGAAATTAACTCTGTCTTTTATATTTTCCGCCGCTTCCTTACCGATCATAGTTTTCGAGACAAAAACTAGATCAGGGGCAATAAGGTTACTCCACTTCCGGAGTCTACGAACTGTCTCGGTGTTGCCCAATCCCTGACAGTTCCAACACAAAAGACTCATAATGCTTGACGGGGTTGGTCTCCACCAACCTCCGTCGATGAAATTTGGGCCCCAAGAGCTCTAAGACTTGTCTTGCTTCTCTTTCTTTCATCCTCTAACTCTGTCCCTTTTCCCAACACAAAATCAGCAACACTTCTTTTCTTGCCTTTGAACTCCCCACTTACATTATCATCATCCACCTCCATCCCCTCTCCTGATAACACTCGCTCTTTCCTCTTCCACGTCTTATTAGTCCCCTGTTTTTTATGAGCCCCAAACACAAAATTTTGTGAGTCAAAATTCTGTACTTCTGTCCCACTCACATTCTTTTCTCCTCCTGCCCCCACTACTTCAGTCTCCTTCTCAGTAATGCCTTCCCCTTCAGAATTAAGTATCGAGGTAATCTCTCCTTGTTGGTCATTCTTCCTAGGCTGGACTTCCTGATCCTTCCCCTCCCTAGAAAATCCAACCTCCTCTTCTACTCCCTTCTCCTTAAGGTGCTCTATTTGAGTCCCCTCATTCTCATTCGCTCAACACTTAATTTACATAATTACTTATCTTTGCGAAGAACTACCTTATAAAAAACCTTTTCTTTTTTTTTATTACCACTACTCAATACTATTTTCCTTCGCAAGCGAAGTTATGTGGAGCCTATCTGCAACGGACTCGTGGTTCGCACACAAATAAAAGGACAAAAGGCTGATTGTATTAGTACTTAAGCTAAAAGCTTGCAAACGCCAATGGCTTTTGGCCATTACTCTCCAAGTTAACTATTACAATTTTCTGGATACCCTTTACTTGCTATGCTCTACTATTTATATTACTACCACACACATAAAAATGGCAATCAAGCCTTAATTAAAGCAAGTACTATTTGTTTGGCATTTTACTATTTTAGTCTAATACAACAAAAGGCCTAAAGCTGCTTGTCTCCTCTGCTGCTCCTCAACGGTTCTCTCCCCTCCCCTGCTGTGCTTCTGTTGTGCTTTTGCTGTTGGTAGGTTGTTGCCTCTGTGTGTGTCTTCTGTGATACACCAATGTCACGGGTGGAGGGTGAGGGTTCATTGCAATACCGCCCCCCAAAAGCGCCACCTTGTCCTCAAGGTGGAAGGCAGGAAATCGCTCCTTGATTGTCTCGGCATCCTCCCAAGTAGATTCAAAACTCGGAACCCCTAGCCATTTGATCAACACTTCCAGCCCACCACTGCCCCCCTTTTTCTGCCGCCTCCACTACAAGCTCTAACTCCGGTGTGATCTGTTGGGGTATGGTGGGAGAATTGGGAACATCCCCAATGGCGCGTTTCAGTTGAGAAACGTGGAAAACCGGGTGGATGCGACAATGATGAGGTAAGTTAAGTTTATAGGCCACTCTGCCAGGCGTTGCACCACCTCATAGGGCCCATAAAAACGCGCTGCCAGCTTTTCGAACAGTGTCCTGGCCAATGATTTCTGGCGATAGGGTTGCAACTTTAGGAACACAAAATCCCCGACTTGAAATTCTTCATCCCTTCGCTTCAAATCCGCATTCCTTTTCATGATGTGCTGTGCCTGTAACACATTATTCTTTAGTTCATCGAGCATCAAGTCCCTTGTTGATAAGTATATTAGGTGACTCGTACTTCGTAGCTTTGTCCGCCCGATCGGGCGGACATTGCCCGGTCTGACCGGGCGGAAGAAGAAGAGGTGCCTGGCAAATTCGTTGAAGAAGCTGCTCTCGCGCCCGACCGGGCGAGCCTTCGCCCGACCGGGCGAGCCTTCGCCCGATCGGGCAGACCTTGCCCGGTCTGACCGGGCGGTGGGGGTTGGATACGTTGAAGCATTCGTATGGAGTTTTCTTCTCGCGCCCGATCGGGCAGACCTTGCCCGGTCTGACCGGGCGGAGAAGGAAAAATGCGGAGACGCGGATTTTACGATTTAAAGTTATCTTTTATGTTATCTTTTTGCCCAAGTATCTTTTATTTTAGGGATTAATATAAAACCTCCCTAATATCAGTATTAGGGTTAAAAAAAAAGAGAGACAGAGTGAGAGCCGTTCTTGAGAAATACAAGAATCATCTTTGTAATCTTTGCAGTTTATAGTGAAATCATTCGATCTCGGTGCCCGTGGACGTAGCTATCACATCGATAGTGAACCACGTAAATTCTTGGTGTTGTTCTTATTGTTTGCATTGAATTTCTTTATTGTTTTCTTGTTTGTTTACGACCTTTGCTTCCGCTGTCGCACAACAATTGGTATCAAGAGCTCAGGTTCAATCCTTGGAGAGTTTCTTGAAGATAACAATGGCAGGAGATTCAACAATAAGAATTGAGAAGTTTACCGGGAAAAATAGTTTCGGGCTATGGCAAATTAAGATGAAGGCTCTGTTAAAACAACAGCAGATATGGCGTCCGTTGGCTCCAAAGAGTACTACTTCGGAGTCAGGAGACGGACCGACTGACTCGCAGTTAGAAGTTATGGAAGAGAAGGCACACTCTACCATATTACTTAGTCTTGATGATCAAATCATCACGGAGGTTGCTGATCAGGAAACGGCGGCTGGATTGTGGCTGAAGCTGGAGTCATTGTATATGACTAAGTCGTTGACCAACAAATTATTACTGAAACAGCGGTTGTTTAGCCTCCGGATGCAGTCAGGTACTTCCTTACGGGAACATCTAGAAAAACTTAACTCTATTTTGCTTGATTTACGTAATTTAGATGTTAAAATTGATGATGAGGATGCTGCGTTGATTTTACTTGTATCTCTACCGTCTAGCTTTGAGAATTTTGTAGAGTCTTTTGTTGTTGGTAAGGATTCTATAACCTTAGAAGAAGTGAAGGCAGCACTTCATACTAGGGAACTCAGAATGAAAGCTACGAGTGATAATGGGGATAATGGTAGTGGGTTATTTGTTAAGTCCGGAAAGTCTAAAAAGAATAAGGGGTTTAACAAGGGGAACAATGCTGGGTCGGGTGCTGGAAACGGCAAGGATGGATCTAGTAAAACTACTACTAAAACATGTTATTACTGTAAAGAACCGGGTCACTTTAGGAATAATTGTCCGGTGAGGAAAAACAAGTCCCAGGCTGCTGTAGTTGAAGAGAAACCGAATGAGAGCTATAATTCAGAGGAAGATTTAGCATTAGTCAGTTCTGCTAGGTCTGATGATTTATCTGATAACTGGGTTCTAGATTCGGGGTGTTCGTTCCATATGTGTCCACGTCGAGATTGGTTTGATACATATGAACCTCGCAATGGGGGTATGGTTATAGTCGGTAACAATGCTCCATGTAAGGTCACAGGTATTGGTTCCATGAGGTTGAGGACTGTTGATGGGCGGAGGTTAACTTTGACTAATGTACGGCATGTTCCTGCTTTAGGAAAGAATCTGATTTCATTGGGTACCCTGGATGAATTGGGGTACAATGGTGTGTTTTCAGATGGGGAGTTGTGTATTTTCAGAGGTTCTGAGTTGGTACTTAAGGGTATCAAAAGGAACACCCTCTATGTTTTTGAGGGTGTTACACTGCCTAGTTCTGCGGTTTGCGCATCTGTATCTCACCAGGAGATGACTAAGATTTGGCACATGAGGCTTGGTCATATGGGGGAGAAGGGGATGCAGCTATTGTCCAAGAGGGGTCTTCTATCCGGGGTCAAGGTTGCCAACCTTGAATTTTGTGAGCATTGTGTGTTTGGTAAGAAACACAGGTCAAAGTTCAGCAAGGGTGCTCACATTACTGATGCAGTGCTCGATTACATCCATTCAGATTGCTGGGGTCCATCTAGAGTTGAAGGTATGGGAGGTTACCACTATTTTGTGTCATTTGTTGATGACAAGTCCCGATACACATGGCTTAGGTTGCTTAAGTCAAAGGATGAGGCCTTCAAAGTTTTCAAGCAATGGAAAGCTTTGGTGGAAAATCGACAAGGAAGGAAGATCAAGAAGCTACGAACGGACAATGGGCTAGAGTTTTGCAAAGACGAGTTTAATCAGTTCTGTGCAGATGAGGGTATAGGTCGGCATCATACTGTCAGGAAGACACCACAGCAGAACGGTGTAGCAGAACGGGTTAATCAGACACTGCTAGAGAGAGTCCGATGCATGCTCTCCAATGCAGGGCTTGGGAGGAGGTACTGGAGTGAAGCTGTGTTAACAGCTTGTTATGTCATTAATAGGGGTCCTCATTCTGGAATTGATTCCAAGATTCCGTTTGAGATCTGGAGTGGTAAGTTGCCTAATTTTTCGAATTTGAAGATTTTTGGTTGTGTTGCTTATTATCATGTTATTGAGGGTAAGCTGGATCCACGAGCCAAGAAGGGGTGTTTTGTTGGGTACGGGGATGGTGTGAAGGGGTTTAGAATTTTTTCACCTTCGGAGGGTCGGGTCATTCTTAGTAGGGATGTTACTTTCGATGAAAACACCATGTATTCAATTAAAAATGCAGAGATTTCAGATTTGAGAAGGGAAGGAGACAATTTATTACAGACAGATGGGGTACTTGAGGTACATCAGTCTACCATTGCTGATTTACCTCGGGTACAATATATTGATGATGATGCTGATGTTCCAGTGCCGGGTACTCCTGAACCTGAGATTACTCCTACTCATTCTAACTCTGGGGATGAGGTGGAGCAATCTAATCAGGGGTCATCTAGTCAACCTGACACCATTCTTGAGATGCCTAAACGAGTTATCAAGAAGCCTGTTAGATTGATTGAAGAGATGGAGGGAAGAAATTGCTGTGTTGATGCGATGACAGGTTATGCATTGAGTGTAGCTGATGATGTAGAGTCATTTGAACCTGCCACATATAAACAAGCAATTAGTTGTAGTGAGTCTGCGCAATGGCTTGCCGCAATGGGTGAAGAGATGCAGTCCCTTTACAAGAACAGAGTGTGGGAACTGGTAAAGGTACCGGAAGGGAGGAAGCTTGTGGGTTGTAAATGGATTTACAAGAAGAAAGAAGGGTTGTCGGAAACTGAGCAAATACGTTTTAAGGCTAGGCTAGTTGCTAAGGGGTTCAGTCAGGTAGAAGGGGTTGACTTTGTTGAGATATTCTCACCTGTGGTTCGACATACTTCTATCCGTGTGTTATTGTCAATTGTAGCACATTTTGATCTTGAGCTGGAGCAGTTGGATGTTAAAACGGCCTTCCTTCATGGCGATTTGGAGGAGGAGATTCTGATGAAGCAGCCCGAAGGATTCGAAGCTCCTGGAAAGGAACACTATGCCTGCAGATTGCTAAAGTCATTGTATGGACTTAAGCAATCCCCCCGACAGTGGTACAAAAGGTTTGATTCTTTTATGGTTTCACAAGGTTTTGACAGGAATTCATATGATTGCTGTGTGTATCATAGTAAGCTGGATAATGGTTCCATGATTTATCTTTTGTTATATGTTGATGACATGTTGGTTGCCACAAAGAATAAATCTGATATTGCTAGATTAAAGGAGATGCTTAACTCGGAGTTTGACATGAAAGACTTGGGTGCAGCTAGGAAGATTTTGGGTATGGAGATCTACAGGGATCGGGCTAGAGGTAAGCTTTTCTTGACTCAGAAAAGCTACATTGAAAAGATTTTGTCTCGTTTTGGGATGGAAAAATCGAAGCCTATAAGTACGCCAACTACTGTTAGTTGTAAGTTGTCTTTGTCTATGTCACCTCAATCAGAGGAGGAGTTGTCTTATATGTCTAGAGTTCCATATGCAAACGCGGTTGGTTGTTTGATGTATGCTATGGTCTGTACTAGGCCGGATATTGCGCATGCTGTTAGTGTTGTAAGCAGGTTTATGGCTCGACCTGGGAGGGAACACTGGCAAGGGGTGAAAAGGATTTTTCGCTACCTGAGAGGGACAGCTGATATTGGTCTTGTGTACGGGAATGGTAAGGAATGCTTGGTCACTGGGTACAGTGATTCTGATTATGCAGCTGATGTGGATACCAGGAGGTCTGTGACTGGTTATGTGTTCACTTTGGGTGGTTCTGTGGTTAGTTGGAAGTCTACATTGCAGTCATCAGTTACGTTGTCAACTACTGAAGCTGAGTATATGGCTTTAACTTCTGCAGCTAAGGAGTCTATTTGGCTCAAAGGCCTAGTAGGTGAACTGGGTATTGCACAGGATTTTGCTACAGTGTATTGTGATAGTCTAAGTGCGATTTGCTTAGCTAAAGATCAAGTACACCATGATCGGACGAAGCACATTGATGTCAGGTATCATTTCTTGCGTACTGACAAGAGGATTAAGGTGAAGAAGATTGGGACTGCTGACAACCCGGCTGATTTCTTCACTAAGCCTGTTCCGTTTAGCAAGTTTAAACATTGCTTAGACTTGCTAAATATTGATTACTACGTGATGTAGTAGGCCCTGAGGGGCGAAGTTGGGGAGCTCCTGGTGTAGGTGTGTTGGCATTAAGGTGGAGCTTGCCCGGGGCTTGTGATGCAGGTGGAGCATTATGAGTTGTTATACTTGGAGACGAGTATGTGATGGGTCTTGGTTGAAGACTTATCGGGATGTATGGCTTATGCATGAGTCCTGCATCGGGTTTGGCTTGAGATGTTTTTTCACTATGTCTTGATGGGGTCGTTTGCTGACTACGAGTTCTCGTCAAGGTGGAGATTGTTGATAAGTATATTAGGTGACTCGTACTTCGTAGCTTTGTCCGCCCGATCGGGCGGACATTGCCCGGTCTGACCGGGCGGAAGAAGAAGAGGTGCCTGGCAAATTCGTTGAAGAAGCTGCTCTCGCGCCCGACCGGGCGAGCCTTCGCCCGACCGGGCGAGCCTTCGCCCGATCGGGCAGACCTTGCCCGGTCTGACCGGGCGGTGGGGGTTGGATACGTTGAAGCATTCGTATGGAGTTTTCTTCTCGCGCCCGATCGGGCAGACCTTGCCCGGTCTGACCGGGCGGAGAAGGAAAAATGCGGAGACGCGGATTTTACGATTTAAAGTTATCTTTTATGTTATCTTTTTGCCCAAGTATCTTTTATTTTAGGGATTAATATAAAACCTCCCTAATATCAGTATTAGGGTTAAAAAAAAAGAGAGACAGAGTGAGAGCCGTTCTTGAGAAATACAAGAATCATCTTTGTAATCTTTGCAGTTTATAGTGAAATCATTCGATCTCGGTGCCCGTGGACGTAGCTATCACATCGATAGTGAACCACGTAAATTCTTGGTGTTGTTCTTATTGTTTGCATTGAATTTCTTTATTGTTTTCTTGTTTGTTTACGACCTTTGCTTCCGCTGTCGCACAACATCCCTTTCCCGCAATAACTCATCCACGGTCCCTACTGCTCCTGCCTTGAGCAATTTAGGAGGGGTTCTGCCATAAACCGCCATGAAAGGAGTAAATTGTGTTGAAGATTGGGGAGTAGTGTTGTAAGAATATTCGGCCCAAGGCAACCATGAAGCCCACGATTTAGGTTGATCACCCGCGAAACAATGAAGATAGGTTTCCAATCTCTTGTTCACCACCTCGGACTGCCCATCCGTTTGGGGATGGTATGAAGTGCTCTTCTTCAGCTTAGTACCCTGCATACGAAACAACTTTCGCCAAAATATACTAAGGAAAATCCGATCCCGGTCTGAAACAATGCTTGCGGGAACTCCGTGTAGTCTCACTATTTCCTTTACAAAAATTTCCGCCACCTTGTATGCTGTAAATGGGTGTTTGAGCCCGATAAAATGAGCATACTTCGATAGCCTGTCCACTACCACTAGGATAGTATCAATTCCCTTTGACTTGGGCAAGCCCTCAATGAAATCCATGCTTATATCCTCCCAAATCCTCTCCGGAATCGGTAAGGGTTGGAGCAACCCCGCCGGCGTTTGCTATGAATGCTTGTTTCTCTGGCAGATTGCACAGCACCTCACATAGGCAGCTACTTCCTTCCTCAATCCGGCCCAAAACCAATCGGCCCCAATTTTTAAATAAGTCTTGGTTTCACCCGTGTGACCACCTTCGGGAGAGTCGTGATAAATCTGAAACAGAGCTTGCTTTAGGCTAGAATTCCGCGGCAGCACCACACGGCCCTTGTACAGAAGTCGGTCATTCTCTACGGTATAACCTCGGGCTCCGCTTCCTTTTTCTACCTCTGTGTTCAGCCCTTGTATTTCCTTATCCCCTGCGATCTTAGCCCTTAACACATCCCAGTCAACCCCTTGCGTGGTGATCAAAGCTCCTAATTCCTCATCTTCCTCATCCTTACCCCGCCGCGACAAGGCGTCCGCCACCCTATTGGCCACCTCGGGTTTGTATTGTAATTCGAAATCGAACCCAATTAATTTTCGAACCCATTTTTGATACTCCATGCCGATTTCCCGTTGTTGAGTGATGTACTTGAGGCTTTGTTGGTCACTCCTAATCACAAAATGCCTCCCCAATAAATAATGCTTCCACTTTTCCACCGCCAAGCAAACGGCCATGAGCTCCTTCTCGTAGATCGACTTGCCTTGTCCCCTAGGCCCCAAAACCTTGCTAAAGAACGCCACGAGTTTCCCTTCTTGCATTAACACTGCTCCCAGGCCATACCCCGACGCGTCGGACTCCACGATGAATGTTTTAGAGAAATCCGGCATCGTGAGAACTGGGGCCGTGACCATAGCTTCCTTGAGAGCCCGGAATGATACACTCGCCTCCTCCGACCACCCAAAACTGTCCTTTCTGAGCTAATCCGTGAGTGGCCGTGCAAGATGAGCATATTGTCTAATGAACTTTCTGTAGTACCCTGTGAGTCCCAAGAAACCTCTTAAATCCCTCAAGGATTTAGGAATGGGCCACTTAACCATTGAGCCCACCTTCTCTTGGTCAACTGCTACCCCCTCACTTGATATAATGTGGCCCAAATAAGCCACCTTTTTGCCAAACACACATTTTTTATAGTTAGCAAATAAGACGTGTTTCTTAAGAGTAGCAAGCACTAATTGTAAATGCATCGCATGATCTTGGTCATTACTACTATAAACTAATATATCATAAAAAAAGACTAGTACAAACTTACGTAGAAAAGGCCGGAAAACATCGTTCATCAAGGATTGAAAAGTGGCCGGTGCGTTGGTAAGGCCGAATGGCATGACGAGGAACTCGTAGTGCCCCTCATGAGTGCGAAAAGCGGTCTTATGGGTGTCTTTTGGTCTCACAAGGATTTGATGATAGCCGTCCTTGAGATCCAACTTCGAAAAAATTCGAGCTCCATGTAATTCATCGAGTAACTCATCGATCACCGGTATCGGGTATTTATCGGGCACGGTTTCTTTGTTCAAAGCCCGGTAATCTACACAAAATCTCCATGACCCGTCTTTCTTTTTGACCAAAAGTACGGGACTCGAGAAGGGACTAGCTGAAGGCCTAATGATTCCCACCGCCAGCATTTCACCTATGAGCTTTTCAATTTCATTCTTTTGAAATTGAGGATATCGATACGGTCGAACACTTACGGGATCACTTCCTTCCTTGAGAATGATTTAGTGCCCATGTCCACCGCTTGGGGGCAGCCCATTGGGCTCAGCAAAAACCCCTTGATACTCATTCAACACTGTTCTCAAAAATTCTGGCGCTTGCTCATCACACTGACCCCTTCCTACTTCCTCTGTGTTGTTCATCTCCACTAGCAATCCCCCATTTTCCTTCTTCAATGTCCTCATCATTGCTTTTAAAGTAATTCCCGTGCGCGCTAGACTTGGGTCCCCATGGATGACCACCTCTTTTCCGCCGACCTTAAAACTCATTCGTTGGAGTTTCCAATTGGTCACAACCTCTCCTAACTTTTCTAGCCACTGTACTCCCATGATCAAGTCAGAGTTTCCCAATTGAAGGGGTAGGAAGTCCTCCACCACTTCGAAACCATCCTTAAGCTTTACTCGAACCCCATAGCAAGTCCCCCGTCCTTTAACCGCTGCGCCATTCCCTAACGACACGCCAAAAGAATTGGTTTCGGTGACCGGAATCTCCAATTTCTCCACCGTTCCCGCGGAGATGAAGTTATGTGTAGCTCCGGGGTCAATCATGACGACCACCAGAGTTCCCTTGATCGTCCCTGTCAACTTCATAGTCTTCGGATTGGTGAGACCCACAATCGAATTCATGGAAACCGAGGTCGGAATTTCCTCCTCCTCCTCCTTCGGCGCTTCCAACGTCACCAGCTCCCCTGCCTCGTCGGAGTCTTCATCCTCAACCAACAAGACGCTTAACCCCTTAGCTGAGCAGACATGGGTGGGGCCGGTCCACCGCCCGTCGCACCGGAAACACAACCCCCGCGCCTTCTTATCGGCGATTTCTCTCTCTGTCAGTCGTCGCACGTCACCATTAAACCTGGTTGTGGTGGTGGAGGTGTTTCGGGTCTGAAAGGATCGGGCTGCGCTGCTTGTTGAGGCTACTGACGATTGTGGAGTTTGGATTAGGTGGGTTGGGCTGTTTTGAGTGTGGGTACGGATTGGGTTGGAGGGAATTTGGGCTGGATTATGGGTTTGTACATTTGTTGTGTTTGGTTGGACTCGCCAGCTCCCCCTGAAGCAGGGCTTCGGTTAAAAAACGAATACGGTCTGGGTTTGGTAAAAGCCCTACCCGCCTTCCTGGAGCTGTTGACCCGGTTTCTTTCTTCAACCCGGATCGCTAGATCCATTGCGTCTTCGAGGGTTAACGGGTTAAGTAATCGGATCTCCACCCTTATATCTTCCTTCAGCCCATTTATAAACTGGCCTTTCATTAAGCTTTCAGGCACATCCATTAATGGTGAGGCCTTCTCGATGAACACTCTCCTGTATTCGACGACGGTGGTGGTTTGATGCACCGCCAACCATTGCTCGTGCAGCGCTCCGGCGTTCACTGGCCTGAATTGAATCAACACGCGCCCCTTCAAATCGTCCCAGCCACCAAGTGGTCGGCGTCGGCTTTCCCATTGGTACCACCTCAGGGCATCTCCGTCCATAGCCACCACCGCGGCCTGTATCTTTTCCACCTCCGTGAGATGGTAGAACTGAAAATATTGCTCGCTTCGCAGTATCCATCCGTCCGGATCGGACCCATTGAAGATCGGCATATCGAGTTTTCGAAATTTCCAATTTCCCCGGCTGTCCTGGTTCCCTTCGTGGTGGCGGTACTGACCGCCTGCTCCTGGATCCCAACTCCCCAGTCGAAGGCCGTTGAAACCCCCTGCTCCAATGGGTGGCTCGTTGAAGCCACGGTTCAGGGGTGGTGAGTCGTGGAAACCACTGCGGTTCACGGGCTGCTCCACTTCTTCGTTTCCCGCGAAGGGTTGGGTGGGTTGCTTCCCCAACGCCTTGAGAGCGCTACGAATCTCGTCTAAGGCTTTGTCATGTCGGCTCGTCGTCATGGTGAGTTGCTGGGTGATGTCTTGCCGGAAGCGATCCATTTTACCCTCCATTGATTGTCTCACCTTATCAATGGACTCCTCCTGTTTCTTCAACAACGCTTGCTGCAAGGAATTTTCGCCATCCCAAAGTTTCTCAACGATTTCTTCGGTGAGTTGCTGGGTGATGTCTTGCCGGAAGCGATCCATTTTACCCTCCATTGATTGTCTCACCTTATCAATGGACTCCTCCTGTTTCTTCAACAACGCTTGCTGCAAGGAATTTTCGCCATCCCCGAGTTTCTCAACGATTTCTTCCACCCTTTCATCAAGCACCGCCACCCGCTCCGGCGTCACAGTCAACGGCGTCGGCGGCATGTCGGCTCTGATACCAAATGCAACGGACTCGGGGTTCGCACACAAATAAAAGGACAAAAGGCTGATTGTATTAGTACTTAAGCTAAAAGCTTGCGAACGCCAATGGCTTTAGGCCATTACTCTCCAAGTTAACTATTACAATTTTCTGGATACCCTTTACTTGCTATGCTTCTACTATTTATATTACTACCACACACATAAAAATGGCAATCAAGCCTTAATTAAAGCAAGTACTCTTTGTTTGGCATTTTACTATTTTAGTCTAATACAACAAAAGGCCTAAAGCTGCTTGTCTCCTCTGCTGCTCCTCAACGGTTCTCTCCCCTCCCCTGCTCTGCTTCTGTTGTGCTTTTGCTGTTGGTAGGTTGTTGCCTCTGTGTGTGTCTTCTGTGATACACCAATGTCACGGGTGGAGGGTGAGGGTTCATTGCACTATCTGGGTCCACTCTTTATGTTTTTCAGTTCCTCTACTTGTCTTATCTCCATTAATATAGGGACGAAGTACCCTTTTTTTTCAACTAAATCTCGACTTATCTCTCGGAAACTAGTGATACTCACTTCACAATTTCTTCCGTTCTAATTTTTTACTATCACCATGAAAGGGTTCCAATTTTTTTATTAAGTCAAGGCAGTTGCAACTCCTCACCTGTAATAGGCTCCAATCCTCCATCAATCTCCTCTCCTGAATTGGCTCTCAACTGTATTTGTGCTCCCCATGGTTGGGTATAGTTTACGGGTGAGGAACACAGTTTTGATGTGTTTCTCTAAACAGTTGTTGCTTTAATATTGATTTCTCTAATTGTCAGTTCAGTCAATATATTGCAGAAGTACTTGGCTCCACCTTTCTAAATTTTTATGTCAATTCTGTGCATCCAGCTTGCGAGATGTACCACTGAATAAAGATGTACCATCATGGGCTAGTTTGGTTTACAATAGCTAGTTTGGTTTCCTAGCTGTCATGGGCTTATAGCATGACCACTGAATAAAGATGTACCATCATGGGCTTATGGCCTGAAATACAGTTATTCTTATCAGGTAGCTTCAAACAAAATTTTCTTTACATGAAAATCCTTATCCACTTTTCAGAAGCCTTTTTTATATCAAGAGAACTGTGAAATCCTTGTCCACTTTGTAAGTTGCATATATTAAGAGAACTGTGAAATCTTTTGGAGTTTTTGCTGAGGAGCAATTTCCAGCTTAAGCAAGAAATCACTAAGATTTTATTTCAGTATTCAATAATGCACTGAGTTGGTTGTGCCTAATGCTTTACCTTCAATTGTATGAAACAGACAAATGGTGAAAAGCAATGCAGGATACTCACAGACTACCTGAAAAATGCAACACGAAATAGCTTCTGTGACGTGAACATAATTTCAGATTTTGCTGATATTCCACGGTTTGTGACTGGACGTCGTAGATAACCAGATACATTACATGTTATGTGATGAAAGGTACCCTTATGGCTGTTATGTGCATGTTATCTGAGTATCTGACACTTCAGCATTGGTTGGTGTTGTGTTTAGATTCCTTCTGCTGGCACCTGTTCCTTAGGTCATGTGTTTTAAATCAAGGTATAAATATCCAGGAAGATGCTGCTATCTGGCTGGTTTGCTGCTACTATTGTCTTTTTGGTTTGCCATAACACCAGGCCTCCATTCCTCAGTCATAGTCTGGTCAACATGTTAGCTTTCAGCTTAAGCCATAGGTTTGTTAAATGCTAAGAAGTTGGGGCTGATACTAATCTATTTCTACATAATTTGAGAGCAAATATTGGTTTGCCATAACACCAGACCTCTATTCCTCAGTAACTCACAAGTTCACTCTACTTGCTTTGATTTTGAAGACAGCTGCTTGACAAAACAGCCAATAGTTGGAGAAAAATGACATGGCAAGTCAAGTACTAGAGACCAGGCAGTTGAGGTGCTTACTTTTTCTAATCAAGCCAGGTACTATTTCTGAAATGGATATCCACTTGTGCAGATAATTTGGTGCATCGATTCAGGTGATTGCTGCTATAGTGCTATCTTAACCTTTTGTCTAAATAGCACTTGGAAAAAGAGAATACCTAGTCTAAACTGTAAAGTCCCAATACCTCCTTTCCTGTGTTGTTTCGGGAAGTAAAACCATTTGTTGCAGCTTTACTCGGCCAAGAGATAATGCAAATTTTTTTTTTCCTCAGATTCTGTAATGTGATACAAATGGAAACACATAACTCAGAATTTGTAATATTATATAAGTGGAACAATATATCTCGAATTCTGTAATGTCATATAAGTGGAAAAATATATTTGCAATACAATTACTGAATAATTGAATTATGCTGGTATAATCGACTTAAAAGAATTCCAATGTTATTTTTTCCTCTATTTTGGTGTTGTGGTAAGATGGGCAGCAGTTACACAGGGCAAGTCATTGGTAAATGGTGGTTTGTCAGTTGTCACCATAACCATTGTTGGCAGTGTTGCTCCCTCAATAGTCTCTGATCTGTAGAGCAAGTATCCAATAATAAAGCATATCTAGACTTAACTGTATACTCACCCGAAGGGTGGTAATCCCAGAACAAGAAATCTTCTTCCCTTTCCTTTAGTAACTCCATCTCCAATATCTTCTTTGGTGATTCCCATTCAAACCTTTCCCGTATGGTACCTATCCAAACCTGATTATTTTGTTCCATGTTCCTAGTCAAATTTTGTTTAGTTGAATGGGCTTGAAAAGAGTTTTCCAACGATATATTATAAGCCCAAATAAAAGACTCAAAACGAATAAGTTATGACCAAAATACTAAATCGAGCCTAAACTGAGCCTAGGTGCATCTCTAGTACGATTCAATGATTATATGTAGTCAAAATACATTATTTACGTCCTATATGATCATATTCCTAATCCTAAATAAGTTAGGAATTTGTAGAATCCTCTAGAAGGTTCTAATCTATCCTTTGCGAAAAGATAGAGAACATATCAAAGAGGTCGAATAAAACTTCTAATGTGACAATCCTTATCCCGTTTAAATCCAAAGATGTTCGGACATCTTTTGGAAACATAATTCCATTAGAAATCAAACTCTGTAAAACTTTGTTTTCTTCAGAAATCATCGCATGACGACAAGACCAACGCGACACGTCAGCCTGTCGTGCCGCAACAACGGCCAACACGTCCTGACAATCCCGTCGCCCCGTGATGGAGAAGTTCGATTTCGTCCAGAACTTTTGATCTTTTTCTGATCGTTTTGACTCTCTTGTTTCTCTATAAATAGAGGTCGTTTTCCTCGTTTTCAAATCATCAACAACTATCAACAATTATCATCAACAATCATCATTGATGATCATCAATAGTCCCCTCTCTACAATCATCATCATACACTCACGTTCTTATCCTTGACCTAACTACATATTTGATACATCCCAAATCATTCACCATAGTTCCTTTGCGAAATTCGAATACTCCAAGCCAAACTCGATATTGTCTTCGACCTCAACGTGAAAGGTTGATATTTCTGAAGGTTTGGTCCCAAATCTATATTTCAATTCTTAATTAATAATTTAGTTTACTATTTACTTTATTGATTTCGCTTTCTTGAAATTTACTAACGAGTGTATTATTTTAATAGCAAGAAGGTCGAGACATCAAAGTAAGTCGGTTATTTATTCTTTTGATTTTGAATAGAAATCATGTTTCGCATGATGTTTCGATTTCTAGTATCATGTTTAGGATAACGCTTTGATTTTGTTATTAGTGACATGCTAGGATTTGTTATTATTTTGTTTAGTATCATGCCTAGAATCTTACTACTAACGATGTGTTGATGATGATTGTTATATTGATCATATGCTCCTTGGTTATCGATGATTTATTGCTATTTCTTGATCACGCACCTTTTGACAGGTTTAAAAGGGAATTTGCACTTGAAATCACGCGTAATAAAAAAATAATAATCGAATTTAGGCTTATTGATTTTATTTAAAGTGCTCACCAATATTAGATTTGATTGTGCATTAATAATCAACCAACGTAGATTAAACAAGTTTAAGATTAATTTGATGTATGCATGTTGATCGAAAAGCGTGTATGAATATCATAAGAATTAAATAGATGCCTATTTAGGGCAGGTTTAACATTTAAGGGCCCACCTGGATTGAGTGTAATGGGATGGATTAATTCAAAGGGTAGATTTTATGGGCTAAATTCGTATGCCTGGATTGGGCTTAAAAATTAGGCCCGATTTTTTCCCCCACAAATAGAGGGTAATGTATTACACTCCCCCCCCCCATAGAGTAATGATTCCCGGGGTAAACTTACCCATATTTTATCCTCTCTCCTCTTATAATTGCAGATCTATGGAATTCATCCATTCATGAAGTGTGCATGCAATATTTGCTGATTCTATTAGTAGACTGGGTAATAATTAATGTTTATCAACTCATAGCAAATTTTAGTGCTTAATTTATTTAGTTTTTAGATTTTTGTTTTGCAGTTTTTTTTTTATTTTTTTTTATAATTGTTTTTCAGAACTTTGTTGTACCTATATTATTCAATTGCTAGTAAATCATGGTAGTATATGCTGCATTATACGATTATTGCGATTCATTTTTAAAAAATTAAGTTGTTTAGTTATTGTTTAGTTGTTGATGAATAAAAATGGTGAAAAAAATGCAAGACGTTTGTTATGAGAGATGGAAAGGGGTAAAACATTACTTCATGAATTTATTTTATTTTATTTTAGAAACAATTTCATGATTTAAAGATTTTTTTCATGTTGTAAGTGAATTGCTTCATTATTTTGGGAATTTATTTCATGCTTGATGTATATGATATTTGACAAGTTTGATTTGTTAAATAAAAAGTAAATAAATAAATAAATAAAATTGATTGTTAGAATGGAAGCATAGCAATAGTAAACGTAAGAATACTTACTTATACCCTGTAATAAGTTATCTTTTACCAAACTTGCTTCAATTAGTTCCTCTTAGTTGTTATTTCCTTAAATTAGTTCATCCTAATAATTTCCCTCCTAATTATTTCCCCCTAACAGCTCCTCTCAATCCAGGCAAGGCCTTAAGGTTAAATTCCGCGAACATCAGTCATGGATCCGAACACCCCTATGGAGTTAGCAATCTCTGTGACTATGAATGGGGTGTAACCTTCACAACTGTGAACAGTTTACAAATTCCTAATATTGTTGGAGACTCTTTTTCTCTAGCTTCTTTTCCTTGGAGCGCCGCCATGCTTAAAAACATGACCCACAATAGGGTGAGAAAAAAATTCCCTAAAAGATGTTTTGGAAGATTAGGGAAATTATTAACAAGGGCAATCTCTTTAGGTTTTGTGTTATATACAAGGTAGGACATGAGCAAGTTTCAAGGGCACCTGAGTTGGCTAATGCTTGTTGGTCTTCTTTTACTTGTTTTACTAGCTAGTTTCTTATTTAACTAAAAATAAAATTAAATAAATAAATAACAATAAAAATACTTGAAAACATAACAAAAATACCATAGAACTCTAAAAAGTACTAGTATATTTATTAGAACTCATTAACTTTTTATACTAATTAATAGTAACTACTCCTAAACTATTCATCCCATAGTTTCTTATACACTTTTTTTGTCTTTACTGCAATGATTGGTATTAGAAGCTAATATAGTGTAAATCCTTAATTTTGCCTTTCCTTTTGTCTTTTTCTCTCCTCGCCTCATTCCCTAATTAAATAGTACATCTTTCTTCTTGATCATAGTTTTTATCACTAACTTCTTCTAAAGTGTATGTCAAAGTGTCAAAGTCGATGGCTTAGGAATTGACACTAACAACAAATTTACCTTTCTTATTTAGGATTCTCAAGTAATCAAGTTTCCTGATGAGTGACACTCATTTAGCCTCTTTTAGGATGAATTTTAATCGCTTTTATAGCTCTTTTATCTCTTTTTCTTTAGTTTTACCTGTTATTTCTCTAGTTTGTGTTTTCCTTAGCTGTTTTCTCGTTTTTCTTGAGTTTCTCAGTTTATTTTCCTTTTCTCCTTTATTTGTTTTCTTTTCTTTGATTCTAGGAGATTGGTGATGTTCAACGAGCTCAATGGTTTTTTCTCGAGATTTGTAAGGCTCAAGATGCAAGTCTGTCTCTCCCTTTGAAGCTCAAAATGATAAGGGATGCAAAGTCCAAGTCTTCTAGGTTGTGCTCTCAAGTTGCGTGGGCATTAAAAATGGTGTTGAACCCATCATGGAGGCCTTTGGAAATTGCCACCCCCAACATTCATCAAGTGGAGCGCACAGAAGCATTGACATTCGCACGAGAGGAGCTCCCCTGCTCCCAGGCACGGGCGCGTAGAGTAGGGGAGCAGCCACGCATGTGTGAGGTGTGGCCGCGCAATTCTACCTCCCCGTTCCGTACCCATTTCTTTGCGGCCACACATATTAAGGAGAGGGCGTACCTATTGGTGTTCTTTTTGGATGTCTAACTAACATCTCCTTTGTTTGTTTTACTATATATAGATTTTTCTTCCTTTTAGAGAGAGAACATTAAGAATATGATTGGAATTGTATGAGAATTAGACTAGTTTTAGAGAGAGAAGCTCAAAATTTTTGGAAACATTGTTATTAGATTTTAGAGAGAGAAACTTGGTAATTGATGATTCATTCCTTTTGATCTTCATTCCTTTTGATATTGATCAATGTTTTGTAAGAATTCCTTTCTCTTTAATGCAATTTTAGTGTTTGATTTTTGATACATTGTTGAATTTATATAGATTATTTGATTGATTTTTGATATTTGGATTTCAATATTGATGATGTAAATGATGATTAGTTTAGTTATACTTTTCAATTTTACAATGTGTAGTGAGTAGTTCCTTTGCTTGGGATGTGGTGAAGCATGTTGAATGATAACTATTGCTAATTTGAGGGTTTTGATTGATTGGATATTGTGATTAAATTTGTTGATGGAATTTGTGCATGTGATTGATTTGATGATGAGTAGCTAACCTTGATTATCAAGCTAGATTGTATAGTAGTTTTCATTGATACGACACATTGATTTGAAAGCTATTATTATCGATTAATCTTGTTTTGCGATTTTCCTTTGATTTTCATTGTAGAGACCACTAGCTTGACCCTAGGAAATAGCTCTTCAAGTGATTTTGATTGCAAATACCGTTTTCCCTCGCATTGTTTGATTGATTAATTTCCCGACAAATTAGCATGTTTATGGTTAATGCATGTGGATCTCAAATCCCTAGTACTTTGATACCGATTCTTATTGTTAGCTTTGATTGTGTTAATTTGATTATTTAGACCAAACCATTAACTTAAGATTTCGGGATAGCGTAACTAGAGACCATAGCTTATACCTCACTCTCTTGGGTTCAAACCGGACTTACCCCTAAACTTAGAGTTGGGTTTGGTTATAAATTTGGTTTGATTGAGGGAGTTTTAGAACTCAACGACCTAGTTTTTCCTCCCGCAAAATGGCGCCGTTGTCGGGGAACGGTGTCTATGTTTGAGTGTCTTTTATTGCTTGAGTCTAGGTCTTTGTATATATTTTTCTTGTTTGAAGAAATAAATGGCATGTCTCTCATTTCCTCAATATAACAATGAGCCTTTTTGTGAATAATTCAATAGACTTGAGGGATTTCTTAAATATTGTTGTTGTAATCTTTGGGTGGCTTGTGAGATTGTTATTTTGGTTTGAATATGCAAACTAGGGATGAAGTTGAATGCATGCATAATGGCAAATTTAGAGCATTGTTAATTGATGATGCTTGAGATTTTTATGTTTGGTTTGCTTGGGATATTTGTAATAGGAGTAATCATGTTTCTAATATTAATGTGTAATGTCTTGATTCTTCTAATATTAGCGTGAATTCCCATAAATTGTAATATGTTCCCATGATTGAACCTAGGACAAATGATTTCAACTCAATTTCCTCTTTTGTTCATGATGATGGGGTGCATGCTCAAGTTGATGCTAATGGTGTGTTTAAATTTTCTCCTTTATTTACCATGCCTTCTTGTGATGTATTTCGTTCTCTTATTAAAAAATCTCATGTGTTTGATTGTGCCCCCACTCCCCAATGTGATGTATATTCTCATGATTTTAATGTCGATTCTTCCAATCTTGGTTGTGATCCTTCTTTTCTTATTGAACCTCAATCTTGTACACCTTTTGAATCTTTTGTTGATAATTTTGATCTCAAATTAGGCGCATTGAGCTTGATAATGATCTTGGGCCTAGTAAGGAGTTGATTCTTAAATCTATAAGAAGTCAATTAGAGATAATGAAAAAGAATGAGGAGCGTTTTGAGGAAAGAAGGAGAAAGAAAGAGGAGCTAGAAAGCCAATTGTCATCTTTAATGCTTGTATGTGAAAGTTCTTATTTTAATATGTGTGTTGAGGATGATGATGATTTTGAGCAACCAAGAGTGTGTGAGGATC
Organism: Chenopodium quinoa; assembly: GCF_001683475.1. Taxonomy (NCBI): domain Eukaryota; kingdom Viridiplantae; phylum Streptophyta; class Magnoliopsida; order Caryophyllales; family Amaranthaceae; genus Chenopodium; species Chenopodium quinoa. Next base: position 4,134,933 of record NW_018742390.1, on the reverse strand, counting down.
CTATTAGTGAGCATAGGAATGAAGAAAAGGAAGTTGAGAGTGATGATGATGAGGATGATTTTGTGAATCTAAACTCCTTTTCCGTTGATTGTGATGAGTCTCAAGTGCATGATTGTGATTCTTCTATCCATGTGTATTTGGACTCTCATTTGAGGTTATGTCCAATAAGTTCTTTGAGAGTCAAATGAAAGCCCATAGCCTTTTGAATGAGTTCATTGAGGATGCTTCGTGGGAGATAAATGAATTTGAAATGAACTTGCATCCATTCATGTCTGATTTTGAGACTTTGGGCTTTAAGGATGTTGAGGGAGTTGTTCATTGTTGTTATAGAGGAGATTATGTAGTTCCTCTTAGAAGTTGGATGTTTGAGGGAGATGGAAATTATAAGTGTCCTTTTTTTAGGTATTTATGATTGATTTCCCTGCTCTTATTGGTGATTTGAGGCATGGTGGTGAGAAAGAATTCATTTGTGAGACCATTGCCCCTATTCCCTCTTCTCATATCCCTTTTTCAAGAAAATTTAACCATATTCCTATACTCATATATCATTCCCTTCCTTTGTTAATGAGCCTATTAGGGACCCTCCTTCTATTTGTGATATTCAAACTCCCCACTCATCAATTATTGAGGAAAAGGGTGATTTTGCCACCCAAAAACATTTTGAGGAGAGTTTATTGTCTACATCTTCTTCTTCTTCTTCTTCTTCTTCTCCTTCTTCTTCTCCTTCTTCTTCTCCTTCTTCTTCTTCTCCTTCTTCTTCTCCTTCTTCTTCTTCTTCTTCTTCTTCTCCTTCTTCTTCTTCTTCTTCTTCTTCTTCTTCTTCTTCTTCTTCTTCTTCTTCTTCTTCTTCTTCTTCTTCTTCTTCTTCTTCTTCTTCTTCTTCTTCTTCTTCTTCTTCTTCTTCTTCTTCTTCTTCTTCTTCTTCTTCTTCTTCTTCTTCTTCTTCTTCTTCTTCTTCTTCTTCTTCTTCTTCTTCTTCTTCTTCTTCTTCTTCTTCTTCTTCTTCTTCTTCTTCTTCTTCTTCTTCTTCTTCTTCTTCTTCTTTTATTGAGTTTTCTTTTAATTTTTCTTCTTTTTCTTGGCATATCTCTCCTCATAGGTGTGCACTAAGCTTGTTGCACATCCTCTTCCTATCATTTTCCTATCATCTATCTTACAAAATGTATAGTAGTACATTTGACAAGCTCTTGCATTAATTGCAATATTATTTACTACAGCGGTCAAGCTTGGACCTTAAGCAAGCCTTTCTCAGGAAGTAACCTGTGTTTTATTGCTTTTATTTTCTTTTCTTTTTAGAATAGATTTTCTCTCATGGAAATATTTGTGTGCCTTTTGCTCGGTACATGACTTGATATATTTTGGTGCATTAGTTTGAATCAAGATTCAAGGAAGTATGACTCCACACTTGCTAGCATATGGAAAGCAAGATTCAAATCTAAAGGAAAGTGTCTTTGAAAGGTTTAATGGGTCATTTGCGGATATTTACACCCACCAACATCCGGTAATATCTTTCCTTTGCTCTTTCTTCAATGGTTGAGGACTTGTTGGACGTGTGTTGGTTTGTTTTTATTGATTTATTCCTTTTCCCCTCCCATAGATTATTTGATTTATGTTTGAGCATGTTGTCTCATTCAAGCTTGGGGGAGGGTATTCTATCATGTTTAGTGGGATTTTGATTCATATATGTCATGAACATTTGTATATGCATTTCCATGTTCTTTATTTTGAAAAACTCCAAAAAAATTTTTGTTTCCATCAAGGCAAATTTACAATGTGTCTTTGTTTTGTTCTTTCTTTGGACATAATACTTTAAGAATTTCATAGTTGAATGCTTTTCTTCTTAAAAGGTAACGGTTTGCACAGTTTAAGAGTATGCTTAGTTGATTTTTGGATAGAGTATGCTAAGGTAGTGTGTTTAGAACTTTTAGGACCTTGAAGCCATAATCTACTTGTTTGTGGTAAGATGGTGTTGCTCCCTTTGGTGAATTTGAAACTAATAGTGAGTTATTGCTACAACCATGTGATGTTTCATTTATTTCTAGCCTTTTACATTTTTTGTATGAGCGGCACATGGATCCTTGACTACTGCATGCTTTATCTAGAACTTGTCTCTTATCTCCCGAGATCGCGACCGAACCATTTAGAAATGACAAAAGTATCTTTTTGGGGTGGTAATATTTAATTTTCCTAGGATAGATTTTATTTCTTTATTTTGGGTTTACATTTGCCTCCTTGCTAACCATTTAAGCCATATTTAATTTAAAAGTATCTTTAGCTTTTGAGCCTTTTGTTTCATTCTTATTTCCATTCTTGGTTTTTGTGAAGCAATTGATCATCATTGTTTGAGATTGTGGTGCATGAGTTTGAATATTGGTTCTGTTAAATTGTGCCTTGAATAAGACTATATGTCATATGAATATGTCTACCTTGGGCACCAAGTGTTTTATTTAGGCACCAATCTTGGTAATACTTGGGCATCAAGCTCGGTACTGTTTACCTTGGGCTCCAAGGTTAGGAGGTCTATAAATACCCCTTAGGATTAGTCATATTCATTTCATTCAATTTCATGAGTAGTATTTCATATGGTGATACTCATGGGGATAATCATGGGATATATTCATGGGGATATTCAATATCACTTAGTAATATATAATCTGAAAAATTCCTCAATATCAATAAAAGGTTTTTCTCTTGTCTGTCCGTGGAGGTAGCCGATTTGATAATTGGTGAACCACGTAAATCTGTTTGTTCTTGTTAATACATTCTTATTTTGTTTCTCCCTCACATCCGTCATAACAAGTGGTATTAGAGCCAAGTTCAATCTTAGTGAGGGAGATGTCTGGAGTGCATGTGAGGGAGATGTCTGGAGAAATAGTTTTATCCTATGGCAGATCAAGATGCGGGCGTTGCTGAAGCAACAAGGGATGTGGGCACCATTGACAAAGAAGTCAGTGGGTCTGGAAACCGCCGAGATGACCATTCTGGAGGAGAAGACACAATCAACAATAATGTTGTGTCTTGCAGACGATATCATCACCGAGGTCGCGGAGGAGGAAACCGCATCGGGTCTGTGGTTGAAATTGGAGAGTTTGTACATGACAAAGTATTTAACTAACAAGTTGCTTTTGAACCAACGTCTGTTCTGTCTGCGAATGAATGAAGGTACATCTCTCATAGATCACCTAGATTAATTGAATACAATTTTTCTAGAATTGTGTAATATGATAATAAGGTTGATGACGAGGATGCAGTTTTATTACATGTTAGTCTCTTTACCACTTTCATATGAAAATTTTGTGCAATCTTTCATTAATGGTAGAGATATTGTGACCTAGAAGAAGTTAGATTTGCTTTTCATACTAGGTAATTACGCCATAAGGCATCTGGCAATATAGGTACACACAATCAAGCCTCTAGATTAATGGCCAGTGGAGGTAAGGGGCATGGAAATGTCGGGAAAAGGAAAAATAAGAAACCCGAAAGTTTCAAGGAAGGTCTTAAACCAACTGATGTTTGTAATTACTGTAAAGAATAGGGGTATTAGAAAAGGGAATGTCCTAGGAGAGCTAAAACGCAAGAAAAGTCTGGCTCTGCTGCTGTAGCATAGGAGAATTCAAATTCTAAGGATGACATGGCTCTAGTTGCAGGTGAACACACATGATATTGATATGTTGGTTATAGATTCTGGAGCATCATACCATATATGTCCACGTAGAGAGTGGTTTACTACCTACGATAAAGTAGATGGGGGAAATATTTCGATGGCCACTAGTGATTATATTCACTCGGATTGTTGGGGCCCTTCAGGTGTAGAATCGTTGGGAGGTCACAGATATTTTGTGCCGTTCATTGATGAATTTTCAAGAAAGACTTGGGTGATCTTAATGAAAATTTCAAAAATTTCAAATAGTGGAAGACGTTTGTGGAAAATAAAGTGGGAAGAAGATTAAGAAGATACGAACTGATAATGGTTTGGAATTTTGTTGGTCTGATTTTGATGAGTTTTGCAAAAACAAAGGGATTTCTAGGCATCATACAGTGAGGGATACACCACAGCAAAACGGTGTAGCAGAACGAATGAATCAGACACTTTTGGAGAGGGCTCGGTGCATGCTCTCTAATGTTGGATTGACTAGAAGATTCTTGGGAGAAGCAATCAGTACGGCATGTTATCTGATCAATCGTGGACCGCGTACTAGAATTAACCTCAAAACATCGTATGAGGTGAGGTTTGGTAAGCGTGTAGTTTACTCAATTTTGAAAGCTTTTGGTTGTAATGTTTATTATCATGTAAATGAGGGTAAGTTGGAATCACGAGCAAAAAGGGGAGTATTCGTAGGGTATGGAGATGTGGTTAAAGGATATAGAATATGGTCCCCATCGAAGAATAGGGTTATACTTAGTAGAAATGTTGTCTTTGATGAAAATTCTATGTTTAGCCCTATTGTAAAATCTAGAATTGGATCAGATAGTGGTAATGTTGACAAACAAGTGGAGCAGCAAGTCACTCATGATAAGAGTGATGAGGAAAAGGAAGAAGATGTTCAACACGATAATTCTAAAGCACCAAGTTCTTCAACACCAATTTTGAACAAGTTTGGTCTAGCTTTGGATCTCTCTGAAAGGGAAAATTTTAGGAAACCTCCAAATAGGTTTGGTTTTGAAGACATGGTGGCTTATGCACTACTGGTTTCCGAAGAAGTGGATGTCTACGAGCCATGTACCCATAATGAAGCATTTACATGTACAAAGTCTACCCATTGGCTTGCTGCAATGGGAGACGAAATTAAGTCACTTCACAAGAATAAGACTTGGGATCTTGTTCAAAGGCCTCTAGGGAGAAAGATTGTTACTTGTAAATGGGTTTTGAAGAAAAAGGAGGGAATAACATTTGAGAAGGTGTAGACACCTAAAAATGTCTCCCCGAAACCAAACCCGATGATGAGCAATCTTTCACCGCCATTATTGGTCGTGTTCAGTATTTAGTCTCGAGAACGCTTAAAAAAATCGTATTTAATTAAATTCAGTTTTTAAATTGTCCATGGATCAGTCTTGATGTTTGGTCAAAGCATAGTTTATTTTAATTTTGGCCCAAACCTTTTTTATTTTATTTATTATTTTGTCCCAAACCTTTTTATTTCATTTATTTTATTTTATTTATTATTTTGTCTCAATTAATAAATAATAAAACAGAAATGGCCCGAAATTATCAATCGGCACTTAAAAAGGCTGAACAAAATTAGGGCAAAAATGTATTTACACGGAAAAATGGACGCAGAGTTTCCCGCGTCACGGAAACTAGCACCGCGTCACGGGGCTTAATGCCGCGCCACGGTGTGCATTCCCGTGACATGGTGCTAGTGATGTGATACGGGACAACTCCGTGTCCTTTCCCCTTAAACCCTTCACGCATTTTATCTCCTGTAACCTAATTATTTCCCGCGTCACACTATATACCCCCCGTGTCACGGGATTTTCCCCCGTCTGACATCGTGTCGCGGGATTATTTTTTAGGGTTTTTCTCTTTTTAGGGTTTCGTGTGTTCCCTCTACTCATTTTCCCTATAAATACCCCCTCATTTTTGATGTACGGGGCATCAATTAACTCTCTTTTTCTCTCTTCTATGCTCTAGCCTAAACACTAGCCTACCCTTCTTCTTTCAAAATTCCCTCTTCAAGCACTCCAAGGAGTCCGTACTTTACTCGAGGTTCTGTCCTTAAACCAAGGTGTAGGGAATATTTCAAGCGTTAATCCCCCTAGCTTGAACCCCACTGTGGTCATACACTAAAGTACGGTGGCGTCCAAAGGGAAAGAAGATAGAGAAAAAGAGTCGCCAACAAGTTTTTTTAGGAACTTGTAAACCGTTCACGAGGTGAAGGTTACACCCCTTAACGATCCAAGAGATCGTCAACTCCATAAGGTCTTGAACCAAATAGGGTAGTTCGGGGATGAAGGTACAAATCCAACCTAAAAGAGATTGAACCTGCCCTAATAATAGGCCTCTACTTTATTTTGATCGTATTCATGTGCGCTTTCTGACTAACATGCAATCAATAGGTTTAACCCTAAACCTGTTTATCTATGTTGGTTGAATATTAATGCACAAATAAATCTATTATTGGCGATCACTTGAATTATAATCAAATTAACCCTAAACGAGATTATTAATTATCTTATTAAGCGTGATTACAAGTACCAATTCCCTTTAAACATTCATAAAAGGTGTGATCAAGCAATAAAAATAAATATCATCAAGAAACATAATCATAATCATAAATCTTAACAATAATAATAATTATAATCATAATCATAATTATAATAATCATAATAATAATATTTAAAATAATCATAATCATGTTTAAGCATAATATTAATAGCAAGATTCTAGGCATGATACTAACAAGATTAATAACAAGCCCTAGCATGTCACTAAACATTAAAGAATCAAAGCTTTAATCCTAACATGATACTAACAACCATAAATATTAGGAAGAACATAAAATGCATCATACTTTTAATCATAATTAATATTAAAGTTACCCTAGACATGATACTAGGAATCATTATAACAACTTAAGCATGATTTCTATATCATAACATCAATAAAAACCGTACTTTGATGCCTCGTACCTCTTTCTAATAACAAAATACACGCGTTAGTAACTTCAAGGAAAATAATAATTAAAACAATTAAATTAAACAATGGAAAGAGAGATTTGGGACCAAACCCTCAGAAATTAAACCTTTCACGTCTAGGGCGAAGGCAACTTCGAATATGGCTAGGTGTGTCTAGATCTAATGAATGCGAAATTTTTATATTTGAAAAGCTAGTTTAGAAAAGAGAGAGAGTAATCAAGAGAATCTTGATGAGAGTTGGTGAAAGAGAGAATAAGAATTGATGAGAATTGGTTGTTGATGAAAACTGGTTATCGAAAACGGAATTTTCAGCACGTTATTTATAGAGAAAATCAACCAAAAACATAAAATATCAAAACAGAGTCTGGCGCACATAAAATTGAATTTGCGCCAACGCTGGCTATTAGCACCAGGCGCCAATGCTAGCGCCAAGCGTAGCGCCAGGCGCTACAGCTGGCGTTTGGCGCTGATCTGGAAATTCACGCGTTTTCTTAAAATCCGATAAAATTGCCGTACAGGAGGATAAAATCGTATTTTTCCTTTAAAAATGCTCTTTGATTTTAATTAAAACTCTGAAAAGTCAACAAAAGTCAATTTATCAATGCTAATTGAATTAGGAATGAAAAGAACCTTCTAGAAGAATCTAGAAGACTAAAACCATTCCTAATTGCATTAGGAATGATAAATCTATATTAGGCCCTCCCCTAGATCATTAGGCCGCATATAAGGCTCAAACAGGGCCCAATTTAGTAAATTGGCCATAAATTCCTCAATATTCATCGGAATTGGGCTTATAATATATCGTTGGAAAGATCTTGTCAAGCCCCATCCAACTACACTACTATTGGACCCATATCATGATCCAACGAAACTGGATTGGCTGTTTTCTTAAAATAAGTTTTCAAAAATAGAGAGAAGAGAAAAGAAATTAAAACTATCCGCAACACTAGACTTTCTACACTTTCACTTCATTCGATTATGATTCGACGTGAAAGTTACTCATTAATGGGTTTGGTTTTGGGGAGACACAAATGGGTGTCTACACAAGGCGTGAAAGGTAGAAGTGTTTGAGGGTTTGGCCCCAAATCAACTCTATTTAATTTAATTTAATTATTTTTTTATTAATTTTCCTTGAAGTTACTAACTCGTTTATTATTTTATAGTTGCAAGAAAACAGAATTAAAGTAAGAATTATGTCCCTTTTATTTCTATTATTTTTCTAACGATTTTATATTGTTGGATTTATTATTAAATTGCTTCTAATATTAATGTTTATTCTATTGTTATTATGATCCCCATATTGCATGTTAAAGGGATATGTAATTGAAAATCACGCCTAATAAGATAATTTGACGACCGGTTTAGGTTCCTTTTTAATCTTGTTATTAAATCCAGTGATCAAGATATTTTAGAATTATGTGTTGCATTAATATTCAACAAATTTAGCTTAATAATAGTTTGGAGAAAATTGAATATTTTGTTTGCATGCCTTTGAGATCGCAGGAATTACTTTTCACAATAAGAATCGAGTAAAGGCCAATATGGGCGAATGTGACTCCATGACTCACTTCGTACCATCATCCCCGATCCTCCTTTTGTGGTTCCGAACCATATGAAGTTAGTAATCTCATGGATCATGAATGGGGTGTAACCTTCACGGGTCAATCGTTGTCCCTTAATCGTGGTTGCCTTTTATGATCCATGAACGGTTTAGAAGTTCCTTAAAAACTTGTTGGCGGCTCCCTATTTTATTTGTCCCTAATCGTATTATGTTAATTCCCACTTCCTAAGAGTGCCAAGAATTTTCACAACATGCTTTAATGTAGGCGCACTTAGAACGACGCCTACAATTTGGTGACTCCACTGGGGAGGATTCTTGGTTATTTATCGATTTAAGGGATCGGTATTTAATTAAGATGAGTTGATGAGACTTGAAAGATTCTTGAAAAATATTCCTGTGATTAATTTGGCATTTTTACATAAGCATAGACGTTTTAACGTCGCATTTAGGTCTGTCCCGTAGGGAAAATTGAATAACTTGATTGTGAATGAAGGAAAATAGGGCACTAGTTAGATTTTCTGACTGCCGCGCCATGGTAGATTCTGCCGTGTCACGGTGCATTACACCGTCACGCGGTGTGCAGAACTGTGACACGGTACACTCTGCCGTGTCACGACAGTCCTTAAATCCGTCCAATGGCTTATTTTCTCTTCTCACATTCAACTTCCTTCGGTTTTTCTAAAAAAACGTGTGTGTTCTACATACGTCTTAGCCCCGGGGGATTTAAGCTCTATCAACCCAAAAACGCTCATGGCAATAAGGGTTCATCCGAGTTATTAAATCCACCTAAACAATGTAGTCGAGTTTGATTTCATCACGTACTCGCGGAGTCGCCCATTGGCATACACCCTCAAGAGAGGCTGCCTTACTAACGCGTCCAAACTCTTAACCATGGTACCCTTTTGACATCCAAATCCTGACCAATAGTTGAATATAGATCTTGACCTTGGGTTGTGAACTCTTTTTACATCATCATGACTAAATGCTACGTGGTTTATTTGTTGCTAACCCACATGTGTTTGCCAATTTTGTTTAACCTATGACCGAGGGTTTTTATTATAGGAGTTTATAGGTACAAATGCGGAAAACATGAATCATATTCATATAACACCTAATCCCATGATCATGCATAACGCATAAAGAATTAGAATTAATACCTTTGAAGCGTGATTCCACGTGCGATCGAACAAGAACAAGGGAGATAAAGAACCTCAAGTGTGATTCCTCTACTTGGTCCACAGGCACATATTAAGTCCTCCACTAATGCTAGTTAGTTGAAATCGAACACTTTAATTGACCTTCTATGGAGTAGAACGAGCAACAAACAAATCACGAACCACCACGAAGGGAGGGGATGGGCGTGTGGTACAGAGAGAGAGAGAGGTTTTGGATTACTGGTTGCTTGGTGCACAATTAACTGTTAATTGTGTTGTGTCATACAACACTAGGTATGGAATTTATTTATAGATCTCATCTCTAAATAAGAGTCCATGACAAAGCTCAAATCCTAACTCTAATCTAAATATACTAGCCCAATCTTATTCATGATTGGTTACTTGTTCACGAGGCCCATAAAATGGGCCTCTAACTTTCTTAACCCAATACCTTTGTTGTGTGACCTCATAGGATCCATTCTAGTGGGCTTTGGACTATTTAACTAGCCCAAAGGTCAATGATCATAGTCTAGCAACAGATAATGACGACCCAAAAGAACGAACTTATTACCTCCATAATAGTGATCCTTGATATATCTAGTAATTGCACTTATCGAAGACAAAACTCCTTCAATCTCCCACTTGTCTGAGTTAAGTGCACATTATTCAAATTCCTTAAGTCAATGTGTGTCGATTTGATAATATGATTGCATCTCATGTCGTGATCATATAAACCTACAAATCTTTTCTTGAGAAACTGAATTAGAATTACAAAACAAATGATTACTTTGTAATCCATTTGAGTACGGCCATAAATTTTCTGAATTCTCCCTCCTCAAGGGGCCAAGACACATTCCTAATTAAATAGGTAGACTCAATCCAATCTTGTGGCAACCAAGGCTCCCACTCAAATCATGAGGTAACCAGGAAACACCCTTTATAATCACCAGTTACTGGAAGACGTTTGAATGTACATAGTTACATCAATCATTGAATGAAATCAATGTTTCACTCATGTAAAAGGAATCCACTAATATATCCGGAAGCTCTGTATTTGAACTTCAAAGTAGGTCTATAGTTCGATCATGCATCATTCATGCATACCCGTGTGATTGACCGAGCTTCACTATGCTCCTAAAGCCCAAGAAACAGCGCTATCCAATCGATATTACATGCTAGCCCATTCAAAGAGATCATTTATGTCCACTTTAATGACTCTAGACTAGGAACTAAAATAATGTATAGATTTTTTTCACTTGTGGGGGTTTCATTCACCAGGTTATTTAAATAAATTAACCTGACGAGCCCATCAATCCATAATTATTTTGGACATTTTATTTTATATTGAAACCACGATTAAATAAGAGAAATGATAAATTTCTGATTAAACATAATTCTGCAAATGAATGTATTACATATGTAACTTATTTTTCTCCAAAAACAAATACAACTTCTAATTACATCATTTGCCTCAATCCAATTGCACTAGTGTGCTTCTCATGCTTAGGCAATGGAAGGGGTTTAGTAAGTGGATCAGATACATTCTCATCCGTATGAACTTTGCACATCTTGACATCTCCTCTCCCAACGATCTCTCGAATAAGGTAATATTTCCTCTCAACATGCTTGGATTTGAAGTGTGACCTAGGCTCCTTTGATTAAGCAATGGCGCCATTGTTGTCACAATGAAATTCGATTCCATTTTGAGCACTTGGTACGATATCCACCTCAGTTAGGAACTTCTTTATCCAAACTTCTTCCTTAGCTGCTTCAACAGCAACCAAATACTATGATTTTGTTGTAGAGTCTGCGACAGTTCTTTGCTTCGAACTTTTCCAGATCACTGCTCCTCCATTCAGATAGAAAATGTATCCAGACTGGGATTTAAAATCATCTCTTTCTGTTTGGAAACTCACATTCGTATAACCTTTGACAACCAACTCATCTTCGCTATCATATACTAAAAACATTCCTTCAGTCCTTCTTAAGTACTTAAGGATGTTCTTGGCAGCTGTCTAGTGTGCTTCTCCTGGATTTGCATGAAATATGCTACACATGCTTATAGCATATGAAACATCCGGCCTTGTACAAATCATGGCATACATTATTAACCCTATTGCCGAAGAATAAGGTACAATCCCCATACGTCTCATCTCGTCCGGTGTAACCGGACATTGAGATTTACTGAGCGTAATGCCATGAGACATGGGGAGAAATCCTCTCTTGGATTTTGACATCTCGAACTTATCAAGAACCTTATCAATATAAGTCTCTTGACTCAGCCCAATCATCCTTCGAGACCTATCTCGATGAATCTTGATTCCCAAAATGTACTCTGCGTCACCCAAGTCTTTCATGAAGAAACAACTCTTCAACCAGTCCTTGACTGACTCAAGCATTGGTATGTCGTTCCCCATGAGGAGTATGTCATTTACATACAAGACTAAGAAAACTATGCTGCTCCCACTGACTTCTTGTATACACAAGGTTCCTCTTCGCTTTTGAGAAAACCAAACTATTTGATTGCTTCATCAAAACGAAGGTTCCAACTCCTTGATGCTTGCTTCAATCCATAAATGGATTTCTGAAGTTTGCATACCTTTCCAGGATTTTCTGGATCTTCAAAACCTTCAGGTTGTGTCATATACACTTCCTCCATCAAGAACCCATTCAAGAAGTCGGTTTTGACATCCATTGGCCAAATTTCGTAATCGAAAAATGCAGCAATCGCTAGAAGAATCCAAATGGACTTAAGCATTGTTACTGGAGAAAAGGTTTCATCATAGTCAATACCATGAATCTATTTGTATCCTTTTGCAACCAGTCTTGCTTTACAGATGTAGGCATTTCCATCCTTGTCTGTCTTAATCTTGTAAACCCACTTGCAACTAATAGGCTTTACCCCATCAGGCAAGTCCACCAGGGTCCACACAGCATTTTCAGACATTGATTCCATTTCGAATTTCATGGTCTCAAGCCATTCATTTGATTTGGGGCTCACTAAAGCTTTCTTGTAGGTTGAAGGTTCCTCATTCTCCAATAAGAAGATTTCAGAATCCTCAGTTAACAGAACTTCAACAAACTGTTTTTTTTTTATTCTGGCAGACCTACGTGGGGTAGGAGCAACAATATAATTATTCTCTCCAACTTCTTGAAGATTTTCGCATGAATTAGATTCAAGTGGGACGATAGGAGTCTTGCTAGTCAAATTAGCTTGCTTCGACGTATGATTAATCGACTCATGCGCCCTCGCCTTTGATGTGGTGTTATCCACATCCATTTGTTGCTCGTCTCGAATTTCTTCGAGAACCACTTTACTCCCACTTGGCTTTCTAGAGAGGAATTCCTTTTCTAGAAAGACACTATCGCGAGCAACAAACACTTTGTTATCTTCGCGATTGTAGAAGTAATACCCCATTGTTTGTTTTGGATAACCCACAAAGAAACATTTGTCTGATTTAGGGTGTAGTTTATCGCCTTGTAAACGCTTTACATAGGCTTCACATCCCCAAATCTTGAGATAAGACAACTTTGGAACTTTTCCAGTCCATAACTCATATGGTGTCTTCTCAACTGCTTTGGATGGGCTTCTATTTAGTATGTTCGCAGCTGCTCCTAATGCATATCTCCAGAATGATATGTGAAGATTAGTAAAGCTCATCATGGACCGAACCATATCTAGTAAGGTCCTATTCCTCCTTTCTGACACCCCATTTAACTGTGGCGTCCCTGGAGGAGTTAACTGTGAAAGTATTCCACAATTAATTAGATGTTCATCAAATTCTTGGGTTAAATATTCACCACCACGATCAGATCATAATGCCTTGATTGTTTTCCCAAGTTGGTTTTGTACCTCATTCTGGAATTCTTTGAACTTTTCAAAGGCTTCCAACTTCTGCTTCATTAAGTAAACATATCCAAATCTACTTAAATCATTAGCAAAAGTAATGAAGTATCTATATTGACCCCTAGCTTTTGAACTCATTGGTCCACACACATCCGTATGTATGAGTCCCAAAAGATCACTTGCTCTTTCACCTACACCCGTAAAGGGTGACTTAGTCATTTTACCAAGCAAGCATGACTCACAATTTTCAAATGATTCATAATCAAAATAAGAAAGGAGTCCATCCTTATGTAACTTCTGGATGCGCTTTTGGTTGATGTGACCAAGCCTACAATGCCATAGGTAAGTTAGGTTTGAACCATTTGTTCTTTGCTTTTTATGATCAATGCTGTAGACATGAGTTGTATATTCTAAGACATACAAACCATTAATTAATTTTGGGTTACCATATAACATATTTTCTTTAGAAATAAAACAACATTTGTCTCTTATTTCAAATGAAAATCCTTCAGAATCTAAAACAAGAACTGAAATAATAATTTTAGTAATTGTTGGTACATAATAACAGTTATTAAGCACCAAAATAAGTCCTGTGGGAAATCTCAAGTGATAACTTCCAATAGCAAGTGCAACAACTTTTGCTCCATTTCCTACTCGAAGCGTTACTTCCCCTTTTGCTAACTTCTTACTTCCTCTAAAGCCCTGGACGTTATTAACGATGTGAGCACCACAACCGGTATCGAATACCCAAGTGGAAGATGAAGTAAGATTAATTTCTACAACAAAAACATCAAGTAACTCTTTACCTTCTGTTTTCACTGGTGTATAATGGGGACACCCTGGTGTATGTCGAAGCCAATCACCACAATAGAAGCATTCGCTTTGTCTCCTCTTCAGGTACTCCTCAGCATGGATGAGTAAAAGGTTGACTAATGTCACAGTCTGATAGAGGAATAATTGCGTCGTTAGACAACTACACCTAAATCAAATACAATTTATAACACTCGAATTATCCTAATACAAGTATATGGCAAGAAGAGGGGTCGAACCACAAGGAGAAGCACATAAACACCGTATTCATCACTAGACTTTAAGCTATCTCGAGACAAAGGATAGGAATGACTAAGAGATTAAACTAAAGATAAAATGAGTTAAAATCAAAATAACTAAACACCAAGGGATATGGGTAGATGTAGATGCCGCTTGATCATGCAATAACATAAAAGCAAATAAATAGTGAACTAAACATGCATGAATATCAATATAAGGTTCAATCTAACCGCCTTCTGGGGATAATTGGTTTATCCTAACATAGCCTCTATGTTTCCACACTAGAACCATATATTGGGAGGTGCAATCAAAGAATAATCTATAGTAATGAACCTTAACTAAGTCAACTTCCGTTCCTTGTTAGCAAAGATTCACCTTTAAACAACTAACAATGTGCACTTGCAAGAAGATCAAAGAATATCAAGCATGCAAAGATTTTAATCACAATTAACTTAATCTCAATATTAAAAGCATGAACAATTAGCAACTACACCATCCCTACACCCTTGGCTAAGAAACTACTCACAAATCATGTTGAGAACAATATCAATCATCAAATTAATAAGCGTCAACATGATTAATAAGAAAAGAAGGAAAATCAAAGTAAACAAGCAAAATTAAATGCAAAAGTAAAGAGAAAGAGTAAAAGATTGCTCATTAATTGAAGTGAAGATCTACAAAAGATTAAACAAGCTTCTTCTTCAAAATCTAAGTTCATCAATGAAGAAATCCACACTTTCTTTCTCTAACAAATGAAGAATAATAGTGTTTCTCTCTCTAGATTAAGCTAAAAATGTGCAGAAAAATAAAACTAAGTTAATCTAATTACATCAAAACGTTCTAAAATGGGACTTATATAGTCCGTACAGAGCCAGCTGAAATAGAGGAGTGGTCTGACCGAACACTGGGAAGGTTCGGCCGGACTATAGGGTAGGTTCGGCCGAACCATGGGTAGGTTCGGTTAAATCTCCCAGATCCTGGTCTGGTCAAACTTATGAGGTTCGACCACTCCTGCAAAATTGCCAAATTGCTTCTTGACTCTGCCTCGACGTTCGGCCGGACCACTGAGCAGGTTCGGCCACACCCTGTTTCGGCCACACCTTCAGGAGGTTCTGCCGAACCTCTTTTGAATCTTGCTTCCTTCAGCTTTCCTTGAGCTTAGCTTCCTCCTCTTGAAAACCCCGATGGTTCCTACAAAGCATAAGCATGGAAATCAAAGTAAAGAGTAGGAAAAAGGGGCAAAATCAAGGAAAGAATATGCATAAAGGAAAAGGGAACTAAGTGCAAAGAAGAAGATGCAAACAAGCTGCATAAATGCCACTCATCAAATTCCCCCACACTTGCTTCTTGCTAGTCCTCGAGCAAGGAATGCCAAAACAAAGAGAAAGTCACAATAAACATAACATGACAAGGGTTAAGGAAAACCAATTAAGCACTTATGTAGAAAATGCTCCATTTGAACTCGAACGAAAAGACATGCACCAAAGAATACTCACCTTTCTCAATTTAATGAGGGAAAACACGTTATAAGATGCTCGGGGTTGAAAGAGAAAAACCTAAGCTAAGCATAGAGAACTAATGACTTCACTCTCCGCCCTAGCCCCAACTTAGATGGTCCACGTTCTCTCCACTAGTTTCAAATCATCCCCTAGCTAGCTCCTCATGATTCCTCGAGGGAACTAGAAAAAGATATTTTTATGTGGAATCATAAGGTCATCCCGACATCTCAACTATGCATACTCTCTCTATAGGGTTGAAATCTATCTCCCTCCACCGGTCTTTGACCGCGCTTCTCCAAGTCCAAGGGTCTTACATAGGGTTGTAATATCATGGATAGTGGTTAAGGTTGGGATCAATTTGAAAATTTTTGTGGCGAATCCTAAGTGAAGCAAAAGAGTGGCCATCTCTCAAGAACAACCTAAGAATTGAACCTAACCTCAAATTACAACCTTCAATACAAACCTCACAACATTACTTCATCCCTTTTCATTTCTTTCATCTTTTTTTCATCATTATTTTTTCTTTTCATTTCATTTTTTTCATCACTTTTTTTTTTGAACTCTTTTTTTTTTTCAACTTCACTTGGTTTTCATGTGTTGCAAACTTCTTCACAAACTTTTTGCAAATTCTTAACCAACTTTCATAACCTTACTTGAACCGATTACACAACTTCTTGCTCAAAATCAACACTCTCAAACTCGAACCTCACAAGCCAATGCTTCACTAACTACAAGGGTCGGTAGAATATAGGCCGATAGGTTTTTAATATGGTTAAGTCAAGAAAGGGAAATAAGGCTCAAATTGGTTAGCAAGTAGGTGGATGCAAAAATGAAAACCAAATTTGTAACAAACCATAACAAAAACAAAGAAAAATGAGAAGAAATGCCCTCTTCTTCCTCTAGAGTTGTTTGGTCACGATCTTGGGAGCTAGATACCAACACAAAGATTAAGACATGCATAGTTAAGGATCCAAAATGCCGCTCACAAGAATGATGAAGGCTAGAACAAATGACGCTCACATGGGATAAGAAATAAGCAAATACTAACTAGAGGGAATCCTATCCACTATAGAAAGCAACTCCATCTTACCACTTTCCCGTGAACTAGGGGTTCAAATGTCCTCAAAAGTTCTAAACCCGGCTACCTTAGCTTACAATGCGTCTAACCCAACCCTTAACATTCTCAAACCGTGCAAACCTCATCAATTAGGAAGATAAGCATTCAAAGATGCAACATCATAAAAGGCATACACAACCAAATGAATGAGCACATTCCACATCAAAAATCATTTTAACTTGTCATAGTCATGTTTGTAACACAAAAAGGGAAAAACAAAACAAAAGAAAGAGGAAGAAATCAAAGAGGTTCGCACACGAGGCATATAATCCAATTAAATCCCAATCGTCATACAAGTGATCGTTCGATAACAACATTAACGATCCCAAGTTCTATAGAACCAAAAGCGAACATCCTCGAACCATTCAACTTCTTCCTAAGATAAACCGAGACTAAACACTCAAAGAAAGAGCAAATAAAAGAGAGGAAAGGTCTCACCAAATGTCGCTTGAAATGGAAGACAAGATATTCATACAATCTCACCAAGGGAGCTTGTGTTGCTCCTTAACTTCTTTCGTCTCCACTTTCAAGCTTCAAGAAAAGTGAGCCCAAACAAAAGAAACTATGACAAAACAAGAAAAAGTTAGAAACCAAAGAAAAAGACTAAAGTTATAAATAAAAAAAGGAAAATAAATAAAACGTTATCTACAAAGTTTGGATTAAGGGAATTTGGATTGTCGGGAATTTTGGATTTTTCCTTGGGAGCATCTTCGCCGACACAAAGCTCAAGAATCATCAAAAATCATAAAAAATCAGCAGAAATCATCATAAAAACATCATTTAAAACATCACCATCATCACCATCATCATCATCATCATCATCATCATCATCATCACATTACCAACATCATCAACACAACATTATCATCACAACAATATCATCAACTACAACAAGGCCACTATCCTCAATAGTCCTCCTCATGTACAAGCCACTACCCTACCACAATACCCTCCTATGTACACTTCAACCAACCAAAAAGGAACATCCTCCCCCACACTAATCTTTTGCATATATCGAGCAAAAGTTAAAAGTTAGAAGTTCCGGGGGGAGGAATGGAGCCCTCATCATGGGTTCCTATCTCCTTTCTCTCTAGGTCGAGGGGGGTTCTCAAAATCAAACCCGGGAGTATCCATAAATGGGTGGAAGGGTTGGTTGAAATGCTCATAGGGCCACTCCTGGTCACCCCAATCACCATCAAAAGGGTTTGGGGTGGATGTGCGAGCTGGATCATAAGTCGGATCACACCCACCCGGGCGATAAGGATCGTAAGGTGGGGAGCCAATATGTTGAGAAGGGTCGATGGGACCTTCCCAATAGGAGTAGACATTGGGGGTAGGGTTGTTGGGGTCATAAGGGTCCCAATAAGGAACCGGACCTTCTTGAGGAGGGTGGTAGGGGTAGTTAACATAGGGCGCTTGTATGCCCGCTTGTACAAGGTTATCATAATTCATCCTCCCGTAGTACCCCCATTGTTCAACGGAAGCTTGGTTATCCCGGCGGATATTCTTGAGGGTACTATGGAGGGCATTCATATCAAAAGGAGGAAAGGAGGAAGAGGAAGATGCCTCACCTCCGCCGCTAAGGGGGGGAACGGTTTGCTCCTAGCGGTGGACCGGTGGAGGATGAGGAACTGCACCCGGGCTCGAGTTCTTCTCAATTCATCGGGGATGTGCTGCCGAGGGATCTTCCATTTGAGAGGAGAGGAGCTATCCACCGTAGTAAGGGATGGGTCTGGAAGGACACACCATTCAACCTCTTTGTCCACTAAGAGGATGAATTTGCGCTTGCTTGTGGAGTAGTTGATGAAGCGGTTGTGACGGAGAGCACTAAGGGAGGAAGAATAGGAAGGAAACTCGTAAGTGACTTCCTCTCGGGTTTGGTGCACAAAGGGGAGCTTTTCTTTTTGCTCCTTGTAAGCTCCATTCTTCAAGGAAAGGGCAATAATAGTGATCATGCCCCCCATAAAAATGTCGTCACCAAGACGGTTGTCCCGAGTATCCAAAAGCCTTTAGATAAAGGTGGAGGAGCGTTGGAACTTGAGGCGCTGAGGGTTGTCGTCCAAAAATAGACAAGCTACCTCATCCTTAACCATTGAGCCGAGGTTTTCTTTGAAGAACACAACATATTAGAGAAGCCGAGCAAAGTATCTCATGGCTTTGTGGATGATGTTGTTGACCTTAGAGGTTTTAGTTCGGAAACTATCCCTGGAGGATATTCTCCTCCACCATTCTTGCTCGTTGTAGGGGATGCGGTGAGTAGAAGTCATCTCGCAAGGATGATCTAGCCCGGTCGCATGCCAATGGAAGATCTCGTTTAGATCACTCTCGGTGAGGGAGTGATCCTCATTGAACATGCGAAAATGTATCACAAGTTGAGGTTCCTCACCGTCAAACTCCGGCTCTATGACTTCCTTGCAGAGAGAGGAAAGGTATTGAAAATTCACTCACTCATAGGTGTGAGCGTGAAGGTAGATGAATTCACCCCATCCAAAATTCTCTGCTAACCGGACTACCTCATCCAAGATACCGAGCTTTTGCAACGTTGTAGGACAAAAGAACCTTGTTGAACGGATGGGACGATTGATGAGGGCTTTGTAGACGTCCCAAAAGTGCTCATTCGGAGCAATTATGCTATGATCATTTATGTCGGGAGGAGGCGGGAAACTTGTTGAAGAAGATTCACCCACTCTCTTCCTCTTTGACTTGCTCTTGCCGAATACCATGATTCTACAAAATTACCAAGAGCTATTATTAGGAAAATTTGATAAGAGATGACATAAGAAGCTAGCCACGGTAAAAGTGTATGCGTGAAAGTAGTTTCCTTGAGTTGTGAAATAGATGTAGAGGATGACAACAATACAATTCAAGGCATAAATGGACACATTTAAATCAAGGCATGGGCAAGAAACCCTATGACATTCATATATAAGTCCTAACAATGTCTAGGTGAATTTTGGCATGAAGTCTCCTAATTACGTGATAATCTTTCACCAAACCATCAAAATCATACCAAAAACAACAAGAATCAATCTCCAATAACATCCAATTCATGAATTTCTCAATCATCAAATAGTAGCATGAACACCCTAGCATGGAATCAACATTTTTGAGCAAATACATTGAGATCAAATAAAACCAAGGTATACATGCATAATCATGATAACAACATGTTCTACTATCAATTACCAATCAATTACAACAAGTAATCCAAAGAACCACAAGAATCAAACAAGTTATTAATAACAATTTCAAGAATACCACAATTCATATTTAAACATGCAAAACATGGTAAATCTATGAGATATTGAAGAAATGAACTTGCAAAAGTTAGGAAAACCAAACCACAATTGATTGTAAGTAAGTAAAAACCCAAAAACACCAAAACACTCAAACCCTAGAAATTGGGGAAAATGAAAAGATGAGATTTTTGTGAGGAATTTTTGGTGGAGATTGTAGAAATGGAGTAGAGGATGGAAAATAAGTGAGAAAAAAGAGTAAATTGGAGTGATTTTGATGGAGGTTTAAGGTTGTAGAAGGGGATTGCAATGGAGTTTAGAGTGAGAAAGAGAAGAATAGAGAGAGAGAGAGGGTCAAATGAAATGAAGGTCGAAAAGAAGAGCATCCCCCTTTTGTTTTTTTAAAAAAATTCGACAAAGGTTCGGCCAAACCTTGGGTAAGTTTGGTCGAACTCTTTAAATGGTTCGGCCGAACTTGCTCAAGGTTCGGTCGAACCTGCTCCCTAACTCCAAATTCACAAAATGGGTAGAAACTTTCCAGCTTTTGATTGCAGAATAGGTGCAACCGAACTCAGTGATGTGTGGGCAAACCAAGTTTCGGTCGAACCCCCCTAAGGTTCGGTTGAACCTACTCTTAATTCTTAATTCTGCAATTCTGGCAGAAATTTTTCAAATTTATGTTCAGGCAAACCTTTCAAAAGGTTCGACCGAACCTTCAGGGAGTTCGGTCGAACCACCTGTCCTTTTCAAAAACTGCTCATTTTGCAACACAATATGCACAAACACCCCTCTTCAAAACACACTAAACGCCATACCATCATGCTAAGGCAAAGCATACCAAAAATTCCAACACAATCAAAATTCAAAAATCCAACAATCTAACATTGTAGATAGGAAAATAACAAAGCATCAAGAAAGGAAGAAAGAGAAAAGGGTTAGAGACTCGGGTTGCATCCCGGAAGCGCTTTTGGTTTACGTCGTTAGCTTGACGTTCCTTGAATCGATCAAGGAGGGTCAAATTGATGATGCATATCAAGAAGAGTCACATAAATTGGTTCATCACTTGGGAATCCTTCGTAGTAGGGCTTGAGCCGGTGACCGTTCACTTTGAATGGAGTATGCCTGTCTTGGGAAATATCATAAGTGCCATATGGAAACACCTCTGTGATAATGTACGGCCCAATCCACCTTGACCTAAGCTTGCCCGGGAAAAGCTTCAAGCGGGAGTTGAATAGGAGGACTTTTTGGCCTTTGACAAATTCCTTCTTGTCAATTTGAGCATCGTGCCAAGCCTTAGTCCGCACCTTATACATGCTTGCGCTATCATAGGCATTCATCCTCAACTCCTCTAACTCATGTAGCTCTAGAAGCCTTTGCTTGATTGCCCAATGCGTTCGATGCTCCATCTCTACGGGCAAGTGACAATTTTTCCCATAGACAAGCTTATAGGGAGTGGTCCCTATTGGAGTTTTGAAGGCGGTCTTATATGCCCATAGAGAGTCGATGAGTTTAGAAGACCAATCCTTTCTTGTTCTAGCAACCGTCTTCTCCAAGATCACCTTGAGTTCTTTATTGGTGATCTCCGCTTGACCACTCGTTTGAGGGTGGTAAGCAAGCCCCCGCTTATGAGACACTCCATATTTATCAAGAAGTCGAACGAAGGTGTGGTGCTTGAAATGTGACCCCCCATCACTAATTATGGCTCTTGGAACACCAAATCTCGGGAAAATCACTTTCTTGAAAAGATTAACCACTACCTTAGAATCATTCGTAGGGGAAACCACGGCCTCCGCCCACTTTGAGACATAGTCAACGACAACCAAAATATACTTGTTCCCATGTGAAGAAATTAAAGGGCCCATGAAATCCATAGCCCACACATCAAAAACTTCAAGCTCAAGGATGGGGTTTTGCGGCATTTCATCCCTCCTAGAAATATTCCCTATCCTTTGACATCTATCACAAGTCTTAACAAAAATCGAAGCATCCTTGAATAGAGAAGGCAAAAGAGCATAGACTGTAGAACCTTTGAGGCGGTCTTTTGAGCACTCATATGCCCACCACAAGGAGAAGAGTGGCACATATGGAGAACACTTTAAACCTCATCCCAAATGTATCTCTTGGCCTCATGCTTAAGTTTTCGACGTTGTTGTGAAGTGAAATCCGGAGGTACGACACTACAAGCCAAGTAATTCACAATATCCTCATACCATGGCTCCCACTTCAATTCAAGGACATCTAACACATCATCCGTTAGAGCATCCTCTATTGGAAAACCATCATCTTCAAACCTTGCACCGCCCAACCTTGAAAGGTGATCCGCCACCACATTCTCGGCTCCCTTCTTGTCTCTCATCTCATAATCGAAGTCTTGGAGGACTAAAACCCATCTCAACAACCTCGGTTTAGCTTCCTTCTTTCCTATGAAATATTTTAGAGCCGAGTGGTCAGTATACACAATTGTCCTAGAACTAATGAGGTAGGTTCTAAACTTCTCAAATGAGTGAATAACCGCTAGGAACTCCTTCTCGGTAGTTGTGTAGTTTTGTTGGGCATCATTAAGACTTTTAGACAAATAATGTATGACATGAAGTTTCCCATCCTTTCGTTTCCCAAGAACCGATCCAATGGCCTCGTCGCTTGCATCGCACATGAGCTCAAATGGAAGAGACCAATCCGGACCTTGGACAATAGGAGCGGTGAAAAGGGCTTCTTTCAACCTACAAAAAGACTCTTGACAAGCATCATCAAACACAAACTCCTTATCTTGTTGCAATAGGGATGTGAGAGGCTTAACAATCATTGAAAAATCTTTTATAAAGCGCCGATAGAACCCGGCATGGCCAAGAAAGAATCTTACATCCCTCACGTTGGTGGGGGAGGAAGTTTTTCAATGACCTCTACCTTGGCCCTATCTACCTCAATGCCGGCATGGGAAATTTTGTGCCCAAGAACAATCCCACTTTCCACCATAAAGTGGCACTTTTCCCAATTCAACATTGAGGCACTAGTTGATCATGATCATTTTTCACTACCGTCATGCCCCCTTTCTTAGGCACAACTTGCACGGGAGATACCCAATCACTATGAGCAATTGGGTAAATAATTCTCGCATCAAGAAGCTTAGCCACTTCCTTCCGCATAACCTCTTGCATGGAAGGGTTAAGCTTTCTTTGCCTTTGTCTAACGGGTTTGACATCTCCCTCTAGATCAATTTTGTGCATGCATAAAAATGGACTTATACCTTTGATATCATCAATGGTATAACCCAAAGATTTCTTGTGTTTTCTCAAAACATTGATCAAGAGGGAGGTTTGCTCCTCCGTTAGGTTAGATTTTACAATCACGGGGAAAGACTCATCGGGACCAAGAAATGCATACCTCAAGCCCAAAGGTAGAGGCTTCAAGTCTACCTTTGGTGCTCCCTTACCATTGGGGCTCTCTTCTCTTTCTTCAACTTGAAAGAGATCATGAATGTAGGGAGCCTCTTCTTCCATGCTTTCATCCTTGCACTCCCTCTTTCTTTCCTCAAGCAAATCCTCATAGAATTGTATGTCTTCTATGTGAGTACCTATATTTGATTCATTCAACAACACACTTTCGAGAGGATCATTAGTACCATGCAAGTGGGAGTGAGAAAATTCATTAAGCACGGTATCAAGAATATCTACACTAAAGCATTCACCACTTGAGGAGGGTTGTTGCATGACATTATTTAAATCAAACTCAATGGAATCATTGTCAATTTTCAAGGATATATTACCCTCCTTCACATCGATGATAGCTCTAGAAGTAGCTAGAAATGGTCTACCCAAAATTATAGGAATCCTCTCATCCTCATCCATCTCTAGCACATAGAAATCCACGGGGAATGTGAACTTTCCTACCCTAAGGGGAATGTCCTCAACCTTGCCCATGGGGAACTTAATGGAACGGTCTGCTAGTTGGAGAGTAATGTTAGTGGGGGAGAGGGTTCCTACACAAAGATTTTGGTAGACGAAATAGGGCATGAGACTCACACTTGCTCCTAAATCACACAAGGCTTTATCAAATTCAATGCCATTAATAGAACAAGGGATGGAGAAGTTACCCGGATCTTTCAATTTGGTAGGAAGTTTGTTGGAAAGAATTGCACTACAATTGGCGGTCAAACTCACCGTCTCACACTCTCTTCTCCCACTCAAAAGATCTTTCAAGAATTTGGAATAGTGGGGCATTCGCTTCATAGCATCAACAAAAGGGACGGAAATATGCAAATTCTTAATGACTTCCAAAAACTTCCCAAATTGGGCATCAAGTTTAGCTCTCACAAATTGTTGTGGAAAGGGTAGCTTATCCTATCTAGGTTAGCAATTTAGGGGCAAGGGGGTGGCTTCTTTTTCCTTTGGCACCTCAACATCTTTTTCCTTTTCAACAATCAATGGCTCATCGGTTTTTTCACCCTCATTCTCTAACTCCACCTCTTCTTGGGGTTCTTCCTCAACTAAAGGGTCACTCCCTATTACCTTTCCACTCCTAGTTGTCACGGCATACAAAGGTTTTGGGTTGACTCCTTAACTTGGAATGTGAGAAGAAGAAGAAGAAGAAGAAGAAGAAGAAGAAGAAGGGGATGAATTAGAGGCAAGTTGAGCAATTTGGGTCTCAAGCATTTTCATGTGAGCATTGGTGCTTTTTGGGCCTCTTCATGTTTCTTTTGATCCTCCTCACGGATTTTCAATAGAGCATCTAATTTAGCCATCACGGGATCATTTAGAGGGGCTTCAAGTTGAAGAGGTTGTTGAGGTGGAAGAATTTGGGGTTGATGGAAACCCGGAGGCCTATTAGTTTGGGCATAGTTAGAAATATATTGACCCTTATTGCCTCTGATGCCTTGGTTAGGAACATTGCTTTTTTTATTATTTCCCATGTTACCTTGATCACCAAAATTTTGATTTTGATGGTCATGGTATCGGGAATTAGGTTGTTGGTTTTTATTACCATACACCCTTTGGTTAGTGTAGCCTCTTCCATTGAAATTGGAAGTGCCTCCCCCACCATGGTATTGGTTATCATAACCACCACCACTTTGGTTCCAACCACGGTTTCCACCTTGATTCCAATTCCCCATTTGATTGGAGTTTGGCCTCAAGTTCCCTTCATTCCCCATTCTAGGAGCAAAATTTATAGCATTGACATTTTCCATATTATCATCATGTTCATGGGGAAGGGGTTGAACTTCACAAGCATATACACAATGAGAGGTATCATGATAATAGGTTTCACAATTAGAACAAAAAATGCATCCTTGGGGCATTGTATTGTAAGAAGGGGAGGAGGAAGTATCCATACCATTGCCTCCCTTGGTTGAAGGAGAGGTTTTACCATGAGGATTGGACCTTTCTTTCATCAATTCATCCATTTACTTGGTCATTTTAGAGATTTGGGTAGAGAGGTTGTTGATTGAGTTAGCTTGCTCCAATGCATAAACACCCTTTCTAGAAGTATCATCCCTTTATCCTTCATACCAACCATCATAGTGCTTTGCGGCCTCCTCTATAATACACTCCACTTCATCATCTCCTTTGTTCATGATTGGACCTCCGGTCGTGGCGTCTAGGCTTGTTCTTTCTTGAGGTGTGAGACCTCCATAGAAAGTGTGAATGAGTTGATACTTGGGTATCCCATGGTGTGGGCATTGCCGTTGAAGCTCTTTGTATCGTTCCCATGCCGCACTTAGAGACTCACCACTCTTTTGGAAAAAACCTTGAATCAAAACCGAGCCTCGACGGTCTTCCTATGGTTATAAAACCTCCTCAAGAAAGTCGTAGTCACTTGGTCCCATGTTGTGAGAGAGTTAGGGGGTACCTCCTTCTCTAGACATTCTAGACCTCTCCCAATTAGTGAAAATGGAAACATCTTGAGGCGAATATATTCTTGAGTCACTCCATTAGCCTTTATTGTGTCACAATATTTCTCAAACTCTTTTAAGTGCTCACGAGGACTCTCAAACTTTCCACCCGAGAATTGTTTCCCCTCAATCAAAGCAATCAAATTAGGCTTGATCTCGAAATTGATGGCTTGAATAGTTGGAGTTAGAATCCTACTTTGTGCTCTAAAGGCTTCGGGAGCCCCAAGACGACTTAAAGGCGTATTATCTCCCATTTTAGGACTTTCTTCACTTTGGAACTTATAGGTTGAGAAAAGGGTTGATTTCCGGATTCGCTGATGAATTAGGGCTATCTATTTCTTCACTTGAGGGTGAAGAGGGTGGAGTATCTTCTAATTCTCTTACTCCTCTCGTCGGGGTGTGAGAATTTCTACTCCTTGCTCTGGATTCTCTTCGAAGTAGGGACAAAGACCTCTCTAGCTCTGGATCGATGGGAATCAAAGATCTTGAGCGGGTTTGTCCTCTGTTCATACATCAAAGCTAAGAAGAACGTAAGCACTGACAAAAAACAAAAGTAGCAAACACTAACAAATAAAAGGTGAGATAGTCTCAAACAAGCAATGAAATAGCAATGGAAGCCGTCTCCCCGGCAACGACGCCAATTTGAAAGAGAAATAATTGCGTCGTTAGACAACTACACCTAAATCAAATACAATTTATAACACTCGACTTATCCTAATACAAGTATATGGCAAGAAGAGGGGTCGAACTACAGGGAGAAGCACATAAACACCGCATTCATCACTAGACTTTAAGCTATCTCGGGACAAAGGATAGGAATGACTAAGAGATTAAACTAAAGATAAAACAAGTTAAAATCAAAATAACTAAACACCAAGGGAGATGGGTAGATGTAGATGCCGCTTGATCATGCAATAACATAAAAGCAAATAAATAGGGAACTAAACATGCATGAATATCGATATAAGGTTCAATCTAACCGCCTTCCGGGGTTAATCGGTTTCTCCTAACATAGACTCTATGTTTCCACACTAGAACCATATATATTAGGAGATGCAATCAAAGAACAATCGATAGTAATGAACCTTTAATAAACTAATAATGTGCACTTGCAACAAGATCAAAGAATATCAAGCATGCAAAGATTTTAATCACAATTAACTTAATCTCAATATTAAAAGCATGAACAATTAACAACTACAACATCCCCACACCCTTGGCTAAGAGACTACTCACAAATCATGTTGAGAACAATATCAATCATCAAATCAATAAACATCAACATGATTAATAAGCAAAGAAGGAAAATCAAAGTAAACAAGCAAAATTAAATGCAAAAGTAATGAGAAAGAGTAAGAGATTGCTCATTAATTGAATTTGAATATCTACAATAGATCAAACAAGCTTCTTCTTCAAAATCCAAGTTCATCAATGAAGAAATCCACATTTTCTCTCTCTACCAAATGAAGACTAATAGTGTTTCCTCTGTCTAGATTAAGCTAAAAATGTGCAGAAAATTAAAACTAAGTTAATCTAATTACATTAAAACGTTCTAAAATGGGACTTATATAGTCCGTACAGAGCCAGCTAAAATAGAGGAGTGGTCCGACCGAACACTGGGAAGGTTCGGTCGGACTACAAGGTAGGTTCGGTCGAACCTCCCTGATCCTGGTCTAGTCGAACTTCTGAGGTTCGACCACTCCTGCAAAATTTCCAAATTGCTACTTGACTCTCCCTCGACGTTTGGCCGGACCACTGAGTAGGTTCGGCCACCCCCTGGTTCGGCAACACCTTCAGGAGGTTCGGCCGAACCTCTTCTGAATCTTGCTTCCTTTAGCTTTCCTTGAGCTTAGCTTCCTCTCCTTGAAAACCCCGATGGTTCCTACAAAGCATAAGCATGGAAATCAAAGTAAAGAGTAGGAGAAAGGGGTAAAATATAGGAAAGAAGATGCATAAAGGGAAAGGGAACTAAGTGCAAAGAAAAGGATGCAAACAAGCTGCAAATGTGGGAAAATGACCATCAAAATGAACCTTAATCGTGGCATAAATGCCACTCATCACAGTTGAACCCTCATCATTATGAGTGAGCCTAACTATATCAAAACCATCGTGGAGTGAGAACAAGATTATATCATGCTCGGAGTCATCATCGAACGGTTTCCCAAGGACGTCCATTTGATTAAACAAATCAATCATTTCAATGACATGTGTCCTTACGGACTGACCAGGCATGAGTTTCTTAGCCATTATCTTACAATGAAAATTGTAAGCCTCATACCTAATGTTGTCAGTCCAGGAATAGTAAATATGAGGGATCGAATTAACGACCTCTCTTACATTAGGATCTTTGAAGCCTCCACTTCCTAATGCCACAATGCCACCTCGACAGATAGCACGAAGACATTAATACAAGTTGATTACCTCATAGTGCCTAAATCTTCTTCTCCAATAACTTGGAATAGATTCTAAAATGAGTTTTCTGATTTTCTCTACATCTGAAACAATTTCAGCATGCCTTTCATCTTTATAACCCTTAGTATAATCGCTCTCAACATGTATATATAAACGAGATTCAAGCCCATGGCTTGTGAGAACTCTTCTCAACTCACTTTCCCATTTCCTGAAGTTTCTGAGATCTAGCCTTAAATTAAGTTTCGTTGGCAAAATAGTGTTGTCGTTATGGTTATTCATCTACAAACAAAAACAAAACGAGGCAAAGTTCAATAATTATGTTTAAAAATTTGAAGTACCATAAGCGATGTTAATAGTTGATAACTTTAAAACATTATTCAATTTTAATTGATCCCTATTGAATAAAATTATTCCAAGATCCTTTAATTGTGAAATAATTGACCGGACTTTAGCTCTACCATCAACCATTACATTTTCAAGGTGAGTAAACTCTTTACTGATTACAACCCTTTGTAATTCTTGGTTGAATAATTATCCATCACATGTTAAATTATTACCCTTAGCTTCAAGGTTCTAAACTCTTTAGGTAACCTCGTTGAGTATAACCAATCAAATGTGTAAAATTTGTTTTACCCCCACTCCCCTAAGATATAATATGACACCCAGATTTAGCGTGACCCATCATAAATATCGAAGGTTTCATTGGGTTTTTGATTGGAAAAGCTACCTCAATATTACCGGGACCTAGATTTATTATGTTGTGATTATTTAGTGCACTCTAACGCATCATCAATCAACATAAATAAAATCTAACAAGCATAATCTACTAATGCATAAATAAAACATGACATAGTATGTCCCCTTAATCGTAAGAAAACTGATAAAGCAAAAAAGCTCCCACTTGAACCTTCATGGATCTCATCCATCTTACTCCTTTGGGCCTTCACTCCATAGATTTCTTGGACTAATTGCAACTTGTAATACTATTCTATTCTATCTACTACTTAAATAAAATAAAATAAATTACAAAAATACTTAACGGTACACAGACCGTATTTAGATTACAAAAATACGAAACGATGCGCAGATCGTATTTAGAATCTATGGGCCATACTAGTCTTTATATATAGCAATAAATAACATCATATATTATAAAGTGCCACATAATAAATCACTCATCATGCTTTCCTAAAGTACAACATCGAATGATCATAATTAAGGAAACATGGCATAAAATATCTCATATTTTTAATTAATTAATTATTGCAATTAGATAATATCATATATTATTTCTAACCAACCATAAAATATCATATATTTTATTTAAGGTAAGAGATAGAATCAAATCATATTTTAGTTATGGAAGATAAATCATATTAATCTTCCATGGTTATCCTAACTAATTTAGGAGATTCTATCCTAATTGCTAGCCAATCACATAATTTTAATTTAATTATTATCCAAAATAATTATGGGATAATCTCATTAAATCAATCATTATCCAAATAGAATCTTTTGCTCCATAATTATCTTAACAAAAATAAAAACTTTAATTTTGTTAATTATCTTTTCAAAATCAAAACTTATCCTTTTAATTTTAATTTTCAAATCTGATTTTTATCCAAAATAAATAAAATTATTTTTTTTAAAACCGCACCAGCCACCGTGGTGTGGCCAGCCGAAGCCGGCCACGGTGGCTGTACACCTTGTGGTGTACGCTGCTCTGCAGTGGCGCAAGAACAACAACAACATCACACGTAACAAGGTGGTACACTGCTGCGCTGCTCCTGTTCATCCCCTTCCCAGTCCGCCCTCCCTCCTGAACTACCGCCGGTGCGGCAGTCGCCGTGGCTGCCGCACCTAAACACCCCCTTTTTTTTAATTAAAACAAAATATTTTATTAAAATTAAAATAATGTGGTCCATCTAATTTTAAAATTAAATCATATTCAATTTCAAAATTAGGGTTCATCATGAATTTAATCCCCAATTCAATTTAACTTTTAAATTAAATAATTTGATCATGAAAAATTCTTAATTTAACATGAAATCAAATATATTCAATTCTTTAAACATTTAATTATCAAATTAAACAAAACTAAAATACAAAATTTCACAAATTAGGGTTTGTAGTTTTGATTTTTTCGAAATTAGGGTGAGGGGGCGAAAAATCCGAGTGCTTTAGGGCACAATTTGGATCACTTGAAGGCTAATTTGGAGCAAATTAAACAACTTTTAATGATTCTATATTATTAAATCACATTTAAAATAATAATTGACCCATAATTAAATAATTATCCCTCCTAATTGAATTAAAATTGTGGACTATCAAATTATTAATATTCAATATATGTACATGCATAGGCTCTGATACCACTGTAGGAGTTTATAGGTACAAATGCGGAAAACATGAATCATATTCATGTACCACCTAATCCTAAGATCATGCATAACACATAAAGAATTAGAATGAATACCTTTGAAGCGTGATTCCACGTGCGATCGAACAAGAACAAGGGAGATAAAGAACCTCAAGCGTGAATCCTCTACTTGGTCCACAGACACAAATTAAGTCCTCCACTAATGCTAGTTAGTTGCAATCGAACACTTTAATTGACCTTCTATGGAGTAGAACGAGCAAAGAACAAATCACGAACCACCACGAAAGGAGGGGATGGGCGTGTGGTACAAAGAGAGAGAGAGGTTTTGGATTACTGGTTGCTTGGTGCACAATTAACTGTTAATTTTTTTGTGTCATACAACCCTAGGTATGGACTTTATTTATAGATCTCATCTCTAAATAAGAGTTCATGACAAAGCCAAAATCCTTACTCTAATCTAACTATACAAGCCCAATCCAATTCATGATTGGTTACTTGTTCTTGAGGCCCATAAATAGGCCTCTAACTTGCTTAACCCAATACCTTTGTTGTGTGACCTCATAGGATCCATTCTAGTGGGCTTTGGACTATTTAACTATCTTAAAGGTCAATGATCATAGTCTAGCAACAGATAATGACGACCCAAAAGAACGAACTTATTATCTCCATAATAGTGATCCTTGATATATCTAGTAATTGCACTTATCGAAGACAGAACTCCTTCATTTATTTCCACATAGTAATTATTACGGACTTAAAATTTATTAAAACCTGGAAATTACGCAAAATTTAGTCCTAGAATTGTGCACCGTGTCACGGCAGGTCTACAATGCCGTGACACGTTGTAATGTGCCGTGACACGGTGCAATGTGTCGTCAGACGGTGCACTGTACCGTGTCACGATAGTCAGCACCGTGACACGGTGCCCAGGAGGTTTGTCTAGTCAGTCTTTTTTGGTCTTTGTTCGTGCTTATGTGGTTTGTATGTCTAGTTCGATGTCATACCTAGTTGTATGGTCATAACACGTGTCCATAACCTCACTTAATCACTCACATGTCATGTCAAGTTCACACACTTTTCCGTTAGTCGTGCACCATTTTATGATTATACTTTAGGGTGGTCTTATGTCTTTTTTTTGTTTCGTTTTATTTCGGAGTAAGTCGGATGGTATCCTCCCATACATTCTTTTTTAGAATATAAAGAAAATTTTGAAAAAAAAACTTTTTCCTTTTCTTTTCCGGATGGGTCAAGGTTAAGTCTAGTCATTAAAGGTGTGTTTGTTTCGATGTCACATCACATGGTCAAGAAGCAGGGGTAGATTTTACGGTTCAAGTCAATACCTCAACAACCTCTTATACCAAAGAGGCGTACAAGGAAACCACCACAGTCATCTCCACAAAGTCCGTCTCTAGTCTACTTTCAACCAATGACTACTAAGGAGGATATTAAGAACATTAACAGGACCATCGAGATGTTGTCTAACATGAGGCAAACACTCACCACCAGGGTCAACACAGTAGAGCAAGACAATCAAAACAATTTCACTGCCGCTACAATGGACAAGATCAAAGAACAGATGAGTAAGATCTCTAAAGAGTTCACCTATGTGGAGAAATTTGTCACCTCTTCGTCCATTAGGAATAAGCTTCCCGAAAAGTTTTCAACAGATGACATTCCCAAGTTCAAGCCTACCGATAATCTGTTGTTCCACTTGAAGGCTTTTCCTGCGACCATGGCTCTTAAGGGATTAGATGTGACACTCTTCCCTACTGTGTTCCCTCTTTCCTTGGAGCATGCCTATCAAAAGTTGTTCTACTCTCTGGAATCCAAACATGTTGCGACTTGGGAGGATGTTAATGAAAGCTTCATGAACCGTTACAAGTGTAACATTCAAGCCAAGAAATCTGGTGGATCCTCCCAAGGAGAAAGAGATGGGTCACCTATATTTTGCAAATCTGACTCATAAGTACAAGCAACACTTGAAGTTTCTGCCTTTGAATACCTTCGAAGCTATGTACGATATTGGGATCAATGTCGAAGATGAGCTGATGAAGACTGCTGGTAGCAACAACAACAACAACGACACTTGGAAAAACAAGAAGAACGACACTACTTCTTCTTCGTCTTCCAAGCCCAATAATGCTACCAATAACGTCAATGTCAATGATGTGTTAGCTCTTAATGCTCCCACCCAAAGAACAAAACTGCTAGCTATGACACCAATGCTCATTGCAAGTTTCATCAAGGCAAAGGTCATACTATTGAAAAGTGTTGGAGGTTGAAGGATGCAATCCAAGACCTGATTGATGCTAATCAACTTCCTGTCCCCCTAGGGGGCAAGAAGCCCAATAATCAAACAAGACCCCTTTCTGATGCTTTGTCTATCATGGGAGATGAAGTCTCCTTTGATCCGTCAATACTCATTTAACCTGTGAATGAACCTCTACCAGAAATTGTATTTGTTTCAAACTGTGAAAAAGTGAATGGAATTTGGGATAGTGACGACGAAGATGTCTATCTCAAAGATATAGCTTGTTCATCTCTTGGCACTAGTGAAGATGTTTTGGGAGACCTTGAGGTCAAGGTTCTCACAAGAAATGAACGGTTGCAACAACCTAGTCCACCTCCACCGTAATCACAACCAATAGTTGATCCCATCGACTCTGTGAACAACGATGTGATCAAACAATTACAAAAGACTAAGGTGGAAATGAACGTATGGAAGCTTTTGGCCACCTTCCACGAGCATTGAAAGGATGTGATGAATGGTCTGGTGAAAATAGGAGTTGATAATGATATGACTCCTCAAGGACTGGTCAGTTTTCTCACCACTGAATTGCCAAGTACTAGTAATCTGATTTCCTTCTCTGACAAGGATCTGCCCCCAGAAGGGGACCAACATAACAAGGCCTTACACCTCACTGTGGTGTGTAGGCAAATGAATGTTCCTATGAGCCTGGTGGATAATGGCTCAGCAATCAATGTATGCCCACTCTGCACTGCAAAGAAGTTGGACATAAAAAATGAAGAATTGATTCCCTCTACCCAAGGGATTCGTGCTTACGATAATACTTGACGTCAAGTCGCGGGTACTATCATGCTAAATATAACTACTGGAGTCATTGAACGTCGCACCAAGTTTCAGGTGGTGGACATTAAGGCTTCTTTCAATCTGCTGTTAGGACGTCCTTGGCTTCACGAGCTAAGGGCGATTCCATCATCCCTTCACCAAAAGGTGAATGCTATAGTTGGAGGTATTCCAATCACCATTGATGCCTTCCCCATGCGTATTCAAGTTATTGATACTCCCATTGTCTATGTAGAACATGACGAGGAAGATGAAGGTCTCTGGGGATTTTCATTAGACGATGTTCTCATGATCAAAGAAGAGGAGAAGTGTCACCTTGACTTTGATCCTTATTTGAACACCAATGTTAATGCCATTATGAAGAAGAAAGGGCATTTCCCTAGAATGACCCTCGGACTCAAAAAGAAAATAGATGAACTTTGGGGCCATCTTAGTGCACCTAAGAAGGATACCTTTGGCTTGGGATTCAAGACAACAAAAGAAGATATGAAACATGCTCACCTGAAAATGAAGGCTCGCAATAATGCTTGAACCATGAAGTTGGAAATGACCATGGATCCATATCCTTTCACCCTTAACGGCAAGTACATTAAAGAAGGGGAAAACTTCCCATGCTATGAATTCCCTGAGCCTTTCGTCCACAATGGGAAGTGTGAGCCAGGTTTCGAGATGTTCCTTGATTGTGATTTTGTCGATGAAGGCGATGAGTTCTTTATAAATAAGAAACCAGCAAGTCCAAGCTCTTATGATATGAACATTAATCTTCTTTTAGGACTAGAAAAGAATGAACCCAAGCCTGTCTGCAATAACTATTATGAGCTCATTCAAGCTGCCATATCAAGCAAAGATTTTGACCCCTTTGAGTTAATTTTCCCAGCTGATGATATTTCAAAGGGATGCCGCAAGACGGTGAAGATCACTACGCCAAGTGGAGAGAAGTTGGAAGTGACCGCTGGTGAAGTTCCTATGTTTGATGAATCTGAATCGTCTGGGTCCGAGTCCGAGTCCGAGTCTGAGTCTGTAGACGAGTTTTTAGGATCTGAGGTTGACCCCCTTTCTGTTATAGAGTCTAATGTAGTTCCCCTTAATGCTGAGTCTCTTGTTGAGCCTCCTCTTTCTATCCCAAATAATTCCGGCGAGGTCACAGCTAACCTTACCCTCCTCGATGTAATGACCAATGAATTTAATGAAATGAGTACCTTTGCTTACGATGTGTGTCACTCCCCTAACCCTGATCAATATTGCTTTTCTAATGATGAAAATGACAAAGAAATAATAAAAGCAATGGAAGAACACAAAAATAAAATGGCAATCATCGAAGATACAGATTTAGTTAATATTTCCAATGATACGACTATCAAAGAAGTAAAAATTGGATTAACACTAAGTCAAGACAAATGCAAAGACCTAATTAACTTTCTTAGTGAATTTGTTGATGTATTTGCTTGGTCATACCAAGATATGCCAAGAATTGATAGGGATATAGCTCAGCATACAATACCGCTCATTCCAAGTATGAAGCCTGTCAAACAAAAGTTGCGCTGTATGAAAACAAATGTGGCTCTCAAAATCAAGGAAGAAATCAGAAAGCAATTGGATGCAGGTTTCATTAAAGTATCCAAGTATCCGGAATGGATAGCTAATGTGGTTCTAGTTCTGAAGAAGGATGGAAGGGTCAAAATGTATGTTAATTACAGGGATCTCAAAAAGGAAATCCTGAAAAATGGGTTCTCTCTACCTCAAATTGACCTTGGGGTCGATAACACAGCAAACAATGCACTCTTATCATTCATGGACGGCTACGCTTGATATAATCAAGTATTAATGGCCGAGGAAGACATGGAGAAAACCACATTCATCACATAATGGGGTACATATTGCTATACGATAATGCCATTCGGGTTGAAAAACGCGGGTGCCACCTACCAAAGAGCAGCCACAACATTATTTGCATCAAGAGGTGGAGGTGTATGTTGACAATATGATCGTCAAATCAAAAGATCGGCCGGCCACATTATTGCACTTCGCAAATTCTTTGAAAGACTCCGCAAATATAATATGAGGTTGAATCCAGCAAAATGTGCATTCGGAGTTACATCAGGCAAGCTACTTTGCTATGTGTTTGTTGGGGTTTGGTGAGTGTAGGCGTCGTTTAAAGTGCGCCTACGTTGAAGCATGTGTGAATATGTTTGGCACTCATAGGAAGTGGGATTTGACATATACGATTAGGGACAAGGAAAGTAGGGAGCCGCCAACAAGTTTTTAAGGAACTTGTAAACTGTTCACGGATCATAAAAGGAAACCACGATTAAGGGACAATGAAAGACAACAACGATTGACCCGTGAAGGTTACACCCCATTCATAATCCATGAGATTACTAACTCCATATGGTTCGGAACCACGAAAGGAGGATTGGGGATGATGGTACGAAGTGAGTGATGGAGTCACATTCGCCCGTAATTGCCTCTACTCGATTCTTATAGTAAAAAGTGATTCATGCGATCTCAAAGGCATACAAACAAAATATTCAATTTGCTCCAAACTATTATTAAGCTAAATTGGTTTAAAATTAATGCACCACATAATTCTAAAATATTAGTGATCACTTGATTAAACAACAAGATTAAAAAGGTACATAAGCCGGTTGTCCAAATTATCTTATTAGGCGTGCTTTTCAATTACATATTCCCTTTAACATGTAATATGGTGATCATAAAAAAATATAATAGAATTATCATTAATATTGGAAGCAATTTAACAATAATAACGTTAGTCAAATTAAATATAAATAAACCTAATCATGATACTAGCAATATTAAAATAAAATAGAAGTAATTAAATTAATTAATTACTTACATTCCGCACGTTCCTTTAAATTGCTACATCATGAATAAACTGTTAGTAACTTCAATTAAAATATAAATCAAATTGAAACAATTAAATTAAACAAGTAGTAGAGTTGATTTTTCCAAACCCTCAGTTAATTATACCTTTCACGCCTTGGTTTAAGTATAGAACTTTGGATATTATATGGACTCCTTGGAGTGCTTAAAGGAAGGAATAGTGAAAGAATGGGGAGGCTAGTGTTTAGGCTAAAGAGGGAGAAGAGAATTATTTGATGATCAAGCTTGTTGATCTTTGGAAAAGGGGAGATATGAACTCTATTTATACAGAAAAAAAGAAGGGTCGAAGAATAAAGATAAGATCCGAATTAAATCGGAATAAAACTCGATAGACTGCAGTTTTTACGCTTTTTGTTTTTATCATATCTTTTGATCCAGAAATCGGAATAAGATGAATAAGATATCGTTGGAAAGCTCTTAACGTACAATTTCTAACCCAATTAAAATCATATTAAAATATTTTGTAGAATAAAAAAATATGGCGAAAATAGTGAGACGGTGTCAGTTTTGGATAGAGTTTGATGATATTTTATTCATATCTTTTCCGTTATAGTCGGAATTGATATTATAATATATCATTGGAAAGATAATTTCAATGGCTATCCAACCATATAAAATTTGGATAGAAAATATGAGGCACGAAAATAATATCTGTCTATATTTGAACGTCTGTTAATTCGAATAAAATTAGGACTTTTAAAAAAAGGAGTTTTATTCAATTTCAAATATTTAATCTTATCTTTTCAAAAAGGATAATTGGATATTTTAGAAACTTATAGAAGTTTCTAATTAATCCTAATTGGTTTAGGAATTGGATAAAATCATTTGTACCCTCCACATGATCATTGGGTCGTAGGTAAGGTGGGCTTAGGTTCGGTTTGGGCTCAATTTAATATTTTGGCCATAACTTATTCGTTATAACTCGGATTTGGGCTTATAATATATTGTTGGAAAGCTCTTTTAAATACCCATCCAACTATTCAATCATTTGACCCAGATTATGGACCAAAATAAACTGGATTAAATGTTTTTATAAAAAGGACACAAAATGAATGATTTTAAAGGACACGAAATGAATTATTTTGGGTTTAAAGGCATAAAAAGAGGAAAATAAGTTATGGTTCAGGGAAATGGGTTAGAAGTTGGGTTGGTTATGAAACGGAAATATGGATTTAAGCACTGCAAGATTAAATACTCAACCCGACCAATAATGGCGGTGAAAGGTTGTTCATCATCGGGTTTGATTTTGGGGAGACATTTTTAGGTGTCTACAGTGAGTCCCACTCAGCGCGGAAAAAATCCAAGCCAAGGATCACGCTCACAATAAATAATATCACTAATGCATAAAATAAACACAAAAGGGCAAAATAGGAAATATACCTTTGTTGCGTGCTTCGCCCCACAAATTGGGCTCTTACTTGAAAGCTTAACCCCGAAAACACGAGAACCTCCGATGGAGATCCACCCGCAAAAATAACTACCGACTTTTAGGTCCGTTACCTCGAGGTTAGCGAGGTCCGACCAAAACCCGAGTATTTTATGAGTTTAAGAGTTTTTGCTAATGCAATGCTCTATTGAACTCCTACTCAAGCAAAGAATTCTCAAGCCATGCTTTGGCTATTTATAAGGAAGGATAGCTTGTGAATTCCACTCATCTTTGAATGTGGGACTTTTCACAAAAATATCCCACATGGAAAGATTGATGAATTCAACCCTTAGTTAAATAAACCAAGGAACAAGTAACAAGTGTCACATGGTTCGGTGAGGACCGCTTTCTCATTTGGTCCCCAAGGCATTTCACATGTATTACCCAACCTTGAGCCCCAAGTTTGGTTCGGTTGGGCCATTTTCTTTTGGCTCGTGTCCATGACCTGTTACCCGGGTCCACGGCCCCTTGCCATACGAGCCGCCACCATGGCACGCTGCCACGTGGCATGTTGCCACATGGAATTTTGCCATGTGTGTTTCCACGTGGCATGCTCCTATTGGGCGCGCTTTCCTAGCCTTTTGCGTGGCTAGGATTTTACTTGTTACTTGAAGCATTTTCCCGTCTCGCCAAATCCTAAATTTTGGCTTGGCATTTGAGATTCTCCGACGCTCGATTTTGACACTCCAATCTCGAATTTACGACGTCTAAATATTTAATACTCGGGCGACTCATTAATTTTTTTCGAATTAATTCGTTGAGTTGGTTCGTTAATTACTTGGGTGTGACCTGAAGGGTTCAGTCAAGATTAAGCTGTAGTATTAATTATTCATTAATATTACTGATCGGAAGCGGCCTCCACCTAGGAATTCCGATCACTTGACCTTACTGAATATATTAGCTTTCTAATAATTCTGAACCCACTATCAGAATAATACACTTATTTGAAGGAAACCATTCCTTTCAATATCCCACTTGTCCTTCCGGACAATTGAGCTTTCAGTGTATAGCCCCTTTCCTATGTCTTTTCATGTCTCTTCATGAACTATAGGGTAAGACTATTCGTCATTCCTATTACGTCCAGAAGTGTTTCTCGAAATTCTAGTTTGACTGTCAATAAGTAGATGATTTCTAAAATCCATTTGAGCACGACCATGCATTTTCACAGTCTCACTCTTCGAGAGGCCTTGTAAACAATAAGACATGTTCCCTATTATTAGTAGGGGACATTCCCAGTCTTGTAATGTAGCTTCTCTTACTAAGAGGACCTAGCCGCCTGAGTAATGCCGTTATAATCCCCTATTACGGCAGACGTTTGACAATCATCAAAACGGATTAGTACTCAAACAAGAAAGCTCACAATACTCGTGGTCAAGGAAAATGGTTCCGATAGCAATAATGAGAAGTATACTTATGACTATTTTTAATCTCTTAAAGTATTCTCATAGGTCGATACAGTATGGTTCTAAACCAATACTTTTGCAAATGATTCATGACAATCATGTCCTTTTAGCACTTAAAACGGTGCTATAAACCAAACTACGCACTAATCTCAAGTGTCATTAATCGTCCATTGTTTAAATGACCTCGATTAGGGATAATTTTCGATTATAATATTCAACGTTCACTTAATAGGTGTTTCCTTACCAAGACTGGTCTTGATACCCTATTTTGAATATTCCAAGAATCGAATGGACTATTATTTAATTCTAAACCACAATTAAATAGCAAACGGAGTGATAAAAATTGCATGAAATTTTAAATTACTAGAAAACCTGAATGGTTCATCTTATGATAAATGGTTTTTCCGAATGTTTTAAGAGTATCACTCTTTATAAAACAAATATAGAAATCACACCCATATCTAATATGCTTGATTTTTTTCATGCAATTGTGAATGTTGTCGTTCACTTATTGCATAGGTTTAGTTATAACTACTTTGGTAATCTTAGCATCTTTATTACTGATCACTTTCATAATAAGATGATAAAATTTGAGAGTGTCATGGATTATATGTGATTTAGGATTTATTACCCAAGTATGGCTCCCACTCATTTTCATGATTGAGACCTTCAATTTGACACCCTACAATCATGAACGTTCAGCCACAAACTTTCCATAGAACATCTTCTTTATTATCGCCATTAAGGCAACAATATTCTCAACATATATTTTAGTAGACTTCCTGACGATGTTTTGCTTGGGTTTCACTCCAAACGGCTCATAATGATTTGGGATACCCTAATCACTTGTGATCATGGAAATTTTCCTTAAATTCCTACACATTACACATGGATGCACGTCCATGTTACCATTCTCAAGCTATGACTTGTTGTTAGCTCGTGCTTATAAATGGCTTCCTTGTTAAAGATCTAATCCTTGTTAAGGTATGTGCTTGCAACATCAATTCTCCAATTGTATTTGTTTCCACAAGTCAAGAACTCATCCTCTTACTTATCCAAGTAATTTGGATGTCCTTGGCCATAATCTAACGATCTATTACATAGATTCAGGTTGATTGGTACTACATACATACTTCAGATGCTCTAAGAAAGTAAGTTGTGTGACGATTCCATATCACACTGTACATGATGGATTAAATTGCAGAGTATTTCTCAATCTTATTCCATCCATGTGACATTTTAGCTCATTCAGTTTCACTGAGTCTTGCTAAACTGTTTGCAGTGTGATATGGTTGAAAGTCCCTATTAGAGTCTTTCATGTTTGACTCAGTATTTAGCCTAGCTTATACTTAGTTCAAACATTTACTTATTTTTATACATATGGGTCGAAAGTCTTTCAAAGTCCTTCAATTCATGTTTAACACGGTAAAATCCTTTACACGTTCACACATTTTATTAAGTTTATACAATAGATCTTAATACCAATATGTACTAATTATCGTCTTTTGCTTGGTCCATTGTCGAAAATACTTTCAAATCTAAGCATTTAGCATTTGATAGTTGTTTCACAATAGAGTTCGTAAACTTCTCGTTGGACCATTACTTTTGCTCCCACTAAACTTCTTATTCATCAGAATTTCTATGTTTCTCCATAATCCAATCCTCTTATTAACTTTATGAGAAAACACGTTCCAATTCCTATATGCAATGCTTCCTTTAATCCCGTGACGGATTCCTTGAGCTTACTTTCAAATCTAGCATCATTTAGATTTTCAAGACCCTTAGACTATTCCATAGTCACTTCCAAAATCCTATTTTGGGAAGGCAATTTTGGTATCTATTTTTCCATGTTTCATATTTTGACTGGTGAATGGATTTGTGTTAAAATCAACTCCGTGAGTTTAATTATATCCTTTTCAACCAATCTAGCTATGTATGCATATACATTTCCACATTTTTTAGTTTTCTAATTGAAAACGTATTTGTAATCGATGGGTCTTTCACCCTTTATGCAAATTAGTCAAGTTTCAAACATGATTTTCAAATATCAAGTCTATCTCGGATTTTTATGGCCTCTAACCATTATTCGGAATTTAGATTTGTCATAGCTGTCTTACAAGGCATTATTCCTTTACTATCTAATAGTAAATAGTATGCTTGTAAGTCTTAGGTTTATTTCTAACTTAATAGAAAATTTATAGGGTTCAACCCAAGCCTTTGGTGAATTCTATACCTATATGGGATTATTGCATCAAACATTGAGTTTCAAGGCAATTCCAAAGCCCTTTGATATTCTTGATCTTACTCCAACTTTTCAAAAGTTTTGTGATAAATGAACTCTCTTTTAAGGCACTTGTAAAGTCCTTTTGAGTATTCTTGATCAAGTATTCTCACGAAGCCCTTTTAAGGTCTTCCGAGATTCTCGGTTCTAGTTTGTTGCTAAGCTCGATTGTCATCAAGTTCATTTTCTTCCCACTTGTTGTTTTGGAAATGTGTTACTTTCCAGAAAGACACCACATAGAGCAAAAAACACTATGTTCTCAATTAGGTTGTGGAGGTAATGCCCGTGGTCTCACTTGAATGCTTACTAAGAGACATGTATATTGTTTTTGGGTAAAAGTTCGTTGTATAATAAACAGTTAACTCCCACTTGAGCTATCTTAGCCATTAATGAGCCATTAATCTCCCACTCAACCACCTAGCTCTTGCTAAGTCGGTGAGCTCCCACAGAGTCACTTAGCTCCACTAAGCCAGTGAACTCCCACTGTGGCTAAGAGTTTTAGACATATACTTGAAAAGATATTTAGAAGTTAATTCTATCCATAACTGAATTTGGTGTCCTTTCTTAGCTCTGACATTTTGTTTAGTGTAACATTAGTCCTTTGTACAAATCTTAAGAAATTTATAGGAAGGGATGTGATCCATCATTGTTCGAGTCATTTTAAATGGCATCGAGGTCTACGTGAAGACACATTATGTTCTTTCTGGAGTTATTTATGAAAATTTCAATTTCATAACTTTGTGATGGTCACGCTAGGCTCAAGCAAACATCACTCGATCTAATCTAGACGTTTTGATATCTTTCCAAGTCGATTATGTACTTCACTAAACTCTTGAACTATTCAAGGTCAAGTTTGTTCACGTTAGATGAATATAGCCATATTCTTTCAAATTCTTTGTGAAACGTTGAAGTAAATGAATCCACTTTAGCTTTTGGAGTCAATTGTCTATACCAAGAACAATAGCTCTTTACTTTGTCGGTTTCAACAAGTAAGACTTGCTTGTCTAAGAACGATTCCAAATCTATCAACTATCAAGAGCCTATCTAATAGAGCCTTGAGTACGTTCTTGTTGATGTGACATTGCTAAAGATGTTCGGAACGCAAATCATGCCAATGGATTTGAGCTTTTTCCAGTTTATCATGTTAAGAAAATGTTTGTCTATAATCAAGCATTCTTGACTTGTGGTTTAAACAACCATGCCATTGAAATAAATTTGCAACTATTGCTCATTGCTTTGAATATGAGTCTTTCCGTGTGTAAACGGATCAATTGCTGATTAGGGAACATAATAACCATTTATTTGTTCCAGCCTTAGCTTAATGGTCTTTAAACAAAGCATACAACCTTACAACTGATGTAGCACCACTTGCTTCATTCAAAGCTTGTAAGTCGATAACCTAGCTTATCTTCAATAGTTTGAGGTCACTTTCAAAGTGGAACACTCAAGCCGTATCCGATACTTTGTGAAGATAATGAGTTGTTAAGTTAACTTCAATAACATGAATTCTTTTGTAAAATGGAATCTCATTCCTTTTCTTTGTTCCTCGTTTCCTATATTTGTTATCATACTCTATCTCATAATCTTTAAGAACCATTTATTTAATAGTCTTTGACTTTTATACTTTGTTAGGCATAATAAAGCATCTAATGCACCGTAAAACAAAGTTCCATCTTTTCCTTTAATTCACGCTTGAATTACTACATCAACGAGTCCTACTCATCTATGTATTAAGCAAAAAGATATGTTGGTTGTCAATATTGACTATTTGAGTTTGCAAC
The DNA here is from genome assembly GCF_001683475.1 of Chenopodium quinoa. Taxonomy (NCBI): domain Eukaryota; kingdom Viridiplantae; phylum Streptophyta; class Magnoliopsida; order Caryophyllales; family Amaranthaceae; genus Chenopodium; species Chenopodium quinoa. Next base: position 4,091,271 of record NW_018742390.1, on the reverse strand, counting down.
TCAATACTTCATGTTTTATCAAAACTACCTAGTATCTTGAATACATGATGTCCAACCGTCCTTAAAAGTCATTTATGAGAATTGTAATTTAGAAATGCTTTACTTTTCTTTGAGAACCATTCTCAAAGATTTCCTTTACCAATCATGGAAAAGAGTACAGTTTGACTTGGAATTCTACAAATATAAGTGCAAAGTATAACCATTTATCAAGTAAATAGCATAATAAGTTTGAAAATTAAAAGGTATTCATGCAAATTTTCAATCTTATTAAACGTCTTATCCACGCATTAAATTTGTCCCCATTTGGCGAGAATAAGTCGATTATAAGATCTAAAGAAACAAAGAGTGACTAAGCATGCTTTGGCTCGTATTAGCACTCAATCTTTCAAGGTAAGCAACACTTTGCTAATGGCTCTAACCCACTCTTGGTTGAATAAATTGTTGTTCTCTCAACAATTTATCCACTTTGCCACAACATGTTAGGACTCCATCACTCATATCGTTGAGTACAACAAAAACCAACTTGCATACCCGTTATGCCTTATGAGTAGAGGGAGTAGTAGTGATGCCTCGCTTTGGCGTAGCCCATCACTACTCTCAATAGGTCGATAAGTGTTGTTTTGGAATGACAATTTTACTCAATATTTAGGGACCTAGGGTTTCTATGTTGGTTGATGTAAATGAACTTAATTAATCATCAAAATATTTGAAATCCTTAAACATGCATCTAACATATAATTCATATATAAATAATTATGAATATGTAAGGCAAAAGCATTTTGATGCATATTGGCTACTAGCATGACTCCTTGAATTCTTCAATTCTTCAAAAGGTCTTCTTTTGCAATTTCATGGCTTTGTCTTCCAAGAACCTCCATCTTCAAGACCTGATCATAATTATGCAATACTAGTATCTACGATTAGGACTAATCTAAATATTAAGGTACAAAAATACTCAACGGTACGCAGACTGTATTTAGATTTACAAAAATACATCATGGATCGCAGTCATTATTTTCTATCCTAATCGGGTCCCACTAGTTCCATTTTTTATAAACCTGTGAGAAAATATACATTCCATTCATCCATTCACTATTTGTGAATGGCCCATGCATTTTACAACGATAAACAAGTAACAATGCATAAAACACACGTGCGCACTAGTAACTAATCTAGGTGGTTAATCCGATTAACATGCCTAAATAAAAATAGTCAAAGTTGTTTAATCGATTATGTAATTAATGTAATTAATAATTGAAGCTCCCACTAAATTCCGCATCCATCTTATTTTATCCAATTAATTAAGCCGGTAGAACCCAAAATTTGTCAAAATAAATTTTCCCAATGCCGCTAAAAAAATGAGGCCTACCTCCAAAAAAATTAATTAAAATAATTAAAATCAAATTACATTAATAAAATGATTAAAACGGCAAAATAAGTAAAACTTTACGTAGTCCGAAATATCCAAGTGCTAGCACTAAGATTTGGAGTGCTCACAACTCGCACACAACTCGTACGATCTCATTGCACCACATTGCTTCACAAGCAATGTCTACGTATATTATCCTTATTTACGTACCATGTAAAGCATACCTATACTAGCTATGCGCACCATCGCAATCCTTGCATCATAGCACACACACGTACCCTTGCCGCACCAAGCAACACAAAACACACACATTGCTTGTGCACCACTGCCGCACCACAGTAGCTATGTGCTGTGCTACACACGCACACGCACTGCCGCAGTACGCTGCTGCTTGGCTGGTGTTGCTGCTGCGCTGCTACTGTGGCTGGGTGCCACTAGCCACGCACATGGCTGCACGCACGTACGAGTAGCATCCTCGGCAGCCACATGCGGGCTACTATGCACCAGAATAGCCAAGTGATGTTCTTTCCTCGTTTTGCGTGCCATAGCCTCGGGATTTTAATCCCAAATTTCATGTGACAATTAATTAATTCTAAATTAATTTTAGAACTAATTTTCATGAGCAAAAATTGAAAACTTAAACAAGTCTAACTTAAATAAAATTTATCAAGCTGCATTCATCAAAAATAATTCCCAAAAACTATTCTTTAATTAAATTGGTTTAACTTGGTGCAACAAAATAAATAAGGCAATTTCTCATTATTAATTTAATCAATTTAAATTAATCTTGAGATTTTGACAAAGTAAGAGGGAGTTGGAAAAATATGAACTTTAATGTTCAAATGAAAAAATCCAACTACTAACTTTTGTGAATCCTTGAAAAATTGTATCTTCCAATATGAAGATAAACAAATTTCTATGACAAAGTTTGAAACTTTATGTTTTCAATCAACCAAAATGATTAAAACAACAAAGTTTAACATAAAATTAATGGAATTTAGTAGCTTTTAAAGTTTCAATCACTTAACATAATTAAAGATTGAATCTTTAGCACTTTAGAAGCCTCAAAAACAAAAATTTCACACGTAATGCAATTAATTTGCAATTATGTGAAAAATAAAACAAGGCTTTCAAACACAAATTACCACCAAGTAATAATGCCTAAAGAGGTTTAAAATTGCATAAAAAATATGTATCGAACCAATTACATAACCACTACAAATATGAAATCAATTTTCAAGGTTAGAAAGACTTAAAAATTTTCGTAAAAACGAAAAACCCCTCAAAAAATGCATTTCTGGTCGTTTTTTCACTAAAAATCGAGTCTTTAAAGGGTAAAACCATTTCCATAACGCCTTTTCCACCCGAAAATTCACTATTTTTTGGTCGAAATCGGGAGCTGAAGTTAGCTCTAATACGAGGTTAAAATGGATAATATGAGCTACTAATCTAATTAGCAACTTAAAACCAGAAAAATTAAGTCATAAAATACCTTGAAAAATATGATAATTAAAAATAAACGAGGGGGATTTCCGATACTGCTGTTGGGGTTTAGTGAGTCTCACTCACCGCGGAAAAAACCCGAGCCTAGGATCACGCTCGCAATAAATAATATCACTAATGCATAAAATAAACACAAAAGGGAAAAATAGGAAAAATACCTTTGTCGCGTGCTACGCCCCATAAATTGGGCTCTTACTTGAAAGCTTAGCCCCGAAAACACGAGAGCCTTCGACGGAGATCCACCCGCAAAACATCTACCGACTTTTACGTCCGTTACCTCGAGGTAAGTGAGGTCCGACCAAAACCCGAGTATTATATGAGTTTAAGAGGCTTTTCTAATGCAATGCTCTATTAAACTCCTACTCAAGCAAAGAATTCTCAACCCATGCTTTGGCTATTTGTAAGGAAGGATAGCTTGTGAATTCCACTCATCTTTCAATGTGGGACTTTTCACAAAAATATCCCACATGGAAAGATTGATGAATTTAACCCTTAGTTAAATAAACCAAAGAACAAGTAACAAGTGTCACATGGTTAGGTGAGGACCACTTTCTCACTTGGTCCCCAAGGCATTTCACATGCATTGTGAACTAACCATGTATCACCCAACCTTGAGCCCCAAGTTGTGTTCGGTTAGGTCATTTTCTTTTGGCCCGTGTCCATGACCTGTCACCCGGGTAAACGACCCCTTGCCATACTTGCCGCCACCATAGCGCACTACCACGTGGCATGCTGCCAACGTGGCACGCTCTGCCACGTGTGCTGTCACATGGCGTTTTTGCCATGTGTGTTTCCACGTGGCACACTCCTATTGGGCGCGCTTTCCTAGCCTTTCTCGTGGCTAGGATTTTACTTGTTACTTGAAGCATTTTTCCGTCACGCCAAATCCTAAATTTTTTCTTGGCATTTGAGATTCTCTGACGCTCGGTTTCGACACTCCAAGCTCGAATTTACGACATCTAAATATTTAATGCTCGAGCGACTCATTAATTTCTTCCGAAATAATTCGTCGAGTCGGTTCGTTAATTTCTTGGGTGTGACCCGAAGGGTTCAGTCAAGATTAAGCAGTAATATTAATTATTCTTTGTTATTACTGATCGGAAGCGACCTCCACCTAGGCATACCGATCACTTGACCTTACTGAATATATTAGCTTTCTAATAATTCTGAACCCACTATGAGAATAATAACTTGTTCGAAGGACACCTTTCCTTTCAGTGTTAAGTTTTTGAGAAATCGAAACTGATCCAATAAAAGTCAAAGTAATCATGGCAATGCCACCACCCAAGACTGAGAAGGAGATTCGAGGTTTTATCGGAAGATTGCAATATATAAGTAGGTTCAAATCCAAACTCACTGCGATATGTGAACCTATATTTAAGAAGCTTAAGAAGAATGTTTCAGTTACATGGGATGGTGATTGTCAAAAAGCTTTCGACAAGATCAAAGAATACTGGAAAACCCACCCGTGCTAGCACCAGCAATGCCTGACTGTCATCTTTTACTCTAACTTACGGTCACAAGAGAAACAATGGGGGAAATGCTGGCAGAGGAAATCAAAAGTAAGGAAAACACAATCTACTACTTGAGTAAAAAGCTTCAGGGTTATGAAATTAGGTACACACTACTTGAGAAGTTGTGTCTTCCACTCGTGTGGGCTGCGCAAAAATTTAGACATTACATGCTCACTCATACAGTGCATGTCGTATCCAAGATGGACCCACTCAAGTATTTGTTCAAAAAATCAACACTCAATGGTAGATTATCAAGGTGGATAGTCAACCTTGCTCAGTTTAACTTAAAATTCGTACCACAAAAGGCTATTAAAGGTTTTGCGGTTTCTGACTTCCTAGCAGATTTCCCACTAGAAGAAGTTAAGAAAGAAGAAGAAGAGTATGATTTCCCTGATGAAGATCTACTCATGACTGAAGATGATAGCTGGACGCTCTATTTTGATGGAGCTTCGAACCAAAAGGGTTGTGGTGTGGGAGTCTTGCTCGTATCACCGAACGAAGAACACATACTGATTTCCATGAAGCTCGACTTCGATGTCACCAATAATGCTACAGAATATGAAGCATGCATCTTGGGATTGGAAACAGCTGTGGCCCTTGGAATTAAGAAACTCAAAATCTATGGCAACTCGTCACTAATCATCAACCTGATCTCCAAAATGTGGAAGGTGAGAAGTGAAAGTCTCGCTACGTATCAAGTTCATCTGGAAACTCTCACGGAGCAACTAGATGAAGTAGAATATACGTACTTTCCTAGAGAAGAAAACCAGTTTGCCAACGCACTGGCTAATTTAGCATCATTGGTGCGAATTCCAACATACACAATCAGAATGCCATTGACCATAGAATGAAGATATGAGCCGGCTCATGTTCACGCACTTGATCATGAACAAGAAGCACAAGAAGAAGATGAAGCGCCATGGTATACAAATATCCTTTATTACGTGACAAAGTGAGAATACCCTCCTAATACTGATAAAAGGGCACGCCGTGCTTTGAGGCTCCTGGCCTCACAATATGTGCTAATCAAAGGAGAACTCCACAAAAGGACCGCTCAAGGGAGAAATCTCTTATGCATAGCGAAGACTAAAGCACGTAAAACCATGGAAAACCTTCACACCGGAATATGTGGAACGCATATGAATGCTAAAATATTAGTCCAAAAGATTCAATGACAAGGTTATTATTGGACTACTACGGAGAGAGACTGTCACGGATACGTCAAGAAATGTATGAAGTGTCAAGTCTACGCAAATTTGCAACACGTTCCACCTTCGCTTCTCTACACATATACTTCTCTATAGCCTTTCTCTACTTGGGGTATTGACATCATTGGAAAGATAACGCCACCAGGACAAGGGGGACATGATTTCATCCTTGTAGCGATCAACTAATTCACTAAATGGGTCGTAGCTGCCTCATATGCTAAGCTCACAGCAAAACATGTAGCTCAATTCATTGAAAAAAATATCATATGCCGCTATGGGGTACCTCATGAGATGATCAGTGATAACGGGACGCTTTTCCAAGCCGAGCGCGCAGAGCTATTAAAGAAATATCATATCAAGCATCACAGATCATCACCCTACAGGCCATAAACAAATGGTGAGGTTGAATCAGCCAACAAGAATGTGAAAACCATCATCGAAAAGTTGACGGAAAATTACAAAGATTGGCCCTGTAAGCTACATTTCGCCCTTTGGGGTTATCGAACCTCTGTTAATACATTAACGGGGGCTACCCCTTTCTCTTTAGTCTTTGGAGTTGAAGTTGTACAACCAATAGAGCTTGAAATCCCTTCTCTCCGAATCGCATTGGAATCCAACTAAATGAAGTCGACTGGATTAGAGCAAGATATGATGAACTAGTCTTACTTGACGAAAAACGCTTGGCAGCTTTGCATCATGTCCAAACCTACCAACAGCGTATGACACGACATTTTAATAAAAAATTCAAGAATAGGAACATCAAGGAAGGTGACTTGGGGCTTAAGGCACTTCAAAAAAATGTGTTAGATCAAAGAGGAAAATTTAGACCAAAATGGTCAGGTCCGTACATTGTTAAATCCATTTTGTCTGGCAGAGCGGCACATTTGGTAGACATGGACGGTAACGGTTTCCACAATTTAACCAACTTGGATCAACTCAAGAAACTTTATGCCTAGTTGCATGGGTTCATGACCCGATAGAGCTATGTTTTGCCTGATTCCTTTTTAAGGATACGTAGGCAACCCCTCTAGGGGTCTCGACCACTTTAAAAAATAAAATCCTTCCTCCGTCGACCAAGTATAACACACAAGACAGCAAAACGGAGCTAAAATCGAGAAAATCCTACATTATTAGCTATTACGCCAGTTCCGCATCCACCACGCCAAGGCAACAGCCACCGCTGCACGGCAGAATACCCCGTGGCTTGGCAAAAAAAAAGAGAAAAAAGGGTCGTGCCACGTCAGCATCCACCGTGTTGTGGGAATTATTACCGTGTCATGGAAATTTTCACCGTGCCCCGATGGAATTTCCAGCAAAAAAATACAGCAAACATTCCCCGCGTCATGTTATTTTCCAGCGTGACGCGGCAAACTCTGGACTTTGCAAATTGTGTTGTTTTAGGAATATTTGTTCGACAATTTTTATTATTCTTCCATTGTGTCTGACTTCTTGTCTTGGATAATAATAAAATAAAATAAAAAAGAAGTCAGTGCAATTTTTATTTATGGCGAAAATAAATATGCTAATATTATTGAAATAAATGTGACTACAATTATGGGCATCATGCGCCTTATTTAAAAATTAAAATTTTAAATCATATAAGCAAAGAAATATCGATCTATCTTTCTTCACTTTAGAAACCTCCTTCTCTTTTTCAACTAGGTCGGTCTTCACCATAATGTGTCTTTTGTAGCTGAAACTGTCACACATCTAGTTGAACTTTCACCCCTTTCACCTTTCTTAGAATTCTTCGATTGCTTCTCTCTATAAACCATCTTTTCCTTACCCTTTCCTTTCACATAATTCTTATTTTTAGGCATTATAGGAGTCTTAAACTCAAGTCCTTGTGTTCTCGGAACTAGACAATCTTTAGGAAGCGCCTTCTTACTTCCAAGACATCCCTTCATATCAAAGTTGCGTGATCCGACTCGATCCCTTCTACTTCTATGATTCAACCATGCCTTGTATGCACTAGACAAGGGAGGAGAACCTTGGTTACTCGTAGAAACGGTCCACAAAGGTCTTCCAATCGAATAACTCTCGTACTTGTGAACATTACTTTAATGCAACGATACTTCACGAGGACTATCGTTATAGCGTGGAACTACTTGTTCAAGTCCATATTGTCGCATCAATCGAGAAGGACAATAAAAAGTCAACTTTAAAATACTAGGAACGCGACAATACGGAGTATCATTCGTGCCAACCATCCTAGTAAGCCTCCACCAAGGCACCACTCACCGAATGGAAAATTCTCTCTTTGCAAAGAAGACCTTCCAATAATCATATGACATGTTTGCAGAGTAATTCTTCTTCCTACGGACCAAATCATTGGGACCATATTTTTCAATATATTTGGGGGCTTCAATAAGTTCTAAACGCTCCATAAAAAAAGTGTAGAAAGCACCGTGACACGGTAGAATGCACCGTGTCGCGACAAACATGTACCGTGACACGGTGCCTGCTATGTGTCACGGGGGCTAATCAAGGCGCGTTTTTACCTGCAACAATACTAGAGAGCCCTTCATGATGGCTTCCCGGTCAGATTTTGCTTCGTCAAGGCCACGCAAAGTTTCTCCAAGGCAAGTAGGCATTGGAGATCTTCCAGATTCAACATGCTCAAGAACAGACGCTAAACAAGCATGTCCTACCCTACCGTTTGCAAATAAAAGCTTATTAAACATGCAAAAAATATAAGCCCTTCTACGGTATACAAGATAAGACTTAGAGACAGGACGATTGAAATACAAATTTGCAAGCTTTTCTAAATCTAATTCATTACCACACACAATTTTATTTAAATCTGGATCTGTCAGATTCAGATGGCATTCAAAGTCTTGGTAATAATACTCACGTAGGTTAGGCATTGCAATGAGATTTCTGGCAGGAAAACCAAAGATGGCACCGAATTCCTCCGGTAGGGGACTGATTTCATCATAATCAAATTTGAAAGAATGAGTTTCTAGACTCCAATAATCTAAAACTGCCCTAAGAAAATCATGGTCAATTGCTACCAGAGTTAAATCACATTTTTATATAATAATTGACCCATAATTAAATTATTCTCCCTTCTAATTGAATTAAAATTGTGGACTATCAAAGAATTATAGTCAATATGCGTAAATACAATAGGCTCTGATACTACTGTAGGAGATTATAGGTACTACGCAGCGGAAATAAACATGAATCATATTCATACTGTACCTAATCTCAAGATCTAATGCATAACACATAAATTACATATAATTGTACCTTTGAAGCATGTTTCCACGTGCGATCGAGCAAGAACAATGGGAAATAAAAAACCTCAAGCGTGATTCCTCTACTTGGTGCACGGGCACAAATTAAGACCCTCACCAATGCTAGTTAGTTGCAATTGAACCCTTCAATTGACCTTCTATGGAGAAGAGCGACTAATGAACCACCAAAAACCACCACGAACCACCACATGCGCCACCAAGGTTGGCCGACCGTATGGACGAGGGGAGGAGCGAGATAGCCGTGAGTTAGAGAGAGGAATTAGGGTTTTGGGATTGGTTGCCTTGATGTCAAAAATACACTGTGTGTGAATTATGACTACTTGCATGCAACCCTAGGCATGTATCTTATTTATAGATCTCATCTCTAAATAAGAACCCTTGTCAAAAGCCCAAAACCTAATTCTCATCTAACTATTCTAGCCCTATCCATTTCATGATTAGTTAATTGCTCATGAGGCCCATTAATGGGCCTCTTACTTGCTTAACCCAATACCCTTGTTGTGTGACCCCATAGGATCCATTCTAGTTGTCTTTGGACTATTTAACTAGCCCAAAGATCATTGATCATAGTCTAGCAACAGATAATGACGACCCAAAAGAACGAACTTATTATCTCTATAATAGTGATCCTTAATATATCTATTAATTGCACTTATCGAAGACATAATTCCTTCAGATTCACCATTCCCCTAGCAAGAAAACTACTCACAATCCATGGAAATCAAGATCAAAACTAAACTAAACAACAAATTCATCATCATCATATTAATCAAATTAAATCAATCACAAATGAATCAAACTTGAATAATCAACAAAACAATTGAAATTAAAAGCTAAAGATTGCATTAAAGTAAAAGAAATCCTTACAAAATTTGGTGAAATCAGTAGAAAATGTACTTATATTCATCAATACGCAACCATGAACTTCTCTCTCTACAACCTACTCTCTCTACAACAATCTCTAATTTTCTCTAATTCAATTCTCTCTAAAAATAGAAGGAAAGTCTATATATATTAAAAGTAATAAACAGAAATTAGTTAGATCGTCCAAAATAGACCAGTACAGGTGCGACCATCTTCAAGGGGGAGCACAGCCGTGCAAAACTGGGTACGAAACAGAGACCCAAAGAGGCGCGGTCGTGCCAGTGTTGCGTGCGCCCGAGCCTGAGAATAGGGCAGCCTCCTTCACCCTCGACTTTGCTCTTCCTCGTGCGCTCCACTTGATGATGTTGATGAACACGAAAGGAGGCAGTCTTCAACTAGCCTCCATGGTGGGTTCAACACCAAGAATGGTGCCCCCACCGCTTGAATGCACTAGCTAGAAGACATGGACTTTATACTCCTTCAAACTTGAACTTGAAATGGTAGGCAAGAGGCATCTCAAATGATGTAAAACTTGGGAAGGAGACTCAGAATCCTCGGATTATGATCTTAACCTTAAAAATGAACTAAAATAAACAAATAAAAGAGAAAATAGCAAAATATAGAAATGCATAAAAATAGAAAATCAACCAAGAAAATGCAAACTAAAGAAATAAAGAGTAAAACTAAGGGAAAATTGAAAAAAAGAGATATAAAATAGCATGAATTTCACCCTGAGGAGGATCAAATGAGTGCAAAAAATAACACTCATCGGAACTCCTAAGGTGAGATACTTTCTCACTACTTGGATTGAGAATTCTTGAGATCACATGTATACTAACTTGTGTATTCCATGCAGGGTGGCTCGACCAAGCCTTCTCCAACAAAACAGCCGGACCCGAAGCTTCAAAAGCAGTCGGGTGGTGATGTTGGCACTTTTGGCAAATCTAGGAAGCACATCACCCACAAGCCTAAGAAGGTTCCTACCGGCTCCACCCCGTCAAGAAGTCTTCGAAGCCGGATGACCCTAAGGGGGTATCAAAGAGTGGCAAGGCACTCAACAGTGCTATCGTCTCAGCAACAAGTGGAAGCAAAGCCGCCCGGGGGGAGGAGGAGGAACGTAAAATCACTCGGCCCATTTACCTGTTGTAGACACCCAATTGTGTCTCCCCAAAAAACCAAACCCAATGATGAATAATTTTCACATCGTCTGATTATTGGATGAGGTAAAAGTGTGAAATGTCTAGTGATGTGTTTGTTTTAATAAAAATCTTTCAATCTGTTTTAAAAAGAACTCTATTTGTGGAAATAGACAGTCCAATTTAGTTAGGTCCATGATAAGGGTCCATGAATAGTGTAGTTGGGTTCGGCTTGTAAAAAGCTTTCCAATGATATATTATAAGCCCAATTCCGATGACTAATGAATAAGTTATGGTCCAAATACTAATTTGGGTCTGAAATGGTTTTATGGCCCATTGATCTAATGGAGGGCCTATTAATTATTATTCCTAAAATTATTAGGATTGATTATAGTCTTCTAGAATAATCTAGAAGGTTATTTCGAGTTCTAATAGCATCAGGGTTGATAATTAATATTTTCGAAAAATAATGAATTTGGTTTGAAATAAAACAAGGTTTTATTATGATAAATATGATTTTAAATTGATAAAACAAAGTTTAAATCGCTTAATTATATTAAGAAAAGGATTCTGTACAAAAGCGTGTTTATGTTTTAAATTTTCGCATAACGACAAGCCTATCGCCAAATGACAAGTCTTGTCGCCATGCGTGATTCCTGTCGCATGGCGACAGGCTCTGTCGCTCGCGACATGCAGTATTTTTATTCCGATTTAAATTCTAATTTGTTTCTATTGTTTCCAGAATATTTTCTTATAAATAAGGGTCGTATCTTCCCATTTGTACAATCAACAATTAACAATTTCCAATTTCTCTCTCTAAAAGCTAGAAGCTTATTCTCTCTCTATTCTTTTTCTAAACCTTCCCTCTTACAAAATTCCACATTACGAGTTCTAGACACATCTAACCAAGTTCGAAGTTGCCTTCACCCTAGACGTGAAAGGTTGATAATTTCTGAGGGTTTGGTCCCAAATCTCTATTATTTAATTTAATTGTTTGATTTAATATTTTTGTTGAAGTTACTAACGCGAGTATTTTGTTACTAGAAAGAGATGCAAGGCATCCAAGTAAGTAATCTAATTGTTATTATTTTGATATAGAAATCATGCTTTAATTATTTTAATTCCTAGTATCATGTACTGTTAGGATGTCTTGATGATTCCTAGTATCGTGTTTAGGGTAATAACTAAGATTTTTAATACCATGTATGTTTATAGTATTTTGGGATGCTTTCTATTCTTTCTTTTATCATGTTATTAGTATCATGTTAGGGATGAAGCTTTGATCTTTGATGTTTATTGACATGCTAGGTTTTGTTATTAATCTTGTTAGTATCATGCCTAGGATCTTACTAATATTATGCTTTATTGAGATTGAGAATGTTATGATGATGATTGTTATTATGTTGCTTGATATTATTATTTTTATTGCTTGATCACGCCATTTATGCAGGATTAAAGGGAATTGGTACTTGTAATCACGCTTAATAAGATAATTAATGATCTTGTTTAGGCTAATATGATTATAATTTAAGTGATCGCCAATAATAGATTTGTTTGTGCATTAACATTCAACCAACACAGATTAAATAGGTTTAGGGTTAATATATTGATTGTATGTTAGTCCGAACGCGCACATGAATATGAGAAGAATAAAGTAGAGGCTTATTTTTAGGGCAGGTTCAATCTCTTTTAGGTTGGATTTGTTCCTTCATCCCCGAATATCCAGTCATGGTTCGTGACCACTATGGATTTAGCAATCTCATGGATCGTGAAGGGGTTTAACCTTCACCCTGTGAACGGTTTACAAGTTCTTAAAACTTGTTGGCGACTCTTTTACTCTAGCTTCCTCCCCTTTAGACGCCACCGTGCTTAAGTTTATGATCATAGTGGGGCTTAAGTGTGGGATGCTTGAAATATTCCCTACAGTTTTTTGGCGACTCCACTGGAGAGGATTTCTATTTTAATTCCTAAAATTTATTTTGGCAATAATTTAGAATGAGTGGATGAGACTTGAAAAGTTCTAAGTATTCATGTGCGTAATTTTTATTGACATTATTGACATATGCATAAAAAAGGTCCGCATTGGAAAGACCATTTGTAATGCGTCAAAAACATAGGATTTTTACACGTAGGAAATTTGAAAAATATCTTTTACAACTCGTATCGAAAAAACGCCACGAAAAATCGTAAAATTCAAAGAGCAGAAAGCTGTTGAGGCATGTAGGAACCGGTGTCGAGAAAACATAGCCAGCGCCATGCAATGGCTCTGTCGCTGCGCGACAACAATGTCTTTTGCGGACAGAGCTATCTCTTGGCGCCAGACTGTGTTGGCTCGCGCCATGTTCTTCCAATACCGAGCCAGAAATATACCTTCTTTGTTTCGACCGATTCTAGTAATGTTCGCTCGATTCTACTTCCTGATTGTGTTTTCTCATCTAAACCCATATGTGTTCTACATATGGGCATAACGCTATGGGAATTCATGCTCCATCTACCCAATCGAACGCTCATGACAACGAAGGGTACACCCAGGTTTGTTAAATTCACCAAACCGTGGAAGTGATTTTAACTTGCGGGGTCTCATCCACTCGCGCCGACCCTTTCGAAGGCAAGGCTTCTGCGCGGTGTATCTAGATTCATAACCATGGACCCTCATTGACTAACCCATATCCAGAACTTTAGAGATAGAGTTATGGTTAGGTAACACACTCATGTCATCATATTATACTTACTTGAGTACTTGTGCATTCTTACTTGTGCATAGCCTATGTGTGCTTATACTAATTGTTTGTTTGACATGTGAATGAGTCTAATAAAATTAATTAATGACTAAAGGACTTTGCTTAATTAATTAATTAATTAATATGATTCTAAATAAACTGATTAAATCGGATTTAGTACGACTATAGGCTGTCCCTTTAGAGTAAAATACTAGAAACAAACTTAGACGACTGCTCCAGTAGTGGCGCAACACACCAGTGTCCAGCGTTACGCGACAACTCTGTCGCATGGCGCTGGGTCTTAGAGTGTGGCGACAATTTTGTTGCTTCAACGACAGTCCACTTTCTTGCTCGAGTCCTCATGCTGAGTCTAATTAATCGAATTATTAAATATCAGAATATTATTTTAGTCCTTAATTGAGTCTAAGCACATAGTCTCATGGTCTTACACAAGTTTCAAAGCATGCCACTTTCACTTCACTCACCATTAAAGGCACACACTTTATGTATGTTTCACATTTACCATGTCTAGAGAGTCTTGTGTACGCGTGTTTTCCGTCATTTTTTTTAGGGGGGGTAAGTCGGATATTAATTAATCCTCCAAATAAACCATACTTGTTGAACCCTTAAACTTGATTCCTAAATATATATACCCTATTTTTACTTTTTTTTTTGGCTTTTTATTTTCGAAAATCAATAAAATAGAAGTCAATTTGAGTCAAGTCATTAAAAAACAAATGGTTTAATTTACAATACTTGGGCAAGAAGAGAAGGTCAACTAATCAAGGACAAAACTTTCACCCTAGCTCTACTTTTTTATAAACCGATCCGTCAAAATAGAAAGGCTAAGAGGATAATGGCAAATCAAGAAGAAGTCGATTAACTTAGGCAAGACTTGGCTAATGTGACTGAAATGATGAAGACTACGGCTCTTCAAGTCAATGACCCTGCGAGACAACTACAAATGCAACGAATGGAAGAAAGTTTAAATCAACTCTCTAATGACTATAAGTTCCAGGGCATTAAATCACAAGGGGTCTTAGTGGACAAAGAACTTCTTCCGCAGAAGTTCAATGCTAATGACATCGCTAGATTCAAACCTACAAACAATCCTTACTTCCACTTAAGAGCTTTTGAAACTATAATGAATATTAAGGGGATAGATAGGAAAGTCTTCCATTCTTTGTTCTCCCTATCTCTTGAAACCGTTTACCAACAATGGTTCTTTTCTCTTGACAAAGAAAAGATTTCAACTTGGGATGGAATTGTGAACGCTTTTATCAATAGGTACAAGTGTAACATTCAAGTTGAGACTGATCATAGAGAACTTAAAATGTTAAAGCAAAAGGAGAACGAAGGTTTCACCTCCTTCTTTAATAAGTGGAGGGAAACTTCTACCATGATGGTTGAGGTGCCTAGCGAAAAAGAGTCTGTGAGGATGTTCATTAAGAACCTTTAGGAAAAATATTCTAAGCATCTCAAGTACCAAAGTAATTTGAGTACTTTCAAGGCCGTTTTTGACGTAGGAATCAACATTGAAGGCGACCTTGCAAATCAGAAAGCTACTAGAAACTTCAACAGTGGCTGGAAAGGAAAGAAGAACGACAATCCTTTTTCTTCCTAAACCAACCACTCAAACAACGTTAGCACATTCAATATGAATTAAGTTCTTGCTATGAATAATCAAGGACAAAATAAGCCATTTGTAGACACCCAAATGTGTCTCCCCAAAACCAAAACCAGTGATGAATACCTTTCACGTCATTTGATCATCGAATAAATAGAAATTGTAAAAAGTCTAGTGACGAGGTTGTTTTATTAAAAATCTCTTCTTTCTGTTTTTGAAAATATTCTTTTTCTTACCCTATTTATGAAAAACGTGCATTCCATTTTAGTTTGGTCCATGATATGGGTCCAATAGTAGTGTAGTTGGATGAGTCTTGAAAAGACCTTTACAACGATATATTATAAGCCCAATTCCGATGAATAATGAGGAAGTTATGGCCAAAATACTAAACTGGGCTCGAACCGGATCTTACCTATGGCCCAATGATCATATAGAGGGTCCAAAGGTCTAATCCTATTCCTAAAATAATTAGGATTAATTAGAAGCTTCTATAAGTTTCTAAAAGATCTTAATTATCCTTTTTAAAAAGATAAGATTAAAGAATTTGAGTTAAATAAAAACTTTCCTTTTATAAAAACTTTCCTTTTTTTAAATCCTAATTCTATTCGAATTTACAGATGTTCAAAGACAGCCAGATATTATTTTTTTGCCTCATAATCTTTATCCAAATTTTATTTGGTTGGATATATCTTGAAATTATCTTTCCAATGATTTATTATAATATTAATTCCGAGCTATAACGAAAAAGATATGAATGAGATACAAAACTCTATCAAAAACTGACATCGTCCTACTATTTCGGCCATATATTTTTATCAATAGAATATTTTAATCTTATTCCAATTGGGTTCGAAAGTAGACTTCAAGAGCTTTCCAACTACATATTATCTTCCTTATTTGGACTTCTGGATCAAAAGATATTGTAAAAAAACATCCAAAAAAACTGTTGTCCATGTAGTTTTATTTCGATTCGAATTCGGGTTCGTTTCTTATTTCTTTGACCCTCTTTTTTCTCTATAAATAGTAGTCATATCTCTCCTTTTTCAAATCATTAACTCTCATCAAGAATTTCTTGACTCTGTCTCTCTCTCTTTCTATCATAGCCTTTTACAAATACAAAATTCCGCATTCACAAGATCTAGACACACCTAGCCAAATTCAAAATTGCCTTTGCCCTAGACGTGAAAGGTTTGGTATTTTTGAGGGTTTGGTCCCAAATCTAGTCTAAACTTTCTTAATTCTTTCTTTCAATTATTTAAGTTAATTTTTTTTTTATTTTATATTTTCCTTGAAGTTACTAACGTGTGTATTTTGTTATTAGAAAGAGGTACGAGGCATTCAAGTAAGTTCTTTAATTGCTTAATTGATATTTTGATATAGAAATCATGTTTCGGTTGTTATTTTAATTCCTAGTATCATGTTAGGATGCTTTTCTTAGTATCATATTTAGGGTGATTTGCTTATATCAATTATGATTTCTATGATGCTTCCTATTTTTCTTTCTTAATAGCATATTAGTATCATGTTAGGGCTAAAGCTTTGATTTTTAGTGTTTAGTGACATGCTAGGGTTGTTATTAATTTTGTTATTAATATCATATATGCCTAGGATCTTGCTATTATTATGCTTTAACATGATTATTTTTATGATAATCATGATTATAAATATGATTATTATTATTATTTTTATTCTTATTATCATTATTTATCATGTTGCTTGATACATATTTTATTGTTATTGCTTGATCACACCTTTTATGCATGTTTAAAGGGAATTTGTACTTGTAATCACGCTTAATATGATAATTAATAATCTTTTTTAGGGTTAAGTTGATTATAATTCAAGTGATCACCAGTAATAGATTTGTTTGGGTATTAATATTTAACCAACATAGATTAAGCAGGTTTAGGGTAAACCTAATGATTGCATGTTAGTCAGAAAGCGCACATGAATACAAGAAGAATAAAGTAGAGACCTATTATTAGGGCAGGTTATTTCTCTTTTAAATTGGATTTGTACCTTCATCCCCAAACTTCCAGTCTTGGTTCCAGACCTATTGGAGTTAACGATCTCTTGGATCGTTAAGGGGTGTAACCTTCACCGCCCTGTGAACGGTTTACAAGTTCCTAAAACTTGTTGGCGACTCTTTTGCTCTAGCTTCCTTCCCATTAGACGCCACCATGCTTAAGTGTATGATCACATTAGGGTTCCAGTTTATGGTAATGCTTGAAATATTCTCTACAGTATTTGGCGACTCCACTGGGGAGGATTTCTATTTTAATTCCTGAAATTTATTTCGGCATTGATTTATAATAAGTGGATGAGACTCGAAAAGTTCTAAGTATTTCATGTGCGTAATTTTAATTAACATTATTGTCAGATGCATAAAAAAGGTTCTCATTGGAAAGACCATCCGTAATGAGTAAAAAACATAGGATTTTTTACAAGTAGGAAATTTGAGGAATATTTTTCACAACTAAGATCGAAATAATGCTGCGAAAAACTGGAAAATTTAAGAACACAGACAGCTGCTAAGGCATGTAGGAACTGGCGTCTAGGAAACAAAGCCTGTCGCCAAAGACATGGCTCTGTCGTTGAGCGATAATTTTATCTCCAGGCAACAGGGCTATATCGCGGTGACAATCCCTGTTGGCTGGCGCAAGCATTCTTCCAATACCATGCCAGGAATTTGCGTTCTTATTTCGACCAGTTCTAGCACTATTGGCTCGATTCTACTTCCTAATCGAGTTTTTCTCACTTTTTTGAAACCCATATGTGATCTACATATGGACATAACCTTGGAAATGCATGCTCCATCTACCTGATTGAACCCTCTGAGCAACAAATGGTACATCTAAGAATGTTGAGTTCACCAAACCATGGAAGCGAGTTTAATTTGCGGGATCCCATCCACACGCACCAACCCTTCCAAAGGTAAGGCTTTCGCGCGGTGCATCCAGACTCATAACCATGGACCCTCTTTGACTAACCCATATCCCGAACTTTAGGGAACTAGAGCCTTGGTTAGGTTGCAAACTCATCGCATCATGTTGTGACTACTTGACTACTTGTGCATCTCTTACTTGTGCATACTTATTATGTGACTAAACTAACCGTTGGTTTGAGTTGTGTTTATAAATAAGTCTTAATAAACTAATTAATGGCTAAAGGACTTTGATTAATTAATTAATTAATTAATTTGAGCTAAAAAATATACCTTAAATCAAGTCATAGTTCCTTTAAGTCAACCCGGATTTTTATTCCCGTATACTGCACAAGTGTCAACTTGTTTTGGTCATAGCCGAAGTTCTAGGAAAGAACTACGAGTTATACATACTATGGATCTGTAGCCACGAGTTTTATCTTTAATTTGGCGTTGGTTTCATCCCAATAAGAGTCGCAGATCAAAAGTTATGACTAAAATACCACAGTCTGTCTAGTTTAATGCATATATGTGAGGTCTTAACTTAGTCTTTGTTCGAGTCTAGCCACATGGTCATGAAACAAGGCTTAACATGTCACCTAATCTCACTAGTCCTAGCACACACTTTGTACATACTCTTTTCACGCCATGACCATGTCTTAGGTTCATGCATGAGTCGTTTTTTCCGTCATTTGAGTTGAGGGTCCATTCCATTCCTATTCTCTTCCATATCCTCTTTCAGTCTATTGCATGTTCAATTGAGCTTGAGCCAAAATTAAATAATAAAAACTTAACCCTAATTTCCCTTTCTACAGTAATTGGTCAAGGAGAGAAGGGCGATTAATCAAAGACAACACCTTTATTCAAGTTCAACTTTGTGATAAACTGATTCGTCAAAAGAGAAAAGCTAAGAAGACAATGGAAAGCCAAGAAGAAGTCAATGAGATTAAGAAGCAAATGGAAAATGTGACTGAGGGGTTGAAGGCTTTAACCCTTCAAATCAATGACCCTGTGAAACAACAAAAAATGAAGCTCATGCAAGAAAGCTTGAGCAAAATATCTAATGACTATAAATTCCAGGACATTAGCTCACAAGGGGTCTCAGTGGACAAGGAGCTTCTTCTGCAGAAGTTCAATGCCAGTGACATCCCTAAGTTCAAGGTAACAGATAATCCTTACTTCTTGTTAAGGGCCTTTGAAACTATAATGAACATTAAGGGGATTGATAAGAACATTTTTCACTCTTTATTCTCAATTTCTTTAGAAACCGTTTGTCAACATTGGTTCTTTTCTCTTGATAAAGAAAAAACCTCTACTTGGGATGGAATGAAAAACCCTTTCATTAATAGATATAAGTGTAATATTCAAATCGAAACTGACTATAGACAACTTGAGATGCTAAGTCAAAAAGAGAATGAAGGCTTTACTTATTTCTTTAATAACTGGAGGGAGACTTCCGCTAAGATGATTGAGATGCCCACCGAAAAAGAATCCGTAAGTATGTTTATCAAGAATCTCCAAGAAAAGTATTCGAAGCATTTAAAATATCAACATAATTTGAATACTTTCAAGGCCGTCTATGACATCGGAATTAAAATCGAAGATGACCTCACAAAGCAAAAAGCGACTAACAATAGTAACCATAGTGGCTGGAAAGGAAATAAGAACGACAATCCTTCTTCCTCCGAAACGCCCACTCTAGTAACAATGTTAGTACCTTTTATCAAAATGAATTCATAGCCATGGATAATCAAGGATCTAAAAAGAGACCCAAAAGAGAGCTCTCA
The DNA here is from genome assembly GCF_001683475.1 of Chenopodium quinoa. NCBI lineage: Eukaryota > Viridiplantae > Streptophyta > Magnoliopsida > Caryophyllales > Amaranthaceae > Chenopodium > Chenopodium quinoa. Next base: position 4,071,360 of record NW_018742390.1, on the reverse strand, counting down.
CCCATTGGAATGACCTATGACGTTGCTTTCGATAGTCTTTATGGTCGAGGATTAATCAAACCTATCAGATCTACTGAAGATCCAACACCAGAAAATCGATCTTCGAGATGGAATCCAAACTCTTATTGCAAGTACCATCAAGGAAACGGTCATACCACGGATGATTGCTACAGGTTTCAAAATCTCATGCAAGATCTCATAGAAGCAAACAAGATCCCATTGCCTCTAGCTAGCAAGAAGTCTGGGTGATGATAAAGCAAACGACACAAGACAAGAGGCGAATTTCAACGACAAGATTTCATGACCTCTTTTTCTATTTCTTTTTCATTTTTTCCTTTCCCTAATAAGTCTAGCATAGGCACTCCCCCCCCCCTTAGATTTACTTTGTAGATTTTTTTCTTTTTCCCTTTTAATAAAATGAGCATTTATTTTCTTGCATATGATCATTTCATTACATCGCTTAAAAAAAACATGTCGAACTAAGCACAAGGTATACCAGTGATTTGAGGCACCCCTTGTAGCCACATAATATCACCTTTCACACTTCAAATATGCAATCCCTTTTTTGATAAACCACTTTGCGCCTCGTCTAACGATAGACCTTTTATTTTTCAACCCATATCTACCTAACCTTGGGATGGGATGGTGTGCAACTTATGCAATTTTCAATTTCATAAAAAGCTTGAGTGACTTCAAAAGATTAAAATAGCAAAAAATAAGCAAAAAAAACAAATAAAAGTGTACAAAAGGGCAAGTGTTCCAATGTCTTTGACATGAATATGTCTTTGATATGAACACGTCTCAGATTGCGTCTCTTATCGAGTGCTCGAGACCATGCCAGAGAAACATGAATGCCAAGTGAGTGATAGACTGCATGATCGAGATTGCCCACACTTATAAAAATAAAATAAATGCTAAAGCAAAAGAGAGAGAAAAATATAAACACAAAAAAAAAAAGAGAAAAGAGAGCTAAAAAAGAGTTAAAAGCCTTAAGTATAAAAATATAAAGATTCAAAATCAAGGTTGCACACCTTGGGGGCTTATCTATGGTCTTGAGCTTTTATCCCTTTCTTCTTCAACCTTTAGCCTAACCACGTTACAACCCTTAAAAAGACCTTTTTGAGGTATACACACACTTGTGCGAGGTTCGGCTAGAGCTACGTTCGGCCTGATTCCTAACAGATACGTAGGCAACTTCACATTGGGGTGTGGCCATAATAAAAATGCATTCATATTCACATTCACACACTCACACCATGATCATATCAAAGGATCTCCAATGCTCATCCCTATTCATTTACAGCTAGACTTGGGGGCTTGATCCCTACATCATTAGCTTACCTAGTGTAGACACCCAAATGTGTCTCCACAAAACAAAACCCAGTGATGAATACCTTTCATGTCATTTGATTATCAATTGAAGCGAAAGTGTGAAAAGTCTAGTGATGAGGATGTTTTTATTAAAATATCTCTTCGTTCTGTTTTTGAAAATATTTCTTTTGTTACCTTATTTATGAAAAACGTGCATTCCAGTTTAGTCCATAATAGGTTAAAATAATGGTGTATTTTGATGGGGCTTGAAAAGACCTTTCCAACGATATATTATAAGCCCAATTCCGATGAATAATGAGGAAGTTATGGCCAAAATACTAAACTTGGCCCGATTTGATTTTTATATGCGATCCAATGATCTAGAGGAGGGCCTATTATTAATTATCATTCCTAAAACTATTAGGATTGATTATAGTCTTGTAGAATACTCTAGAAGGTTCTCTTAAATCCTAATGGAGTTAGGATTGATAATTATGGTTTAAAGAGTTTGAAATTGAATAAAACTACTTTTTAGAATCCTTGTTTTGTACGAAGTGGAATATATTCAGATTTTATTTTTGTTACTGATAATCTTTATCCAAATTTTATATGGTTGGATGGATATTGAAATTATCTTTCCAATGATATATTATAATATTAAATCCGATTTATAACGAAAAAGATATGAATGAGATACAAAACTTTATCCAAAACTGGCACCGTCCTACTGTTTCGGCCATATCTTTTTATCTACATAATATTATTATAAAGTAGACTTCAAGATCTTTCCAACGACATATTATATGCATTATTTGGACTTCTAGATCAAAAGATATGATAAAAACAAAATCCGCAAAAACTGCTTTCCATCGAGTTTTATTTCGATTCGAATTCGGATTCTTTTCTTTATTTTCCGACTCTCTTTTTTCTCTATAAATAGAGGTCTTATCTCTCCTTTTTCATCACCAATTCTCTCTAATTCTCACCAACTCTTATTAAGAATTTCTTGATTCTCTCTCCCTCTTTCTAGCCTACCCTTTTACAAACACAATTCCTCATACATTAGCACTAGACACACCTAGCCAAATTCGAAGTTGCTTTCGCCCTAGACGTGAAAGGTTTGATTTATGAGGGTTTGGTCCCAAATATCTATTTCAATTATTTAATTTAATTCTTTGATTTTATATTTTCCTTGAAGTTACTAATGTGTGTATTTTATTATTGAAAAGAGGTACGAGGCATCCAAGTAAGTGCTTTAATTGATTTTATTGATATTATGATATAGAAATCAGGTCTAGGTTATTATTATGATTCCTAATGTCATGTTAGGGCGTTTTGATCTTCCTAGTATCATGTTTAGGGTAATAACTATAATTTCTAATATCAAATATGATAATTGTGATTTCTGCGATGCCTTCTATTTTCTTTCCTAATATTCATGTTAGTATCTTATTAGGGCTATATATTTGATTTTTATTGTTTAGTGACATGCTAGGGTTTGTTATAAATCTTGTTAGTATCATGTCTAGGATCTTGCTATTATTATGCTTTAACATGATTATGATAATTATGATTATAATCATAATTATTATTATTATTATTATTATTGTTTCTGATTATGTTGCTTGATATTTATTGTTATTGCTTGATCACGCCTTTTATGCATGTTTAAAGGGAATTTGTACTTGTAATCACACTTAATAAGATAATTAATAATCTTGTTTAGGGTTAATATGATTATAATTCAAGTGATCGCCAATAATAGGTTTATTTGTGCATTAATATTCAACCAACATAGATAAACAGGTTTAGGGTTAATCCTATTGATTGCATGTTAGTCAGAAAGCGCACATGAATACGATCAGAATAAAGTAGAGGCCTATTATTAGGGCAGGTTTAATCTCTTTTAGGTTGGATTTGTACCTTCATCCCCGAACAACCAGTCATGGTTCCAGACCTATTGGAGTTGACGATCTCCTGGATCGTTAAGGGGTGTAACCTTCACCTTGTGAACGGTTTACAAGTTCCTAAAACTTGTTGGCGACTCTTTTGCTCTATCTTCTTTTCCTTTGGACGCCACTATGTTTAAGTGTATGATCATAGTGGGGTTCAAGTTTGGGATAGTGCTTGAAATATTCCCTACACCTTGCCTAAGATTTTTTTACCGAGATATTTTGGAGCAATCATGAGTATTAGAGAAGCATGACTAGTTTTTATACCCTAGGGCCGGTTAGAGCCATCGAACCAGTGATTAAGGGCTCGGTATGTGTGATACCGGAGTATTTGGAACGAGTATTCAAGATCCAAAGAGGAAACCTAGATTGGCCCGAAGAATTGGAGCCCAATCGTAGTCCAATTAGTGGCCCAAGAGAGCCGCCCGACCAAAGAGGCTGGCGCCCAGAGGCGCGCCCGGCCGGGCGGGAGAAGCGAAGGTCGGCGCCCGGTGACGCGCCTGGTCGGGCGTAAGATTCAATCTGAAGAGCAAAAAAAGGCGCGCCTGATCGGGCGGTGCCTCGTCCGATCGGGCGCGTGTAAATATTATGAGTTAATTCTAACGTTTAAGTTTATTTTAGTTTAGGATTTGTACGGAGTATAAATACTCCTCCGTAATACGATTTTAGGATCTCTCCCTATCTCTCTCTCTCTCTCTCTCTCTTTTTACTCTTTATTTAATCTCTTAATTATTTTCTTTGATTTTCTCTCTCTTAAACCTTTGTTCTTAATCTACTCTTAATTCCAGATTTATTTTTGTAACGATTTCTCTTCTCTTAATATTATTTATTTATTTTATTCCTTTAATCATGTCTTGCTTTATTGCTTTGATTAGTTTAGTTTCTATTATGTGTGAGTAGTTTTCTTTCTAGGGTTTATGGGGATCCATAAATAATATGAAGTGGTAATTTATTGTTGTCGATTGTCAATGCTAGATTAATTTTCTATTGATTGATTTAATGCTCTGTGACTAGATTAGGCCTGATCTTTTATGCATGAGTTTGACAATATTGATTCGAGATTCGACAGATGAGAATTGATGTTTAGGTCTAGTTTCAATAGGCAGGTAAATTTATAAATGGTTAGGTCGAGATTCGAAAGATGAGATTTAATACCGGTAAATTAATTGTGTGATTATAATACGTAGCGAAAGACCTTTATAATCTGATTAATATATGCATTGATGAATGATTATTATATTCTACCCAGGAATATCATATATTGGTGAACCTATGCCCTAGATCCTTTTATATATTATTTTCTCCTTATTCTTGATCTTCGCAGTTTAGTTTATTATTCAAATATAAATTTTGGTTACCTCATAATCTAGATTATAATAGTTAATTAGGAATAGAAAGATCTGTTTCCCTGTGGATTCGACCCTACTTCCCTATCTACATTAGTTAGAGGATTTAGGAATTACTTTTGATTTGGGGATACGACTTTACCCTGTCAAAATTTGGAGCCGTTGCCGGGGAAACGGTTTTATTTTTATTTCTAATTATTATTAGAGTCTAGATTATTTTGTTTTATTTTATTTTCTTATTTTTTTTATGAGTTGAAAATATCCATGCTTACGTCACTACGAGAATTATATAATTTTTATGCAGCACCTAACTACAGTAGTTGTCAACGTCTTTGTCATGAAAATCCTGAATGCCCTTATAGTGTGTTTTTTGTGTGTGCTCCGTATGATTTTAGAGTCTTTCCATATACATATGATCATATTCGAAAACGATTAGTTGCTAATGAAAGTTATTGGAAGGCTCTTGATGAAAAAGTTTACGGACACTATAATAATACAAATGTTATTGAAGATGAAGAACCCGTTATAGAATTTGTGGTTGAAAAATCATTGATTGATGAATTGGTGATTGGAAAATCATTATTTGTAGAAACGGTGGTTGAAAATTCCTTTGTTGATAATGAGGTTATTCTTAAGGGTGGAATTTTCAAGTCATTATTTGACGATAAAGACAATCGCAACCTCCATGTTCGTTCTATTAATTCTAAATTTTTAACGGAGGAAGTAGAAGGTTGTGTTGTATTTTCATCTCTCTCTTTTGATTTTTCCTTCTACCTTGAGTTCTCTTTATGCGCTCCTAACATTTTCTTTGTAGGGATTAATGTGCTTGCAATTAAGCCCTATATAGTGTTTAATGAAATGTTTGAAGGAGCGTTTGATAAGTTACTCAAGGCGTTGAATTCTTCCGACTGAGATAAGGAGTATAGTCGAGCGGGACCTTGATAAACTAGCGCTTTGCGGGAGGCAACTAACCCGTACTTTAATTTGTTTTTTAGTTTAGTTTTTTCTTATTTTTGTGTGTATGTTTTATTTTATTTTTATTATTTATTTTTTTAGAGAGGTAAGGAGAGTGTAACTAATGCTTGTGGGAGTTTGTTTTTGTGCAGATTTTGAGCTAGAGAAGGCTTCATTCACGCTGGAACTGCACTCGTATTCGATCGGGCAGAGCTCGCCCGATCGGGCGCGCATACGCGTCAGCAAACTTTGTCAACTTTGAAAGACCATAACTTTTGCGTTTCTTAACTGATTTTTGCATATGACCTGTCTTGGAAAGCTATTAAAGTCTAGTTTCCAATGCAATTAGAATCACTGTATTATCATTTATATATCAAAAGTTATGATCAGAATAGTGCACCTGACTCAAATTTGAATTTTTTTCCCACTAACACTTTGTTTCTTTCTTGCCCAATTTTGTTCCAAAGAGATGCATTGCAATCCTCGAAGCTTTGGTGATATTGATGTGGTGATGGTGAAGAGTAGTCACCTTGACTACTAGCTTCCCTTTAAGACAATGAGGACATTGTCTGATTTAGCTTGGGGGGAGGTTCTCGTGTTCATATGGTACATCTTTCACTTTCTCTCTTCTCTTTTTACTTTTATTTTTCTTAGTACAGATTTTATTGCTTTCTTAGGTTAGTTTCGTTCCAATGAATTGTAAAAAAACTCCCCCAAGCCATTGAAACCTTAACATGAGTCAATTTTGTAAATCATGCCTCCCTGTGCCCCTTACTTGAGAAAATTGTTTTGATTCTTAGTATTTGATGATAAGCATTGTGAATTAGTTGCTCATGATTTAATGTTTGATTGCCTTGAAACCTTAACATGAGTCAATTTTGTCCAACTACTTGTGAATATAGTGCTTGACTAGTTGATTTGATTAGGAATGTGCGTTAGTTCCTGGTGTGTCAATGAATTTGAGTATTGGTTTACAACTATAAGTAATGTTTATATGACTCATTATTATGCACATTGTGCAGGACAAGGCATTTGTTATTTTAGGTAGCCTCCAGATGATTTTAGATATATTTGTTCCCTTCTTGCTACCAATGTTGTTGCCTTGACCTTTTGTTGTTTATTAGCCATATTACAAGCCGATTTGCCTCATTGGTTACTAGTCCAAAGCTTGGCTTGGGGGAGCTATTAGTGAGTGAAGTGAGGGAGTTTGTAGTGTGCTTATTATTTGCACAATTTGGTTGGGTTTTGAGAATTTATTTTGTTCTTGATCGTAGTTTATTTTTGATGAGTTTGAAAGTTTAATCTTCTTGAAAAATAAAGTATGATGTTATGAAAAAAAAGAGAAGTTCAAGAAAAAAAAATATGTTGAAAAAAAAATAAGTGAACTTCAAAAGAAAAGAAAAGTGTTCAATGTTCAAATGTTGTAGTTAGAGGTTGATCGAAAGAAAAATAATAAGAGTTTCAATGAAAAATTCATGTTTGGAAAGAAAGTTTGTTTATTCACTCCACTTCTTCATTATTATATTTCTATGAGTGAAATTGTAAGAGTTGGGATTGTTTATATTGTTTGGAGTATATTTGGTGGATTTTTGTTGGAATTGGTTATGTAGGAGATGTTGATCATTATTTATTTTGATCATGGGCTTCATTAGTATTTGCTTCCTTAAGCATAGATTTTCTCTCACTTATTCCCAAATTTATCCTACCCTTTACCCTAGCCTTACATTACAAGCTTTAAAGACCTTCCAACCTTTGTGCATAGAATTGTATGAATGTGAAAGTGTTGTTTATCAATGCAAGTTATGATTTGACATATTTCGAGTCGACTAGTAGGTTGAGCGTTCATTGTTTTATACACACGAGAGTGTGAGTTGGGAGAGCATTGTTCACATAAAGGGTTGGTTGGAGAGCGATCGAGTACATCTTTTACTCGCCACATAAATGAGAGTTGAGTGTGTGAGCACTAGTCTTGAATTCTATATGCTCTTGTGGTTTGCTCCATTTGACAATTTTTAGGGGAGATTGGTAGTTAGATGGATTTGACTGGTTGATTTTGAAGCATGTTTATTTGATTTACCCTGGATTGCTTGTGCTTGATTTTTACTTTTGGGGTGAAGCATATTTATTAATTCATTGATGAGATCTTTGCTTAGGGACAAGCAAAGGTTTGGCTTGGGGGAGTTTGATGTATCTATTTTATATAGTATTTTACCCCCGCCCCTTGGTCATAATTAGTAGTGTTTTTGGCTCTTTAGAGCCACTTTTATTACTAATTGGTGTTTTCTACTGTTTTCGTAGATTTGGATGACTTTTGTAGGGATTTACACTTTTAGAGTATTTTCCCGAGATATTTTGGAGTAATCACGAGCATTGGAGAAGCTCGACTAGTTTTTATAGCCCAGGGCCGGCTAGAGCCATCAAACTGGTGACGCGCCTAGGCCGGGCGCAAGATTCAATCTGAAGAGCAAAAAAAGGCGCGCCCGATCGGGCGGTGCCTCGCCTTGCCCAATCAGGCGCGTGTAAATATTAGGAGTTAATTATGTCGTTTAAGTTTGTTTTAGTTTAGGATTTGTACGGAGTATAAATACTCCTCTGTAATACGATTTTAGGATCTTTCCCTATCTCTTTCTCTCTCTCTTTTTACTCTTTATTTAATCTCTTAATTGTTTTCTTAGATTTTCTCTCTCTTAAACCTTTGTTCGTAATCTACTCTTAATTCCAGATTTATTTTGGTAACGATTTCTCTTCTCTTAATCTTAGTTGTTTATTTTATTCCTTTAATCATGTCTTGCTTTATTGCTTTGATTAGTTTAGTTTCTATTATGTGTGAGTAGTTTTCTTTCTAGGGTTTATGGGGATCCATAAATAATATGAAGTGGTAATTTATTGTTGTCGATTGTCAATGCTAGATTAATTTCCTATTGATTGATTTAATGCTCTATGACTAGATTAGGCCTGATCTTTTATGCATGAGTTTGACAATATTGATTCGAGATTCGACAGATGAGAATTGTTGTTTAGGACTAGTTTCAATAGGTAGGTTAATTTATAAATGGTTAGGTCGAGATTCGAAAGATGAGATTTAATACCGGTAAATTAATTGTGTGATTATAATACGTAGTGAAAGCCCTTTATAATCTGATTAATATATGCATTGATGAATGATTATTATATTCTACCCTGGAATATTATTTATTGGTGAACCTATGCCCTAAATCCTTTTATATATTATTTTCTCCTTATTCTTGATCTTCTTCGTTTAGTTTATTATTCAAATATAAATTTTGGTTACCTCATAATCTAGATTATAATAGTTAATTAGGAATAGAAAGATTTGTTTCTCTATGGATACGACTTTACCCTGTAACCTTGTCATATCAACATCAATCATCATTGCATCACAAAGTATGAAGTACTTAGCCTCCGTGCCTAAGTTATCAACATCAATCATTATTGAGTCAACTAGGATAGTCTAAGATGTTATAATCCTTGTACTGTGAGAGACAACGTTAATGGATTAAGCTCATTCAACATGCACCTTCAAAAACTTCGCTTCTTTGTTTTTCAGGAGAATGTCGGTACCCTCCACAAAAATGACGAAAATTTTTATTTTTTTTGCATTTCGAGTCATGTACATATCGAGTTTCGTGAGTCAACACTATGCACACACGAGTCACACGAAGTGAGTCATCATTAAGTCAAGTTTATACCTTGAGTCATGTCAAGTCAATGAGTCAAGCAACACTAAGTCTTTAGTTAACCCTAAAGAAAGATAAGCAAAGTCTTATAGTCCAAAATATAAATGCAGGTACATTCCAGCGAATTCCCAGATTTTTTCGAAAACCGCGAATTTAAACTTAACTCCAGCGTTAGACGACAAATCTATCGTCTAGCGACAAAATCTGTTGCCTAGCGACAGAGCGAGAATGCGGTGACAATATGTTCTGGCGAGCGCCGGTGCAGCAACGAGATACATGGTCCCATATTGGATTAGACCCCATCGTCTCCACCCCGTAGGAACTACGAGATCACCCCAGCGCATACTTGGACCTGTACATTACGATTCCGGAGAAGAACCCGCTTCTGGGAGATCAAACGGAGCTCGATTAGTTTCGCGGACCTCATAAAGCAATTTTGAGTTTCTTGGTACGCTAGTTAGCCCCTATAAGCAAAATGACATGATTAGTAGTCGACTCGATTACAATAGCAGTAAGTGATTGACCTGACGACGATCGTCTCACTTAGCTTAAGCGCCTAAGCATTGGCTCATTACATGCACCAAGGCATCGGTTCAAAAGTGTAGACACCCATTTGTGTCTCCCCAAAACCAAACCCGGTGATGAGTACCTTTCACGTCGAATCATAATCGAATGAAGTGAAAGTGTGGAAAGTTTAGTGTTGCGGATAGTTTTAATTTCTTTTCTCTTCTCTCTGTTTTTGAAAACTTATTTTAAGAAAACAGCCAATCCAGTTTTATTTTTCCATGATATGTGTCCAATGGTAGTGTAGGTTGATGGGACTTGATAAGAGCTTTCCAACGATATATTATAAGCCCAATTCCGATGAATATTGAGGAAGTTATGGCCAATTTACTAAACTGGGCCCGTTTTGAGCCTTATATGGGGCCCAATGATCTAGGGGAGGGCCTAATAGATTTATCATTCCAAATTCAATTAGCATTTATAAATCGACTTTTGTTGAATTTTCAGAGTTTTAATTAAAATCAAAGAACGTTTTTTGAGGAAGATACGATTTTATCCTCCTGCACGACAATTTCTATTTGATTTTAAGAAAACGCGTGAATTTCTGAATCAGCGCCAAACGTCAGCTGTAGCGCCAGGCGCTAGCATTGGTGCCTGCCGCTAGCATTGGCGCCTAGCGCTAGCATTGGCGCTTGGCGCTAATGTTGACGTCTGGCGCCAATAGCCAGCGTTAGCGCCATCAATCGTTTTATGTGCGACAGAACTCTGTTTTGATACTTTAACTTTTTGGCTGATTTTCTCTATAAATAACGTGCTAAAAACTCCGTTTTCGATCATCAATTCTCATCAATTCCAATTCTCACCAATTCTTATTCTTTCTGAACCAATTTCCATTCATCTACAATCTACCAACTCTCATCACGATTTTCTTGATTATTCTCTCTCTCTTTTCTAAACTAGCCTTTTCTCAAATACAAAATTTTGCATTCTCAAGACTTAGATACACCTAGCCATATTCAAAGTTGCCTTCGCCCTAGACGTGAAAGGTTTAATTTCTGAGGGTTTGGTCCCAAATCTCTCTTTTAATTATTTAATTTAATTGTTTTGTTTATTATTTTCCTTGAAGTTACTAACGTGTGTATTTTGTTATTAGAAAGAGATATGAGGCATCCAAGTAAGTGCTTAAATTGTTTTATTGATATTTTGATATAGAAATCATGCTTAGGTTACTATTTTGATTCCTAATATCATGTTTAGGATGTTCCTAGTATCATGTTAGGATACTTTCTTTAGTATGATATTTAGGGTGATTTGCTTATATCAATTATGATTTCTATGATGCTTCCTATTTTTCATTCCTAATAGCATGTTAGTATCACGTTAGGGTTAAAACTTTGATTTTTATTGCTTAGTGACATGCTAGGGTTTGTTATTAATCTTGTTAGTATCATGCCTAGGATCTTGCAATTATTATGCTTTATTTTTGACATGAACATAATTTATGATGATTATTATTGTTATAATTGATTGATTATTATTATGTTGCTTGATTTTTATTGTTATTTCTTGATCAAGCTTTTATGCATGTTTAAAGGGAATTGGTACTTGTAATCTCGCTTAATAAGATAATTAATAATCTTATTTAGGGTTAATATGATTATAATTCAAGTGATCGCCAATAATAGATTTATTTGGGCAATAAATTCAACCAACATAGATAAACAGGTTTAGGGTTAAACCTATTGATTGCATGTTAGTCTGAAAGCGCACATGAATACGATCAGAATAAAGTAGAGGACTATTGATGAGTGGCATTTATGCCACTCTTTTATCCTTTTTCTCTAAGGATTCCCCCCTCATTTGCACCTTGTTTGGCCCTTTTTCTAAGCATTTTTACTTAGTTTTGCTTCCTCTTTTCTTTTCTCCCTTATCTTCCCTTCTCTTAGTCTTCTCGCTTTTTTTTTTATTTTGATTTCCATGCTTTGGTTTTTTAGGTATTATGTGCCGAAAGAAAGAGGATATCAAGAAGCCAAGCTAACTGTTGTGCGCGGGATGCTGTGCGGCTTCTGTGCGGGCGCACATGTTAGGTTGTGTTGGCGTGCAGCCCTGTCAGAACCCTTACAGCCAGACCGAAGAAACAGAGCCTAACCAGAGAGTTTGCGCGACCTTGTGTGCGACTTGTGTGCAGGCACGCATGACTAATGTCCGGGCGCGCTTATTTTTCCCGTACCCTCAAAGTTGCGGCCGCGCACTACGCTGAGAGGGCACACACACCTACTGCGCGGGCGCGCATATGTCGTGTGCGGGCGCGCACGGTTGGGTTTCTGATTTATTTGCGCCTTGTTGTCCAAGTCCCTTTCTTTTGGGGGGAGCCACATATATACAGACGGGACTCTTTGTTATAGGAGACACTTAGTACTAATTCCATAAAACATTAGCCTAATCTAGAGAGAGAAAATAGATTGTTATTCAAGCTTCCTTTATTGTATTCATCTTTGCTCAAGCTTTAATCTTCCATCAATCAAGCAAGTATCCAAGTTTTCGTCTTTCTTTAATCCTTTCTTTAGTAATCTCTTCTCCTTTCCTTTAATATTATTTATTTGTTTTATTGTTGCTTATTTTTGTCAATCTTATTAGTTTATCTAGTTATTATTGATTTCATATATTTCAATCATGTTTTGTTTTGAGTTTCTTGTGTTTATTTCTAGTTTTAATATTATGTTTAATCTCCCTTCTTTAGCCTAAACTTTTATATAGGGGAAGGGGGTGGAAGATATGATTTGATATTGGATGAATGATGATGGTTGGATTGAACTTATGCCATATATTGATGAAAGACATGATTTTTATTAGCTTGGGATTATTGTTGCATTATATTTGATGTTTTCTACTTTAAATGCATGAAAGTGATTTGAACTAGATTAGGATCACCTCTATTTTAATGATTGCATGAGAATGAGTTATCAAAGTGGAGTTTTTATGGATTGTGCTTCTTTATTCTCTTGATTTGATTGTAACTAATAGGATGCATGAGAATGATCCTTATTAGTATAGACCTCTTTCATTGATTTGCCTAGACTATTGCATGAGAATGAATTGTTTAGGTAGAACCTTGTGTTCTTTGGCATATGTTTCATGATAATCACTATTATCCTCCTCTTTCTAATCATATTGGACACCTCCCGTATCCCTAGCGTCATTTTCTATTGATTTTAATCATCATTTTCTTGCTTACTTGTAGTTTTAGTGTTCTACTCAACAAAACCAACACAAACAATCCCCTTTTCACTCTTGCATTAGTGATATTTGATTAGCATGCTTCCCTAGTGGTTTGACCCTTTACTTTCCACTAACTAGTTTAGCGTAGGTTTAGGTATTATAAATGATTAATTTAGTTAGGGTGGTAGTATAACGACCTATCTATCCTGCCATCACCTATTATTAGGGCATGTTCAATCTCTTTTAGGTTGGATTTGTACCTTCATCCCCGAACTACCAGTCCTGGTTCAAGACCTATTGGAGTTGACGATCTCTTGGATCGTTAAGGGGTGTAACCTTCACCTCGTGAACGGTTTACAAGTTCCTAAAAAAAACTTGTTGGCGACTCTTTTGCTCTATCTTCTTTCCCTTTGGACGCCACCGTACTTTAGTGTATGATCACAGTGGGGTTCAAGCTAGGGATTAACGCTTGAAATATTCCCCATAGTTTTTGGCTACTCCACTGGGGAGGATTTCTTTTTTAATTCTTGAATTTGTTTTGGCAATGATTTAGAATGAGTGGATGAGACTCGAAACGTTCTAAGTATTTCATGTGCGTAATTTTGATTAACATTGTTGTCATATGCATAAAAAAGATCTCATTGGAAAGACCATCCGTAATGAGTTAAAAACATAGGATTTTACACGTAGGAAATTTGAGAAATATCTTTCACAACTAGGACCGAAATAACACTGCGCGAAACTGGAAAATTTTATCGAGCACAGAAAGCTGCTGAGGCATGTAGGAATTAGCGTCAACGAACAGAAGCTGGCGCCAGACATTTAACTGTAGCGCCAGACGACAGCTCTGTCGCCAGGCGCTACAACTAAATCCTTGCGCCAACCTCTGTTTGCTGGCGCCAAATTCTTCCAATAATGAGCCAGAAATATGCGTTATATATGCGCAAAATTCAATCTACGTGCCTTGTGACTTTGTAGTGATGGATATGCAGGAAGATGTTAACACTCCTTTGATTTTGGGACGTGAAGCTCTTAAAACTTTGGGGGCGGTCATCAATTGCAAGAACAACACCATCACTTGTGAAGTGGCCGATGAAAAAATTGTCTTTGAATTTTCGAAGTTGCTCAAGACCCCCATGGTTGAAAAATGCTATAGAGTTGATGTTGTGAATGAGGAGCTAGATCGCTTAGGGAGGGTCGTGATGAGGCCTCAAGATCCAATGATTGAAGCCCTTACATGCAAAGAAGAGTTCCACTCTCAAGAGGCTAAAGAATTTGTCATGGCAATGGAGGAATCCTCAAAGGAGGAAGTTGAACAACAAGTTGAGGTCGAGATTGAGTCCAAAGAGGAGAAATTGGAGGAGAGTTCTAAGCCTCCTCCCAAGTTAGAACTCAAAACCCTTCCCCCTTCTTTGAAATATGCTTTTCTTGATAAGGAGGGAAAATACCCTATTATTGTCAATGCTACCCTAGATGGTCTTAATTTGGAAAAGCTTCTTGATGTTTTAAGGAAATATAAGGATGTGATAGGGTATAACATTGATGATATTAAAGGTATTAGCCCTTTTTTATGCATGCATCGTATTCATCTTGAAGATGATCATTCCACCTCCATTGAACCTCAAAGAAGGTTGAACCCCCACCTTCAAGAGGTTGTGAAGAAAGAAATTTTGAAACAACGTGAGGCGGACATCATCTATGCTATCTCCGATAGCAAATGGGTTATTCCGGTTCATGTAGTTCCAAAGAATGGTGGAATGACCATAATCAAGGATGAAAAGGGAGAGGAAATCTCCACCCGGACGGTGACCGGGTGGAGAATGTGCATTGATTATAGGAGATTGAACAAAAACACCAAGAAAGATCATTTTCCTCTCCCTTTCATGGACCAAATGCTTGAAAGGCTTTCTAACCATGATTTCTTTAGTTTCTTGGATGGGTATTCCGGATTTTTCCAAATCCCTATCCATCCAAGTGATCAAGAGAAAACTACTTTCACATGTCCATATGGGACATTTGCATACCGAAGAATTCCATTCGGATTATGCAATGCTTCCTCTACTTTTCAAAGATGCATGACTTCCATTTTCTCTGAGATGCTTGAAAAAGAAATTGAGGTTTTCATGGATGATTTTAGTGTTGGTGGCTCGTCTTTTGACACTTGTCTTTTTAACCTTGAAAAAGTTTTGAAAAGGTGTCAAGAGACGAGTTTGGTTTTAAATTGGGAAAAGTGCCATTTTATGGTTGAGGTGGGCATTGTCCTCAGCCTTAAGGTTTCAAAAAATGGCATTGAAGTAGATCCGGCCAAGATTTCGGTGATTGAAAAGTTGCCACTCCTACTTCCATCATGGGGGTACGGGCTTTTCTTGGGCATGCCGGTTTTTACCGGAGGTTTATCAAAGATTTTTCTTCAATCGCCAAACCCTTGACCGAATTGCTTAAAAAAGAGGTTGTTTTTTACTTCAATGAGGCTTGCCTTGAGGCGTTTTGTAAGATCAAGGAAGCTCTCATTTCTTCTCCCGTTGTAAAAACTCCGGATTGGAGCTTGCCTTTTGAGCTAATGTGCAATGCTAGTGACATTGCAGCAGGTGCCGTTCTTGGTCAAAAGAAATAAGGAAAATCATGTGTCATCTACTACGCAAGTCGGACTCTAGACGAGGCTCAAAGGAATTACACAACAATGGAAAAAGAGATGTTAGCGGTAGTGTTTGCATTCGATAGGTCCTATCTCATATGCTCAAAAGTTATCGTGTACACGGATCACATCGCGGTGCGGTATCTCATGACTAAGAAAGAAGTAAAGCCTCGCTTGATCCGTTGGGTTCTCTCTCTCCAAGACTTTCACATGGAAATGAGGGACAATAAGGGAGCGGAGAACTATGTAGCGGATCATTTGTCTAGGCTACCATTTGAGAACAAGGAGGAAGTACCGATTAATGATGAGATAGGATTCGAGGCTCTCATGGCTTTGGTGTCAACTTCTACCCCTTGGTACGCGGATATAGCCAACTATCTTGCGTGTGGAGTCGTTCCCCCGGAGTACTCTTCTCAACAAAAGAAGAAGTTTTTCAAGGAGGTGAGAAAATACTTTTGGAATGACCAATACCTATTCAAGCAATGTGGAGATGGCCTTTATTGGAAGTGCGTTTCAGATCATGAAATTCAGGGTGTTCTTGAGCAATGCCACTCACTACCATGTGGAGGACATTGTGGTGTTGACAAAACAGTGGCAAAAATCTCTCAATCCTAATTGTGGTGGACGACAATGCATAGAGACGCCCACCAATTCGTTGCGCAATGTGATAGATGTCAAAGGAGCGGAGGCATTACCAAGAGGGACGATATGCCCCAACAAAGTGTTTTAGAAGTTGAACCCTTCGATGGTTTGGGGGGTGGATTTTATGGGGCCTTTTGTTTCTTCTTGTGGGAATCTATATATCTTGGTAGCGGTCGATTATGTGACAAAATGGATTGAAGCCATACCCTCACCTACCAATGATCACAAGGTTGTGCTTGAGCTCCTAAAGAAGATCATCTTTCCTAGGTTTGGAGTTCCGAGGGTGCTAATTAGTGATGGAGGCTCCCATTTCGCCAAAAAGCAATTTGAATCTCTTCTCAAGAGATATGGCGTTCATCACAAGGTTGGATTACCTTACCACCCTCAAACTCAAGGACAAGTGGAGGTCTCGAATCGTGAAATCAAAAATCTTCTTGAAAGGATGGTGAACAAATCAAGGAAAGATTGGTCTCTCAAACTTGATGACACGCTATGGGCTCTAAGGACGGCGTACAAGACTCCAATCGGCACGACCCTCTATAGGTTGGTCTGTGGAAAGGCTTGTCACTTGCCGGTTGAGTTGGAATACAAGGCTTGGTGGGCCATCAAAGAGCTTAATATGGATTTATCGTTGGCCGGTGAGAAGAAATTGCTTAAGCTCAATGAACTTGAAGAGCTTAGAGATGATGCTTATGAAAGCTCAAGGTTATATAAGGAGAAGACCAAAAAGTGGCATGACCAACATATTCGAAACAAGAACTTTAAAGTTGGAGACAAGGTTTTGCTTTTCAACTCAAGGCTTCGTTTGTTTCTGGGTAAACTCAAATCAAAGTGGTCGGGTCCTTTTGTGATTTCAAAGACTACTCCTTATGGCTCCTTTGAGTTAGATGCGGATGGTAACAAGTTTATGGTTAATGGTCATCGTTTAAAGCATTACTTTTGCAAGGAAGAAGTTGGTATCATCGAATGTATATTGCTTGATCCTTTGGATCCCAAGCCTCCCACTTGAAGAATTTTTCTCATGGTCAAGCTAGTGACCTCATAAAGAAGCGCTTCTCGGGAGGCAACCCGAGTTTCTAACTCCTTTCTAAACTTTTTTTTAGAATATTCCGATTTCACTTTCTCCTTTTTGAATTTGAATTTGAATTTGATTATTTTTTCACCTTTTTGGTTAATAGGTGTTTGGATGATGAAGGAACAAGGATTTTCTATTTCGAAGATGTGAGGATAAATCGAAATTTACTCTATGCGACCCTGTGCGCGACATCTGTGCGGGCGCACAATGTGATCTTTGCGGGCGCGCATGCACTATCAGAACCCGCACAGATTTATTCACAAATTGAAGCTCGAGGCAGAAAGTTTGCGCGACTTGCTGTGCGACCTATGTGCGGGCGCGCGTGCACTCTCAGAACCCGCACAAATTTAATCAAAAGTTGAGATTCAAGACAGAGAGTTTGCGCGACCTAGTGCGCGACTTTTGTGCGGGCGCGCAGAGCAGGAAAATCGTGTTTTACCCCTCTTCTCGATTTCATTCTCATATTTTCGAAACCCCATTTTCATGCTCTCTTCTCTCTCCTCACAAACCCAAACCCTAACCTTCAAATTTCACCTATTTCTCACAAATTCCATTAATTTTCTTTCAAATCCATCAAAAACTTTCACTCAACTCACAAATTCACCCACTTTCTCTCTCCAAAATACCCAAAAATCCCCCATTTTCATGGTTTGCAAGCTTCATTGAAGGTGGTGTTCTTGGAGGCTCTTAGTGGTGTTCAAGCTTCTACAAAGTGGTATAACTCTAAATATTTCTATTTTATTACTTAATTTCACTTATTTATGCAAATTTTTTAGTTATTAAACATGAATTAGCTTGAGTGAATTGCATGTGTTTTTGGTTTTCTTTGTGAAGGATTTGTTGGTTATTAGTGTGAAATTTAGTGATTTTGGGGACATTGTTGTTAATACTATTGTTTTGGAAGCTATTTTCATGAAATTAAGTTGAGAAATTTGGTGTTTGTATTGTTGATAATGCAACTAATTTCATGAGAATTGCTTGCTATCATAATGTGTTTTGATTGACTGCTTTGTTGTTTATTCTTGTTGTCTTGGGCGTTATATTTGTGTGGTTAGTTGTTAGCACTAACCCTTTTGCAGATTGTTGAGACTTGGGTTGTTGTTGTTGTTTTCCAATTGTTGGTTGAGTTCGAAGGTAGTTCTCCTTTTGGTTGGGTTGTTTGTATTGGTTGAACATAATGAGCAAAAGAAGAAGTAGAAAGGAGCCCAGGTTAAGGGTTGAAGAACCGAGTACCCAACAAACTCAAGCTCAAGGAACTAATTTTCTCCCTAGATTGAGATTTCCGAACAAGGTCCATGCTACATTCTTCAACGACCTTCACGGATGAAAGTTAAATCCCTCCCGACACTATGATCAACGCTCCATGAGAGCTTTGGGGATTGACGACGATATAAGGTCGCTCCTTGATAACTTGGGGATGAGTGAGTTCATCAAACATCAATACCGAACTTATAAGGAGCCCACCTTCAGATTCTTGGCCTCTTTTGAAAAAGAGCCTCTTGGGAACGATTTCCAAATTTCCTTCCTACTGTTTAACAACCGGCACACTATGACTGAGTGATCTTAATGTATTGTTGGATTTGAACCCCGAGGCGGCCCTCCTTGCCTCTTTCGTTGAGCCTGTTACCTGAGTACGATGCATTTTGATGGTGGCAAACGATTACCGACTTTGAAGAATTCAACACCAGGTATTCGGTGGCCAACCATATTATCCACCCCGTGCCCCGTATTCTACACCGCATTATGGGGTTTGCGGTGTTTAGCAAGCATGACTTGAGCAAGCTCTCGCATGAGGAGCTATTTACTTTGTGGGTTGCCACTAGGGAGGAATTGAAAGGGCGGCTCAATATGGGGTACTGGTTCGTCTTGTTCTGCAAGGCAATCAATTCGAGCCACAAGACAAGAGAAATTGCCCTCGATGGGATGATTATAAGGATTGCCAAGAAGCTCAACTATGAACGCTTCTTCCCCTCGTGCGCTTAAGTTGGGGCCGAAAAAGATCTATTCATCGACATACAGCGGATGACAAGGTCGGGTTTCCTCCAAGGAACTTAGATGCCAACAATTTTCTTGCCTGGATAGTTGACCGAGAGCACCATTGTATCTTGCCATACCCCAGCCGTACATCTCTGGAGCGGAATGCAAGGAATGTATGGAAGATTCCGCGAGATAATGGTGTGCTACCCACTGCACTGGGTGGCGTAAGGAATATGGAAGTGGACCCACAACAACAACAGCAACGTCAACAACAACAACAACATCAACAACAACAACAGCAGCAGCAACAACAACAACAACAACAACAACAACAACAACAACAACAACAACATCATCTGCAACAGCAACATCATCAAGGCATGATTAGCCTTGAACAACAAATGATGAGCATGCAACTTGGTATGCAGAGCATAATGGAGAACAAACAGGGTATGTTTTTGCAAACCCAAGCTCTTTATGGTGCGGCCGTGGAAAGGGGTGAGGTCACCCCCCCGGTAAACTACCCCTATTGGCCACCCCAATAAGGGTCGGTCCCTGGGTGGCAGGGATCACAACCTACTTGGACCTATTGGCAAGGGCCCTCCTCCCACGGTGTTCCCCGGGTAGACTACCCGACGGTAATCGGGTACGATTATCGTGCCCCCGGGGGGAGCGATTTTCGGGGTGACCCCAACTATCCATATGTCGACCCTACCCACCCTTCCCCTCTTCAACTTCCCGCCCTTTTGACCCGTTGCCTCAATGGCAACAAGACCTCTTCCGAGGTCACTATGGTTGGCCTTCGGGTTACTCCGGTGGTTGGGACCCACACGACATCCCTCCGGACGATTTCTCTTACGACACCGAGGATGATGGAGATGATGAAAAAGCCGACCCTAGTGGCCACTAGCCCCCCTTGTTCTTTATTTCTCCCCTTTGTCCCCTCCTAATGTTTTTAATTTGGTGCACCGCGGACGGTGCATTGTTTTAGTATGGGGGGGGGGGGTTGTGTAAGAGGCAAAGGGATGTTTTTTTTTTGTTTTTTTTTTATAGTGTAGGGGAAGGCTTGTTAAGGGGTGTAAGATAAATGCTAAAGCAAAAAATAAAGATTCAAAAATAACGCATGATCGGGATTGCCCACACTTATAAAAATAAGATAAATGCTAAAGCAAAAAATAAAGAGCTAAAAAGAGTAGAAACTCAAGCATAAAAAATATAAAGATTCAAAAACAAGGTTGCACACCTTGGGGGCTTATCTAGGGTCTTGAGCCTTTACCCCTTTCTTCTATAACCTTTAGCATAACCATGTTACAACCTTTAAAAAGACCTTTTTGAGGTATACACATACTTGTGCGAGGTTCGGCTAGAGTTACGTTCGGCCTGGTTCCTAACGGATACGTAGGCAACCTCACATCGAGGCGCGACCGTAATAAACATGCATTCAAATTCACATTCACACACCATGATCATATCAAGGGATATCCAATGCTCATCCCTATCTACTTATAGCTAGACTTGGGGGCTTGATCCTTACATCATTAGCTTACCTAGCCTATGAGTCACCATTATTTGACTCTTCTAAAAATAATATTTTCCCACACACTTAGCCCTTGCAGCCTAACTTTAGTGTCACTATCACACACATCACACATGCATGACCAAATATACTTCCCTTAAGAACCCTTTGTCATGGAATCTTAACATAACGCTGAAGCATGTATTGTCATGTCAAAATCGCTTATCAATCATCATTGCATCACAAAGTATGAAGTGCTTAGCCTATGTGCCTAAGTTACCTGAATACTTTCAAAATTGAGTCAACCATTGAGATAGCCTAGGATGGATTAGTTCTTGAACCTTGAGAGATGGTATCAAACAACATTTGACTAAGCTCATTCAACATGCACCTCAAAAACTTCGCTTCTTTCTTTTTCATGTCTTTCTTTTTCGGGAGAAATTCGGTACCCTCCACAAAAATGACGGAAAATTTTTGCTTTTTTGTATTTTCGAGTCGCACAATCATAATACAATGCACACACGGGTCTTGAGTCACACGTGTCATTTCACTTCGAGTCGAGTCAACCTTGAGTCAATCAAAGCGAGTCAAGTTTATACCTTGAGTCATGTCAAATCAATGAGTCAAGCGACGTTAAACCTTAGGTCAACCCTAAGATAATTGAAGAGAATAGCAAAGTTCTATAGTAAAAAATAAATACAGGTGCAGTAGAATAGGAAAGACCCTACTCCAGCGCCAGATGACAACATCTAGCGTCTGGAAATAGATTTCAGCGCTTGGCGCTAGATCTTAGCGTTTGGCGACAGAGTCAATTCTTGGCGCCAGAGATATTTCAGCAGCGACAAAACTTGAAGCCTCTCAGAAAGGTGATTTCGACCTCATACAGCAATTTCGGGTTCCTTGGTGCGCCAGTTAGCCCCTATGTGCAATTTGACATGATTAAGTAGTCTGTTTGATTACAATCACAATAAGTGATCGACATGATGAAAGATCGTCTCACTTAGCTTAAAGCACCTAAGAATTGGCTCATCACGGAGACACCGACATACTGGTTTTAGCGGAAGCAAAGTTCAAGCGAGCTTTAAAGATCTGCAAGCGTTGGTCTTCTGAAATTTTTCTTCGGAATATTATCATAGAAGCTCTTTATTCAAAGACGCGTGAACATTTCCATCAAGCTCTATTATTCAGAGACGCGTGGACATCTATCAAGCTCTTTTGTTCAGAGACGCATGGACATTTCTCTCAAGCTCTTTTGTTCAGAGATGCGTGGACGTTTCTCTCAAGCTCTTTTTTTCAGAGACGTGTGGACATTTCTCTCAAGCTCTTTTGTTCAGAGACGCGTGGACATTTCTCTCAAGCTATTTTGCTCAGAGATGCGTGGGCATCCTATTATCAAGCTCTTTGTTTAGAGACGCGTGAACACATTATTCAGAAGTTCATATTAAAAAATAAGCTCTTTGTTCAGACATGCGTGGACATGTATTTTAAGCTCTATTGTTCAGAGACGCGTGGACATATTAAAAAAAAAAAGAAGCTCTTTGTTCAGAGGCGCGTGAACATATCCAAAAAAAAAAATCTCTTTGTTTAGAGACGAGTGAACATCGAAACAGCAAGATGGCGTTCCCTAGATTGTGGAGAGTTGTCAAAAACAACTGAAGGTGATTTCAAGCAAAGTTGTTTTTGATCATGTTCCCTTAGACGTGGAAGATGGTCACATAGCGGAAGAGGATTGTTTCAAGCGAAGCAATCTTCGATAGTGTTCCCTTGGACGTGGAATATTATCAAAGCGGAAGAGGATCGTTTCAAGCGAAGCAATCTTCAATATTTCAAGCAGTTACAAGCTGTAGACACCCATTTGTGTCTCCCCAAAACCAAAACCAGTGATGAGTACCTTTCATGTTGAATCAAAATCATAATGGAAAGTTTAGTGTTGCGGATAGTTTTAATTTCTTTTCTCTTCTCTCTATTTTTAAAAACAGCCAATTCAGTTTGTTTGGTCCACGATATGGGTCCGATAAAAGTGTAGTTGGATGGGGCTTGCAAATACCTTTCCAACGATATATTATAAGCCCAATTCCGATGAATATTGAGGAACTTATGGCCAATTTACTAAACTGGGCCCGGTTTGAGCTTTATATGCGGCCCAATGATCTAGGGGAGGGCCTAATATAAATTTATCATTCCTAATGCAACTAGGAATGCTTTTAGTCTTCTAGATTCTTCTAGAAGGTTCTTTTCATTCCTAATTCAATTAGCATTGATAAATTGACTTTTGTTGACTTTTCAAAGTTTTAATTAAAATCAAAAAGCATTTTCAAGGAAAAGATACGATTTTATCCTCCAGTACGGCAAACTTATTTGATTTTCGAAAACGCGTCAAAAATAGGCCTGGCGCCTGACTCCAGGCATTGGCGCCTGGAACCAGGCTTGGCACCTGGCGCCAGCCATTGGGGCCTGGTGCTAGCCATTGGCGCCAATAAGCTGGTGCCGGCGCCAGCTCTGTTTTGCATGCGCCAATCTCGTTTTGCGTGCGCCAAATGCTCTGATTTGATATTTTATCTTTTTGGCTGATTTTCTCTATAAATAACGTATTAAAAACTCCGTTTTCATTCACCAATGCTCACCAGTTAACATCTACAATTAGTTTTAATTAGAATTCACCTACAATAAGTTTTCATTCAATTAATTCTCTTAGTCATTCTTTTCTCTTTCTCTTTTCTAAATTGCTTTTTACATACAAAATTCGCATTCGGAAGATATAGAAACACCTAGCCATATTCGAAGTTGCCTTCGCCCTAGACGTGAAAGGTTTAATTTCTGAGGGTTTGGTCCCAAATCTCTCTTTCAATTATTTAATTTAATTGTTTGTTTATTATTTTCCTTGAAGTTACTAACGTGTGTATTTTGTTATTAGAAAGAGGTAAGAGGCATCAAAGTAAGTACTTTAATGGTTTTTATTGATGTTATGATGAAGAAATCATGTTTATATTGTTATTATGATATTCCTAGTCTCATGTCTAGGATAATTTTAATATTAAATATGATTGTTACGATACTTCCTATGTTCTTCCTAATATTTATGATTATTAGTATCATGTTAGGTTTAAAGATTTTATTTTTAATGTTTAGTGACATGCTAGGGTTTGTTATTAATCTTGTTAGTATCATGCCTAGGATCTTGCTATGATTGTGCTTTAATATTAACATGAACATTATTATGATTATTATTGTTATAATTTATGATGATCATGAATATTATTATTTTGATGATGATTATTTTATTTATGATTATTATTATAATAATTATTATTATTATGATTTTGATTATTTTATTTTTTTATATGTTACTTGGTATTTTATTTTTATTGCTTGATCACACCTTTTATGCATGTTTAAAGGGAATTTGTACTTGTAATCACGCTTAATAAGATAATTATTAATCTTGTTAGAGTTAATATTATTATTTGTGCATTAATATTCAACCAACATAGATAAAAAGGTTTAGGGTAATCCTATTGATTGCATGTTAATTAAAAAGCGCACATGAATACGATCAGAATAAAGTAGAGGCCTATTATTAGGGCAGGTTCAATCTCTTTTAGGTAGGATTTGTACCTTCATCCCCGAACCCTTATTTGATTCTAGAACTTATGGAGTTGACGATCTCTTGGTTCGTTAAGGGGTGTAACCTTCACCCTGTGAACGGTTTACAAGTTCCTAAAACTT
The DNA here is from genome assembly GCF_001683475.1 of Chenopodium quinoa. Taxonomy (NCBI): domain Eukaryota; kingdom Viridiplantae; phylum Streptophyta; class Magnoliopsida; order Caryophyllales; family Amaranthaceae; genus Chenopodium; species Chenopodium quinoa. The sequence goes on along the minus strand of NW_018742390.1, from coordinate 4,046,805 downwards.
GTTGGCGACTCTTTTGCTTTATCTTCTTACTTTTTGGACGCCACCGTACTTTAGTGTATGATCAAAGTGGGGTTCAAGCTAGGGGGTTAACGCTTGAATTTATTCCCCACAGTTTTTTGACGACTCCACTGGGGAGGATTTCTATTTGAATTCCTGAATTTGTTTCGGCAATGATTTAGAATGAGTGGATGAGACTCGAAACGTTCTAAGTATTTCATGTGCGTAATTTTGATTAACATTATTGTCATATGCATTAAAAATATCTCATTGGAAAGACCATCCGTAATGAGTTAAAAACATAGGATTTTACACGTAGGAAATTTGAGAAATATCTTTCACAACTAGTAACGAAATAACACCGCACGAAACTGGAAAATTTTATCGAGCACAGAAAGCTGCTGAGGCATGTGGGAAGTAGCGCCAATGACCAAAGCATTGGCGCCAGGCATTTAACTGTAGCGCCAGACGCCAGACGCCAGCATTAGCGCCAGGCGCTACAGCTAAATCCTGGCGCCAGTCTCTGTTTGGTGGCGCCAACCTCCCCCAATACCGAGCCAGAAATATGCGTTCTAATTTTAGACGGTTTTTCGTATTGTTTGCTCGATCCTACTTCTTGATTGAATTTTTTCTCACTTTTCTGAAACCCATATGTGTTCTACATATGGACATAACCCTCTGGGAATTCATGCTCCATCTACCTGATTGAACGCTCCGTGCAACAAAGGGTACATCCGAGATGTTGAATTCACCAAACCATGGAAGCGAGTTTTTTCTAAAGCTCGCGGTGTCCCATCCACTCGCGCCAACCCTTCACGGTTAGGCTTCCGCGCGGTGCATCCTGAAAATTAAGCATGGACCCTCTATTGACTAAACCATATCCCGAACTTTAGAGAACTACAACCATGGTTAGGTTGCGAACTCATTGCATCATATTGTGCCTACTTGACTAATTGTGCATTATTTGTTATGCATACTTTATGTGATTTTTCCTAACCGTTTGTTTGACTTGTGTTAAAACTAAATAAACTGATTAATGACTAAAGGACTTTGTTTAATTAATTAATTTATTAATTTGAGCTAATAAAAAAACATAATATCGAATCATAGTTCCTTTAAGTCAACCCGGATTTTTATTCCCGTATACTGCACAAACGTCAACATGTTTTGGTCATAGCCGGAGTTATAGGAAGAACTAAGATTCGTACAACCTATGGATCTATAGCCCTGAGTGTTATCTTTAATTTGGAGTTGGTTTCAACCAAATCAGAGTCACAGATAAAATGTTATGACTAAAATACCACAGTCTGTCCAGTTTAATGCATATACGTGAAGTATTAACTTAGTCTTTGCTTGATTCTAGTCATAGTCTAGCCACATGGTCATGACACGAGTCTTAACGTACTATCTACACTCACTAGTCTTAGCACACACTTGGAGTATATGTCACCATGACCATGTCTTAGGTTCATGCATGAGTCGGTCTTTTTCCGTCATTTGAGTTCGGGGTACATCTTATTCCTAATTCTTCATATCCCTCCATCCATATTGTTCTTCACATTCTATTCCAATCTTTCTTCACTTCCTCCATCCATTTCATGTTGAATGAAGTTTGAGTCAAATAATTAACAATAAATATCCCCAAATTCCTTTTCCACAATACTTGGTCGAGGAAAGAAGGGCGATTAATCAAGGACAACACCTTTGTTCAAGTCTTACTTTTTTATAAACCGATTCGTCAAAAGAGGAAGGCTAAGAAGATAATGGCAACTCAAGAGGAAGTTAATGAGCTTAGGAGTCAATTGACTAACATGACTGAGACACTGAAGCTACTCACACTCAAGATCGATGATCCCGTGAAGCAACAACAAATGAGTCTCATTCAAGAGAGTCTAAACAAGCTATCTAGCGACTATAAATTTCAGGGCATGAGTTCAGAAGGGGTCTCGCTGGACAAGGAACTTTTTCCGCATAAGTTGAACGCCACTGACATCCCTAAATTCAAGGCAACAGATAACCCTTACTTCCATGTAAGAGCTTTCGAAACCATAATGAACATTAAGGGTATCGATAAGAAGGTTTTCCCCTCTCTGTTCCCACTATCTCTCGAAACCGTTTGCCAACAATGGTTCTTCTCCCTTGACAAGGAGAAAACCACTACCTGGGAATCGATAGTAAACGCTTTCGTTGATAGATACAAGTGAAATATTTAAGTTGAAACCGACCATAGACAAATTGAGATGCTAATTCAAAAAGAGAATGAAGGTTTTACTTCTTTCTTTAATAAGTGCAGGGAAACTTCCGCTAAGATGATTGAGGTCCCCATCGAAAAGGAGTCTGTGAGGATGTTTATCAAGAATCTCCAAGAAAAGTATTCAAAGAACTTAAAATATCAACACAACTTGAATACTTTCAAGGCTATTTATGACATCGGAATTGAAATCGAAGACGACCTCGCAAAGCAAAAAGCTACTAACAATAGTAACCACAGTGGCTTGAAAGGAAAGAAGAACGACAATCCTTCTTCTTTCGAAAAAGCCCACTCTAATAATAATGTTAGTACCTTTGACCATAATGGTGTCTTAGCCATGGACAATCAAGGATCTAAAAGGAAACCCAGGCGAGAGTTCACACCCATTGGAATGACCTACGATGCTGCTTTCGATCGTCTCTATGATCGAGGATTAATCAAACCTATTGGCCCTACCGAGGATCCTACACCAGAAAATCGATCTTCGAGATAGAATCCCAACTCTTATTGCAAGTACCATCGAGGAAACAGTCATACTACTGATGAATGATTCAGGTTTCAAAATCTCATTCAAGATCTCATAGAAGCAAACAAGATCCCATTGCCTCTAGCTAGCGAGAAGACTGGATGATGTCGGAGCAAACAACACAAGGCAGAGGCGAGCTTCAACGACAAGATTTTGTGACCTCTTTTTTTTCTTTTTCATTTTTTCCTTCCCCCAATAAGTCTAGCATAGGCACCTTTTCTTTTCCTTTAGATTAATCTTGTATTTTTTTTCCTTTTCCCTTTTTAATAAAATGAGCATTTAGTTCCTTATATATGATCAATTCATTATATTGCAATAAATAAAAAAAAAAAAACCATGTCGAATTAAGAACAAGGTATACCAATGATTTGAGGCACCCCTTGTAGCCACATCATATCTTCTTTCACCTTTCAAATTTACAATCCTTTCTTCATAAACCACTTTGAGCCTCGTCTAACTATAGACCTTTCTTTATTTCAACCTACATCTACCTAACTTTGGGATGGGATGGTGTGCAACTTATGCAAGTTAAAAAGGCTTGAGTGACTTCAAAATATTAAAATGGCAAAAAAAAGCAAAAATAAATAAATAAATAAAAGTGTACAAAAAGGGCAAGTGTTCCAATCTTTGATATGAAAATGTCTTTGATAAGACCACGTCTCAGATTGCGTCTCTTGTCGAGTGCTCGGTACCGTGCCTGAGAAACATGAATGCCAAGTGAGTGATAGACCACATGATCGGGATTTCCCACACTTATTAAAATAAAATAAATGCTAAAGAAGAAAGAGCTAAAAAGTGTAGAAACTCAAGCATAAAAATATAAAGATTCAAAAGCGAGGTTGCACACCTTGGGGGCTTATCTAGGGTCTTGAGCCTTTATCCCCTTCTTCTTTAACCTTTAGCCTAACCACGTTACAACCCTTAAAAAGACCTTTCTGAGGTATACACACTTGTGCGAGGTTCGGCTAGAGCTACGTTCGGCCTGATTCCTAACGGTTACATAGGCAACCTCACATCGAGGTGCGGCCGTAATAAAGATGCATTCATATTCACATTCACACACTCACACCATGATCATATCAAGGGATTTCCTATGCTCATCCCTATTCACTTAGAGCTAGACTTGGGGGGCTTGATCCCTATGTTATTAGCTTACCTTTGCCTAAGAGTCACCATATTTTGATAACATATTTCCACACACTTAGCTCTTGCGGCCTAGCTTTAGTGTCAATTTCACACACTGCACAAATACATGACCAAATATACTTCCCTTAGGAACCCTTTGTCATGGAATCTTAACATAATGCTGAAGCATGTATTGTCGTGTCAAAATCACTTATTAATCATCATTGCATCATGAAGTATGAAGTACTTAGCCTCCGTGCCTAAGTTACCCAAATACTTTCATCATGGAGTCAACAGTTGATATAGCCTAGGATGGATTAATCCTTGCACCTTGAGAGATAGTATCAAACAACATTTGACTAAGCTCATTCAACATGCATCTTCAAAACTTTGATTCTTTTTCGCGTCTTTCTTTTTCGGGAGATATTCGGTACCCTCCACAAAAATGACGGAAAATTTTTGCTTTTTTGCATTTTTCGAGTCAACACAATGCACACACAAGTCATGTACACATTGAGTCATGTCGTGTCATATCACCTTGATTTGAGTCTAACACATGTGTCATTTCACTTTGAGTCGAGTCAACCTCGAGTCAGTCAATCATATCGAGTCAAGTTTATACCTTGAGTCGTGGCAAGTCGATGAGTCAAGCAATGCTAAACCTTAGGTCAACCCTAAGATAATTAAAGAGATTGGCAAATTTCTATAGTCAAAATAAATACAGGTGCAGCAGAATAGGGAAGATCCTACTCCAATTCCTGGCGCCTGAGATATCTCAGCAGCGACAGAGTTCGAAGCCTCTTAGAAAGGTGATTTCGACCTCAAACAACGATTTCGGGTTTCTTGGTACGCCAGTTAGCCCCTATAAGCAATTTGACATGATTAAGTAGTCGGTTTGATTACAATTGCAATAAGTGATCGACCTGAAGAAAGATCGTCTCACTTAGCTTAAGCGCCTAAAATATTGGCTAATTACAATCGGTTCAAAAGCAAGCACTTAAACGAAAATATTTCCAAGTATGGATTGTCGCGCAATCTTATTAAACGACAAAGTTTTTCAAAAATTGGATTGTCATCCCCAACTGACAATATTTCCAAAAATGGATTGTCGTGCATCTTCTTCAACGACAATATTTCCAAAAATGGATTGTCGTGCATCTTCTTCAACGACAATTTTTCCAAGATTGGATTTTCATCTCTGGCAAAGTTTCAAACGTGGATTGTTGTGCTCCTTCTTTGTTTGGCAAGTTTTCCAAGTTCGGATTGTCATACATTCATAGATCGCTGGCAAGTTTTCCGAGATTGGATTGTCATACACCCAGTTCCCTATGGCAAAATTTCCCAAAGGATTGTCGTAGGTCTCTACTCATCATAAATTTCGGCAAAGGTTCCTCAACGTGGATTGTCATTCATTTCAGTAAGTGGCAAATTTTTTCCGAAGTGGATTGTCGTTCGACTCTTTTTTGCAAATATTCCAAGACGCGGATTGTCAATAGTGGCAATATTTTCCCAAAAGGATTGTCGCAAAGCGTTGGAAAATTTCCAAGGTGGATTTCTTTCAACAGTTATATTCCAAGATGTTGATTTTCGATCGTAGAAAAGTTCTTATGAAAGATTGTTACGAAGCATTGGCAAATTTTCCAAAAATTGGATTTTGGCAAATTTTCCGAGATACCGATTGTCGCTTCATCGTGGAAACATTTCCAAGGATGGATTGTTACGTGCCATTGACAACTTTCCCTAAATTGGATTGTCATACATCATACAAGAGGATTGTCGACATATTGGTTCACAAGCAGCAAAGCGCCGACGTACTGGCATAACAGCATTAAGAAGCAGTGATCTTTTCGAAGACTATCACAGCGGAAATTGGATTCATATCAAAAAGAAGCTCTTTGTGCAGATACGTGTGAACATATCAAAAATAATCTCTTTGTTCAGAGACGAGTGAACATCGAAATAGCAAGGTGGCGTTCCCTAGATTGTGGAGAGTTGTCACAAACAATTGAGGATTGTGTAAGGAGAAATAATCTTCGATAGTATTCCCTTGGATTTCGAATATTATCAATGCGGAGGAAGATCGTTTCAAGCAAAGCAATCTTCTATATTGGAAACAGTTACAAGCGTAGCGGTTTTCAAGCGGGATGACATTCTCTAGCTTGCAGGAGGTCATCAAAACAATCGGTTACTTTCAAAGACGTGCGCTCGACGGTGCAAGATACGCATTTCTTAACTCTTTTATCTATTTAAACTAACGCTAGTTTTCAGGTATTGGCGTTACAAGATTGATTTAGGATTGCAGAACGTTCTGAATCATTCTTCGTCCCTATTGATACTTTGACTTTTGTTTTCGAAACTTGCGTTTCTCCAAACTCAGTCAAAATGGGGGCTTCTGTAGACACCCATTTGTGTCTCCCCAAAACCAAACCCTGTGATGAGTACCTTTCATGTCGAATCATAATCGAATGAAGCGAAAATGTGGAAAGTTTAGTGTTGCGGATAGTTTTAATTTCTTTTCTCTTCTCTCTGTTTTTAAAAACAGCCAATCAAGTTCGGTTGGTCCATGATATGGCTCCGATAATAGTGTAGTTGGATGGGGCTTGCAAAGACCTTTCCAACGATATATTATAAGCCCAATTCCGATGAATATTGAGGAAGTTATGGCCAATTTACTAAATTGGGCCCTGTTTAAGCTTTATATGCGGCCCAATGATCTAGGGGAGGGCCTAATATAGATTTATTATTCCTAATGCAATTAGGAATGGTTTTAGTCTTCTAGATTCTACTAGAAGGTTTTTTTCATTCCTAATTCAATTAGCATTGATAAATTGACTTTTGTTGACTTTTTAGAGTTTTAAATAAAATCAAAAAGCATTTTCAAGGAAAAGATACAATTTTATCCTCCAGTACGACAAACTTATCTGATTTTCGAAAACGCGTCAAAAACTGGCCTGGCGCCTGACTCCAGGCATTGGCGCTTGGTGCTAACCATTAGTGTCAGGCGCCAATAACCTGGTGCTGGCGCTAGCTCTGTTTTGCGTGCGCCAAGTGATCTGTTTTGATATTTTTTTTTCGCTGATTTTCTCTATAAATAACGTATTAAAAACTCAGTTTTCATTCACCAATTATCACCAGTTATAATCTACAATCAGTTTTAATTAGCATTCACCTACAATCAGTTTTCATTCAATTAATTCTCTTAGTCATTCATCTCTCTTTCTCTTTTCTAAATTGCTTTTTACACACAAAATTCCGCATTCGCAAGATACAGAAACACCTAACCATATTCGAAGTTGCCTTCGCCCTAGACGCGAAATGTTTAATTTCTGAGGGTTTGGTCCCAAATCTCTCTTTCAATTATTTAATTTAATTGTTTGTTTATTATTTTCCTTTAATTTACTAACGTGTGTATTTTGTTATTAGAAAGAGGTACCAGGCATCAAAGTAAGTACTTTAATGGTTTTTATTGATGTTATGATGTAGAAATCATGTTTATATTGTTATTATGATATTCCTAGTATCATGTCTAGGGTAATTTTAATATTAAAATATGATTGTTACGATGCTTCCTATGTTCTTCCTAATATTTATGATTGTTAGTATCATGTTAGGGTTAAAGATTTTATTTTTAATGTTTAGTAACATGCTAGGGTTTGTTATTAATCTTGTTAGTATCATGCCTAGGATCTTGCTATTATTATGCTTTAATATTAACATGAACATGATTATGATTATAATTGTTATAATTTATGATGATTATGAATATTATTATTTTGATGATGATTATTTTATTTATGATTATTATTATAATTATTATTCTTATGATTTTGATTATTTTATTTATTATTATGTTGCTTGGTATTTAATTTTTATTGCTTGATCACACGTTTTATGCATGTTTAAAGGGAATTTGTACTTGTAATCACGCTTAATAAGATAATTAATAATCTTGTTTGGGTTAATTTGATTATAAATTCAAGTGATCGCCAATAATAGTTTATTTGTGCATTAATATTCAACCAACATAGATAAACAGGTTTAGGGTAATCCTATTGATTGCATGTTAATTAAAAAGCGCACATGAATACGATCAAAATAAAGTAGAGGCCTATTATTAGGGCAGGTTCAATCTCTTTTAGGTTGGATTTGTACCTTCATCCCCGAACCCTTATTTTGTTCTAGACCTTATGGAGTTGACGATCTCTTGGATCGTTAAGGGGTGTAACCTTCACCCTGTGAACGGTTTACAAGTTCCTAAAACTTGTTGGCGCCTCTTTTGCTTTATCTTCTTCCCTTTTGGACGCCACCGTACTTTAGTGTATGATCACAGTGGGGTTCAAGCTAGGGGGTTATCGCTTGAATTTATTCCCACACAAGCGTAGCGGTTTTCAAGCGAGATGGCATTCTCTTGGCAGGAGGTCATTAAAAAAACAAAAATGCGGTAGCGAATTGGTTACCCTTCAGGGAAATGTGCTCGACGGTGCAAGATACGCGTTTCCTAACTCTTTTATCTGTTTAAACTAACGCTAGTTTGCAGGTATCGGCGTTACAAGAGTGATTTAGGATCGCAGAACGTTCTGAATCATTCTCCGTCCCTATCGATACTTTGACTTTTGTTTTCGAAACTTGCGTTTCTCCAAACTCAGTCAAAGTGGGGGCTTCTGTTGACACCCATTTTTGTCTCCCCAAAACCAAACCCGGTGATGAGTACCTTTCACGTCGAATCATAATCAAATGAAGTGAAAGTGTGGAAAGTTTAGTGTTGCGGATAGTTTTAATTTCTTTTCTCTTCTCTCTGTTTTTGAAAACTTATTTTAAGAATACAGCCAATCCAGTTTGGTTGGTCCATGATATGGGTCAAATAGTAGTGTAGTTGGATGAGGCTTGACAAGAGCTTTCCAACGATACATTATAAGCCCAATTCCGATGAATATTGAGGAAGTTATGGCCAATTTACTAAACTGGGCCCGTTTTGAGCCTTGTATACGGCCCAATGATGTAGGGGAGGTCCTGATAGATTTATCATTCCTAATTCAATTAGCATTGATAAATTGAATTTTGTTGAATTTTCAGAGTTTTAATTAAAATCAAAGAACGTTTTTTTAGGAATATACGATTTTATCCTCCGGTTCGTCAATTTTTTATCTGATTTTAAGAAAATGCGTGAATTTCTAAATCAGCGCCAAACGCCAGCTGCAGTGCCTGGCGCTACGTTTGGCGTCTGGCGCTAATGTTGGAGTCTCGCGCCAATAGCCAGCATTGGCGCCAACATCGTTTTATGTGCGCCAGAACTCTGTTTTGATATTTTTAACTTTTTGGCTGATTTTCTCTATAAATAACGTGCTAAAAACTCCGTTTTCGATCATCAATTCTCATCAATTCCAATTCTCATCAATTCTTATTCTTTCTGAACCAATTTCCATTTATCAACAATCTACCAACTCTCATCAAGATTTTCTTGATTATTCTCTCTCTTTTTTCTAAACTAGCCTTTTCTCAAATACAAAATTCCGCATTCGCAAGACTTAGATACACCTAGCCATATTCGAAGTTGCTTTCGCCCTAGACGTGAAAGGTTTAATTTCTGAGGGTTTGGTCCCAAATCTCTCTTTCAATTATTTAATTTAATTGTTTTGTTTATTATTTTCCTTGAAGTTACTTACGTGTGTATTTTTTTTATTAGAAAGAGATACGAGGCATCCAAGTAAGTGCATAAATTGTTTTATTGATATTTTGATATAGAAATCATGCTTAGGTTATTATTTTGATTCCTAATATCATGTTTAGGATGTTCCTAGTATCATGTTAGGATGGTTTCTTTAGTATGATATTTAGGTTGATTTGCTTATATCAATTATGATTTCTATGATGCTTCCTATTTTTCTTTCCAAATAGCATGTTAGTATCATGTTAGGGTTAAAGCTTTGATTTTTATTGCTTAATGAAATGCTAGGGTTTGTTATTAATCTTGTTAGTATCATTCTTAGGATCTTGTTATTATTATGCTTTATTTTTGACATGAACATAATTTATGATGATTATTATTGTTTTAATTGATTGATTATTATTATGTTGCTTGATTTTTATTGTTATTGCTTGATCACGCTTTTATGCATGTTTAAAGGGAATTGGTACTTGTAATCACGCTTAATAAGATAATTAATAATCTTATTTAGGGTTAATATGATTATAATTCAAGTGATCGCCAATAATAGATTTATTTGCGCATTAAATTCCAACAACATAGATAAACAGGTTTAGGGTTAAATCTATTGATTGCATATTAGTCAGAAAGCGCACATGAATACGATCAGAATAAAGTAGAGGCCTATTATTAGGGCAGGTTCAATCTCTTTTTGGTTGGATTTGTACCTTCATCCCCAAACTACCAGTCATGGTTAAAGACCTATTGGAGTTGACAATCTCTTGAATCGTTAAGGGGTGTAACCTTCACCTCGTGACCGGTTTACAAGTTCCTAAAAAAAACTTGTTGGCGACTCTTTTGCTCTATCTTCTTTCCCTTTGGATGCCACCGTACTTTAGTGTATGATCACAATGGGGTTCAAGCTAGGGATTAACGCTTGAAATATTCCCCACAAAAAGCAAGCACTTATACGACAATTTTTTGTCATCCCCAACTGACAATATTTCCAAATGTGGATTGTCGCGCATCTTCTTCAACGACAATTTTTCAAAGATTGGATTGTCATCTCTAGCAAAGTTTCCAAGTGTGGATTGTCGTACTCCTTCTCTGTTTGGCAATTTTTTCGAAGTTCGGATTGTCATCCTTGGCAATTTTTCCGAGATTGAATTGTCCAACACCCAATTCCCAATGGCAAAATTTTTCCAAAGGATTGTCGTACGTCTTTATTCATCATAATTTCGGAAAAAGTTCCTCAACGTGGATTGTCATTCATTTCAGTAAGTGGAAAATTTTCCCGAAGTGGATTGTCGGTCAACTCTTTTTTGCAAATGTTCCAAGACGTGGATTGTCAATAGTGGAAACATTTTCCTAAAAGGATTATCGCATAACATTGGCAAATTTCCAAGGTGGATTGCTTTCAAGAGTTATATTCCAAGATGTGGATTGTCGATCGTAGCGAAGTTCTTATGACAGATTGTTACGAAGCATTGGCAACTTTTTGCAAAATTAGATTTTGGAAAATTTTCCGAGATACGGATTGACGCTTCATTGTAGCAACATTTCCAAGGATGGATTGTTACGTGGCATTGACAACTTTCCCTAAATTGGATTGTCATACATCATACAAGAGTTGTGTTGGCAACTATTCCCAAAGAAAAGAGGATTGTAATCACCCAAAGTATCACAACAACTGAGGATGGCTTCAGGCGAAGTTATTTTCGATTATATTCCCTAGATTGCGAAAGGTGGTCACATGGCAAATAAAGATCGTTTCAGGCAAAGCAGTCTTCGATAGGATTCTCTAGTATGCAGAAGACTATCACATCGGAAATGGAGGCGGTTACAAGGATAGCAGTCTTCAGGCGGTATCCCCTAGCTTAAGGAAGATTGTCAAAAGCAGCAGGATAGTGTTCCCTAGCTTGAGGAAGGTTTTCACAACGGCAAATGCAGCAACAAATCGGTTACCTTCAGAGATGTGTGCTCGACGGTGCAAGATACGCGTTTCTTAACTCTCTTATCTGTTTTAACCTAACGCTAGTTTGCAAGTATCGGCGTTACAAGAATGATTTAGGATCGCAGAATGTTATGAATCATTCTCCGTCCCTATCGCTACTTTGACTTTTGTTTTCGATACATAAGTTTCTCAAAACTCAGTTAAAGTGGGGGCTTCTGTAGACACCCAAATGTGTCTCCCCAAAACTAAACCCTGTGATGAATACCTTTCATGTCATTTGATCATCGAATAAAGAGAAAGTGTGAAAAGTCTAGTGATGAGGTTGTTTCACTAAAGTATCTCCTCTTTCTGTTTTTGAAAATATTTCTTTTCTTACCCTATTTATGAAAAACATGCATTCCATATTAGTTTGGCCCATGATATGGGTCCACCAATATTTTAGTTGGAAGGGACTTGAAAAGACCTTTCCAACAATATATTATAAGCCCAATTCCGATGAATAATGAGGAAGTTATGGCCAAAATACTAATCTGGGCTCGAACCGGATCTTACCTACGGCCCAATGATCATGTGGAGGATCCAAAGGTCTAATCCTATTTCTAAACTAATTAGGATTAATTAGAAGGTTCTATAAGTTTCTAAAAGATCTTAATTATCCTTTTTGAAAAGATAAGATTAAAGAATTTGAGTTAAATAAAAACTTTCCTTTTATAAAAACTTTCCTTTCATTTTAAATCCTAACTCTATTCGAATTTAAAGATGTTCAAAGACAGTCAGATATTATTTTTGTGCCTCATAATCTTTATTTAAATCTTATATAGTTGGATAGATCTTGAAATTATCTTTCCAATGATATATTATAATATTAATTCCGAGCTATAACGAAAATAATATGAATGAGATACAAAACTCTATCCAAAACTGACATTGTCCTACGATTTCGGCCATATCTTTTTATCAACAAAATATTTTAATCTTATTATAATTGAGTTGGAAATTAGACTTCAAGAGATTTCCAATGAAACATTATATTCCTTATTTGGAATTCTGGATCAAAATATATGATAAAAACAAAATCCGCAAAAACTTTTGTCCATCGAGTTTTATTTTGATTCGAATTCGGATTATTTTCTTATTTTTAGACTCTGTTTTTTCTCTGTAAATAGAGGTCATATTTCTCCATGTTTAAAATCATAAACTCTCATCAAGAATTTCTTGATTCTCTCTTTCTCTTTCTAGCCTAGACTTTTACAAACATAAAATTCCGCATTCACATGATCTAGACACACCTAGCCAAATTAGAAGTTGCCTTCGCCCTAGACGTGAAAGGTTTGGTATTTCTAAGGGTTTGGTCCAAAATCTAGTATAAACTTTCTTAATTCTTTCTTTCAATTATTTATTTAATTGTTTTGATTTTATATTTTCCTTGAATGTACTAACGTGTGTATTTTGTTATTAGAAAGAGGTACGAGGCATCTAAGTAAGTGCTTAAATTTAATTGCTTAATTGATATTTTGATATAGAAATCATGTTTAGGTTGTTATTTTACTTCCTAGTATCATGTTAGGATTCTTTTCTTAGTATCATATTTAGGGTGATTTGCTTATATCAATTATGATTTCTATGATGCTTCCTATTTTTCTTTCTTAATAGCACATTAGTATCATGTTAGGGCTAAAGCTCTGATTTTTAGTATTTAGTGACATGTTAGGGTTTGTTATTAATCTTGTTAGTATCATGCCTAGGATCTTGCTATTATTATGCTTTAACATGATTTTTTTATGATTATTATTTTTATTATCATTATTATGATTATTATTATTTTTATTATCATTATTATGATTATTATTTTTATTATCATTATTATGATTATTATTATCATTATTTATCATATTGCTTTAAACATATTTTATTGTTATTGCTTGATCACACCTTTTATGCATGTTTAAAGAGAATTTGTACTTGTAATCACGCTTAATAAGAAAATTAATAATCTTGTTTAGGGTTGATTTGATTATAATTCAATTGATCGCCAATAGTAGAATTGTTTGTGTATTAATATTCAACCAACATAGATTAAACAGGTTTAGAGTAAACGTAATGATTGCATGTTAGTCAGAAAGCGCACATGAATATGAGAAGAATAAAGTAGAGGCCTATTATTAGGGAAGGTTCTTTCTCTTTTAGATTGGATTTGTACCTTCATCCCCGAACTTCCAGTCTTGGTTCCAAACCCATTGGAGTTAACGATTTCTTGGATTGTTAAGGGGTGTAACCTTCACCCTATGAACAGTTTACAAGTTCCTACAACTGGTTGGAGACTCTTTTGCTCTAGCTTCCTTCTCTTTGGACGCCATCATGCTTAAGTGTATGATCATAGTGGGGTTCAACTTTGGGGTACTGCTTGAAATATCCCCTACACCATTTTGGAAGAACTTTACTCCTGTTGGCATGAGTTATGACACCGCATTCGATCACCTTCATGCAAAAGGTCTTATAACTCCCATTGGACCATTTGAAGATCCACCGGTCGAAAGGAGGACGGCTAACTGGAACCCCAATGCACATTGTAAGTACCATCAAGGTTGGGTCATCTTACTAAAAACTGTTGGAAATTAAAGGAAGCTATTCAGGATCTGATTGATAGCAACAAGCTTCCACTACCTCCTGCAAGGAAGAAGCCAAGTATCAATAATGCTCCACTTTCAAATTCCTTGGCTATTTTCGATGAGGAAAATGACATTGACCCATCATCCCTCATCAAACCAATCAAAGAAACTCATGCCCTTGAAGAAGAGGAGGAAACCTTCTTCGACACCATGAGTGATCTTCCTCCAACTCAACAACTCGCCACAAAAGAGGAAGTAATGGCCCTAAAAAACCTGATGAAGGAAGTGATGGCCGTATGTATCAAAGCCTTTGATTACATAAAGACAACTCAAAAGGCGACACCTACAAAGGCAACAAGAGAAAACCATTTTCTCTACGAGTGGTCGAAGTACCCAGAAGGAGTGACAAGTCGTACACTCCAATTAGGACCTCTTACGCTAACATGTTCCAAATGCTCTTCAAGAGTGGAAATATCAAACCTCTCGAGCCAAGACCATTTGAATATCATTAAAGAGGATAGACAGGTTCTATTGTCCATACCATCAATAAGGAGGACATACTATAGATCACTGTTTTAAGTTTAAAGACCTCATCCAGAAACTAATCGACAATAAAAAGTTGGTCCAAATCCCAGTAGAAAGGGATGTTAGCATCAACGGAGTTTGGGAAAGTGATGATGAGGATGTCTACCTCAAAGATGTGGAGGAAAATCCACCATCCACAATATACCTAATGGATGATATTTGTGGTGAAGAGGATCCCTCCATAGATGTCATCACAAGATCACGGAGAGTGCAGCCTCCCACCACTACACAACCTATCCCTAACACCCAGCAAGTTCCCATACCGATCATAGAAGACAACGACGTTGTCAAACAACTAAAGAAGACTAAGGTTGAAATGAATATATGGAAGCTATTGGCCACATTGCATGAACATAGAATTGCGGTAATGGATGCCTTGGCTAAGGTAGGGATATATTCAAAAACAACTCTTGAGGGATTAGCTAACTTCCTCATGAGTGACATTCTAAGTCCCATCAACTTAATCACTTTTTCTGACAAAGACTTACCTCTAGAAGGTGATAAACACAACAAAGCCTTGAACCTCTCAGTATTCTACAAGAGGATGAATGTCCCAATGACACTTGAAGATAATGGATCAGCAATCAATGTTTATCCATTACGAACTACGAGGATGTTGGGGATAAGGGACGAAGATTTGTCTCCATCAACATAAGGAATAAGAGCTTATGACAATACGCATCTCCAAGCTCTTGGGACTATTACCATGAATGTCATCGCAGGAGTTATAGAGAACACTACAACTTTCCAAGTGGTTGACATCAAAGCCTCCTTCAACTTATTGTTGGGACGCCCTTGTCTTCATGACCTTAAGGTCGTCCGTTCATCACTTCATCAACAAGTGAAGGCAATAGTTGGAGGAATTCCTTTCACCATTGATGCTTCCCAATTGAGAATCAAAGCAATTTATAAACCTCTCATAACGTGGAGCACGATGAGAATGATGAAGATTTATAGGGCTTTAACGTGGAAGAGGTCTCCTTAATTAAGGACGATGAAGGACCCCAAACATGATAGTCAATGGCATACTCGGAAAACAAGGACACTTTCCCGGAATGACTCTAGGAAAGAAGAAAGGAGTAGCCATGCAAACGAAATCGCCCGGCCTTCCTAAATTAGATACTTTTAGACTTGGTTTTAAACCGACTCCGAAAGACTATAAGCAAGCCCGGGAAAAGGCTAATGCACGGAGGAATGCTCGCACCCACAAGAAAGCAATCCCAATGGATGAATACCCCCTCACATTAAATGGACAATTTGTAAAAGAAGGTGAAAATTATCCACGCTAGGAATTTCCCGAGCCCTTTGTCAAAGACTAATAAGATAACTTGGGTTCAAGATTTTTTTTGTAGATTTCCACTTCCTAGATGACATCCCAACTCCTATCTATAAGGAGAAAGCACCTCCATGCTTTGAATTCAATGTCATGGGACTTCTTTTCGGGCAGGAGAAAAATGAGCCGAAATACATTAAAAATAACTCCGCGCTCATTCAGACAGCACTACAAAGTGAAGGTTTTGACCCCTCAAATATTATCACTCAAGCAGAGGGACTAGTCAAGGGATGGAGAAAGACTGTGAAGGTGACTACACCAAGAGGACGGAAGACCGCTATAACAATAGGACAAGGACCCATGTTCGAAGAGTCGTCAAAGTCTGAGTCTTCCTCTATTGAGTCTTCAAAATCTCTAGATATATCACCTCTCCCTAACTCTTCTTCTTTAGCTTCTTCTCCTAGGATAGTAAGTATTCAAGTCCCAATAGACATTTCTTTGTTTGATGTAATGATTTTAGAGTTCAATAATATGTCTTCTTTCGCTTACTCCTCGTGTCATTCCTTAACTCAAGATGACGAGCATTGCTTAACTAACAATGAAAATGACAAGGAGATAATGAAAGCAGTGGAAACACATGAAAACAAAACACCATTAATAGAAGACACTGAAACGGTAGATATGTCAAAGGATCCAAGCATAAAAAGAGAAGTTAAAATCGAACTAACTTTTACTAAAGAAGAAAGAACCTGTTTAATTAATCTACTAAAAGAATTCATCAATGCATTTGCTTGGTCATATGAAGATATGCCAGGAATAAAAAGAGAAATAGCTCAACACACAATACCACTAATTCCAGGAATGAAACCTGTAAAACAAAAGTTACGTCGAATATAACCCGACGTAGCTCTTAAAATAAAAGAAGAAGTTCAAAACAAATTATTGCAGGTTTTATTAGAGTATCCAAGTACCCAG
Organism: Chenopodium quinoa; assembly: GCF_001683475.1. Taxonomy (NCBI): domain Eukaryota; kingdom Viridiplantae; phylum Streptophyta; class Magnoliopsida; order Caryophyllales; family Amaranthaceae; genus Chenopodium; species Chenopodium quinoa. The sequence continues at coordinate 4,029,866 of NW_018742390.1, read as the reverse complement.
AATGGGTTGCAAATGTGGTACCAATTCCAAAGAAATATGGAAGGGTAAGAATGTGTGTCAACTACAGTGATCTAAATATGGAAAGTCCAAAGGATGACTTCCCTTTACAACACATTGACATTTTAGTAGATAAAACAACAAATCATGCGCTTCTCTCATTTATGGATGGATACGCGGGGTACAATTTGATTCCCATGGCCGAGGAGACTATGGAAAAGACTACATTCATAACGCCACGGAGCACTTACTATTACACGATAATTCCATTCGGGTTGAAAAACGCGGGTGTCACTTACCAAAGAGCAGTGACTTCCTTGTTGCATGACATGATGCAAAAAGAAGTTGAGGTTTACGTGGATGATATGATTGTAAAATTAAAAGATCATCCAGGAAATTTAGTAGCCTTAAGAAAATTCTTTGAAAGGTTGAGAAAGTAAAATATAAGGTTAAACTCTTGGGTTATGCTATTAGCTTTAGAGGAATAGAGATAAACCCAACCAAGATTAAAGCAATCATGTCAATGCTGCCACCGAAGAGCGAGAAACAGATTCGAGGATTCATTGGCCGGTTGCAATATATAAGTAGGTTCATATCCAAGAACCACAATATGTGAACCTTTATTCAAGAAATTGAAGAAGAACGTGCTAGTTATATGGGGCGATGAGTGAAAAAAAGCCTTTGAGAAAATCAAAGCCAACCTCGCTAATCCTCCCGTACTAGCACCTGCGCTTCCAAGAATCCCTCTAAGGTTATATTTAACAGTCTCTAAAGAGACAATGAGGGCTATGCTCACACAAGAAATAGAAGGAAAAGAAAACGCAATCTACTACTAAGCAAAAAGATGCTCGAGTATGAAGTACGCTATACACCACTTGAAAAATTATGCCTCGCATTAGTGTGGGCCACAACCAAGTTAAGACATTACATGCTCGTTCATACAGTGTATATAGTCTCTCAAATAGATCCATTAAAGTTTATCTTCGAGAAAGCTACACTTAATGGGCGAATATCAAGATGGATAATTAACTTAGCCTAATTCGATGTAAGGTTTATGGCCCAAAAGACTATTAAAGGAATAGTGGTCTTGGACTTCTTAGCAGATTTCCCAATAGAATATTCAACTCCCATACATGAAAACGAGTTTCTAAATGAAGATCTAATGCTTACAGAGGATGATACATGCACATTATACTTTGACGGAGCATCAAATCAAAAGGGTTGTGGTGTAGGACTATTATTAGTATCGCCAAAAGAAGAACATGTCCCACTCTCTATAAAGTTAGATTTTAACGTTTCTAATAATGCTGCAGAATATGAAGCATGTGTGGGAGGCCTCAAAACAGCTTTACCATTGGGAATAAAGAAACTTTGAATATTCGGAGATTCTTCTCTAATCATCAACCAGATTTCCAAAAGCTGGAAAGTAAGGAGCAAGAGCTTGGCCCCTTACCAAACTTATCTGAAAACTCTAACTAATCAGTTAGAAAAGGTAGAATACACCTACCTACCAAGGGATGAAAACCAATTTACTGATGCTTCAGCAAGGCTAGCTTCAATGGTTAAATTCCCACAGAAATCGAGCAAATACCCTTGATAATAGAAAAGGGGCATAAACCGGCTTACATTCAAGCAATAGAGGATGATGAGTAGTACAAGAAGAAGAAGAAGAAGAAGAAGAAGAAGAAGAAGAAGAAGAAGAAGAAGAAGAAGAAGAAGAAGAAGAAGAAGAAGAAGAAGAAGAAGAAGAAGAAGAAGAAGAAGAAGAAGAAGAAGAAGAAGAACCTTGGTATACATACATCCTTAACTATGTCACCAAAGGAGAATATCCACTCCACGCTGACAAAAAAGCAAAATGAGCCCTAAAAATTTTGGCTCCCCAATATGCACTCATAGACAATGAGCTACATTAAAGGGTACCTAAAGGTCAAGCTTATGCATAGGAAAAAAGGAAGCCCAATGAGTAATGAGAATAGTGCGCGAAGGAATATGTGGAACCCATCTGAACGGCAAGATGCTAGTCCAAAAGATAATGCGCGAAGGGTACTACTAGACTAACATGAATAAGGATTGTTATCACTATGTGAAAACATGTCTTAAATGCCAAATATACGTCAATTTATAGCACATTCCTTCATCGCTCCTTTACACCTATACTTCACCATGGCAATTCTCAATATGGGGAATAGATATTATTAGAAAGATTACTCCTCCTAGGACAGGAGGACATGAATACTTCCTAGTTGCAATCGACAAATTTGTAAAATGGGTTGAGGAATCATCATATGGGTCCAATAGTAGTGTAGTTAGATGGGGCTTGCAAAGACCTTTCCAACGATATATTATAAGCCCAATTCCGATGAATATTGAGGAAGTTATGGCCAATTTACCAAACAGGGCCCGGTTTGAGCTTTATGTACGGCCCAATGATCTAGGGGAGGGCCTAATATGATTTATCATTCCTAATGCAATTAGGAATGGTTTTAGTCTTCTAGAATATTCCAGAAGGTTCTTTTCATTCCTAATTCAATTAGCATTGATAAATTGACTTTCGTTGACTTTTCAGAGTTTTAATCAAAATCAAATAGCATTTTTGAGGAAATTATATTATTTTATCCTCCAGTACGGTAAACTTATCGGATTTTCAAAAACGCGTTGGTATCAGGCTTGGCGCCTAACCCTAGGCCTTGGCGCCTGGAACCAGGCCTAGCGCCTGGCGCTAGCCATTGGCGCCTGGCGCTAGTGGTGGTGTCTGGCGCCAGCTAGCCAGGGTTGGCGCCAGCCCTGTTTTCTGAGCGTCAGACTCTGTTTTGTTAATTTATCTTTTTCGGCTGATTTTCTCTATAAATATCGTATTAAAAACTCCGTTTTGAGGGATCATCTACATCTATCATTCACCAATTCTCACCAATTGGTTTTCAATCATCAACAATCATTGATTCTTTAGCATTCTCTAAATCATTCATCTCTCTTCAACATTCTTTCTTTCTAAACCTTTGTTTTTTCATACAAAATTCCGCATTCACAAGATCTAGAAACACCTAGCCATATTCGAAGTTGCCTTCACCCTAGACGTGAAAGGTTTAATTTCTGAGGGTTTGGTCCCAAATCTCTAGTTCAATTATTTAATTTAATTGTTTGTTTATTATTTTCCTTGAAGTTACTAACGTGTGTATTTTGTTATTAGAAAGAGGTACGAGGCATCAAAGTAAGTACTTTAATTGATTAATTGATGTTATGATGTAGAAATCATGTTTACATTGTTATTATGATATTCCTTGTATCATGTCTAGGGTAACTTTAATATTAAATATGATTCCTACGGTGCTTCCTATGTGCTTCCTAATATTTGTGATTGTTAGTATCATGTTAGGATTAAAGATTTGATTTTTATTGCTTAGTATCATGCATTGGATCTTGCTATTTTTATTATTCTTTAATATTAATATGAACATGATCATGAATATTATTATTGTTATTTTGATTATAATTATTATTGTTATGATTATAATTTTATTGCCGCCTTCGATTGGTCAGCAACGAAGAGAGACGGGGTCGTCGAACAAGTGTCCCTGCTGTTGCTCCTCTGGTGCATGATAATGATTATTTATTATGTTGCTTGATGATTATTTATAATTATTGCTTGATCACACCTTTTATGCATGTTAAAGGGAATTGGTACTTGTAGTCACGCTTAATAAGATATTTAATAATCTTGTTTAGGGTTAATTTTGATTATAATTTCAAGTGATCGCCAATAATAGTTTATTTGTGCATTAAATTCAACCAACATAGATAAACAGGTTTAGGGTTAATCCTATTGATTGCATGTTAATCAGAAAACGCACAAGAATACGACCAGAATAAAGTAGAGGCCTATTATTAGGGCACGTTCAATCTCTTTTAGGTTGGATTTGTACCTTCATCCCCGAACCCTTATTTGGTTCATGACCTTATGGAGTTGACGATCTCTTGGATCGTTTAGGGGTGTAACCTTCATCCTATGAACGGTTTACAAGTTCCTTAAAAAACTTGTTGGCGACTCTTTTGCTTTATCTTCTTCCCTTTTGGACGCTACCGTACTTTAGTGTATGATCACAGTGGGGTTCAAGCTAGTGGGATTTAAAGGCTTGAAATATTCCCTACAGTTTTTGGCGACTCCACTGGGGAAGATTTCTATTTTAATTCCTGAATTTGTTTCGGCGATGATTTAGAATGAGTGGATGAGACTCGAACTTTAGAGAACTAGAGCCATGGTTAGGTTGCGAACTCATTGTATCATATTGTGCCTACTTGACTAATTGTGCATTATTTGTTGTGCATATATATTCTATGTTTCTCTTAACCGTTTGTTGACTTGTGTTGAGACTAATTAAAATAATGACTTAAAGAACTTTGCCTAATTAATTAATTAATTAATTAATTAATTTGAGTCAATAAAGTCTATTTTTTTAATCGGAATTGACCTAGTACGACTTTAGGCATACCCCAGTTGACTAATAACACCGAAAACAGTCCCAGACCGAAACTGAAATATTGGCGCCAAGGTTTGAGCTGTAGCGCCACCCCATGAAGTGTAGCGCCTGACGACAACTATATTGTCTGGCGCCAAGCTCCACAGTGTGACGCCAGTCCTGTCGCTTGGCCGACAGTTCGGATTATTGGTCGAGTCATCACCCAGGGTCTAATTAATCAGTTTTCTGTTTAATTCGGTTAATTTTGCTGTCAATAATGTTTAATTGAATCAATGATCGAGTTTAGGCACTAATTCCCATGGTCTTAAACAAGAGTCCAAGCATGTCACTTACACTCAACGCACACACCAATACACATACTTTGACCATGATTAAGAGAGTCTTGTGCGCGCGTTTTTCCGTCATTTTTTTTTAGGGGGGTAAGTCGGATGTTAATCCTCCAATAAAGATAATAATACTTAGTTCCCTAAAAATATGTACATTATTTTTACCAAAAATATACACCCTTTTCTTTTTATTTTTTCCCTTAAAATAAACCATAAAGTCGAGATGATTCGAGTCAAGTAATTAAAATGCAAAATGGTTTAATTTACAGCGCGTGGTAAAGAAAGGAAGGACGATAAATCAAAGATAACCTCTTCGTACAAGTCCAACTTTTCGACAAACCTATAGCCCGCAAGAGGAAAGCTAGGGTTATAATGGCAACTCAAGAAGAAGTCAATGATCTTAAGAACCAATTGGCTACTATGACTGAGAGACTGAAGCTTCTCGCACTTAGGATCGATGATCCCGTGAAACAACAACAAATGGACCTCATGCAAGAGAGTTTAAGCAAGTTGTCTAGCGACTACAAGTTTCAAGAGCTTACATCACAAGGGGTCTCGGTTGACAAGGATCTTCTTCCGCAGAGTTTCAACGCCAACGACATCCCAAAATTCAGAGCAATTGAAAACCCTCACTTCCATTTAAGAGCATTTGAAACACTAATGAGTATCAAGGGTATCGATAAGAAGGTCTTCCCTTCTCTGTTCTCACTATCTCTCGAGACCGTTTGCCAACAATGGTTCTTTTCTCTCGAGAAAGAAAAGACCTCTACCTGGGAGTCTATAGCAAACACTTTCGTTGATAGGTACAAGTGCAACATTCAAGTGGAGACTGACCATAGAGAACTTGAAATCCTCAAGCAGAAAGAGAATGAAGGCTTCACCTCTTTCTTTAACAAGTGGAGAGAAACCTCAGCTAAGATGATTGAGGTACCAAGTGAAAAAGAGTCTGTTAGACTGTTTATCAAGGATCTCCAAGAAAAATATTCCAAGCATCTTAAATAATAAAATAATCTCCATACTTTCAAGGTCGTTTATGACATTGGGATCAATATTGAAGATGACTTGGCTAAGTCAAAAGCTGCCAACAATAACTCTAAAAGTGGCTGGAAAGGAAAGAAGAACAACAATCCTTCTTCTTCCAAAACCGCCCACTCAAATAATGTTAGCACCTTTAATTTAGGAGAAGTTCATGCCATGAACAACCAAGGACAGAAGAAACCATTTAGGAGTTACTTCACTCCTATTGGCATGAGTTATGACACCGCATTTGATCGATTAAATGCAAAAGGTCTTATAACTCCTATTGGACCATTTGGGGACCCACTAGTTTAGAAGAGGTCGGTTAACTGGAACCTCAATGCACACTGCAAGTATCACCAAGGTAGGGGCCATTCCACTGAAAGTTGTTGGAAGCTTGAGGAAGCTATCCAAGAACTAATCAACAATAACAAACTACCGCTGCCCCCTGCTAGTAAGAAGCCAAGCATCGACAATGCACCTCTAGCTCATACCCTAGCTATCTCCGATGAAGAAAACGAGATTGACCCCCCCATCTCTCATTAAACCTGTCAAAGAAATCAATGCCATAGAAAAAGAAGAGGAGATTTTTTTTGATGTCAAGGATAGTCTTCCAGAACTGGCAAATAAGGAAGATATACAATTGCTCACACTTTCTATGACGGAGTACGTGAAGCTCTCAAAGTTATGAACGAACTCCATAAGAAATATGATGAGCTTCCACTTCCAAAAGAAGAAACTAAAAGAGAATTCACACCAGTGAGAACGACTTATGAGGCAAAGCACTTTCCCTTACAAGTCACTAAAAAACCCAAGAAGAGCAATACTCCAATTGGGATCCCATATGCGCAAATGTTCGAAATGCTCTCCGACAGTGGCGAGGTCAAACCTCTCGAACCGAGACCATTCGAGTCATTAAAAAGGACAGATAGATATTACTGTCAATATCATCAATCAGGGGGTCACACTGTAGAAAACTGTTTCAAATTCAAGGATTTGGTACATAAAATGATTGATGAAAAGAAACTAATCCAAATTCAACAAGAAGAGGATACAACCATTAATGGAGTTTGGGACAGTGATGAAGAAGATCTCTACCTAAAGGACATAGTAGGACCTTCACCTTCTGTAACATAAAACACAAATGACATTTGGGCTGAAGAAGATTCATCGATAGACGTCCTCACAAGATCTGGGAGAATGCAACCTCCCGTTTCAACACAACCTATGCCAACCGTACATCAAGTTCCCATACCTATCATCGAAGACAACGACATTGTTAAACAGTTTAAGAAGACAAAAGTTGAGATGAATGTGTGGAAACTTCAGGCAACATCTCGAGAGCATAGGTTGGCTGTAATGAATGCCTTGGATAAAATCGGGATAGATTCTGACACTACTCCTGAGGGACTAGCCAACTTCCTCACAAGTGACCTTCCTAGTCCAATTAATTTGATCACCTTTTCTGACAAAGATTTACCCCCAGAAGGTGAAAAGCATTACAAGGCATTAAACCTCACGGTAGTCTGCAAAAAGATGAATTTTCCCATGACTCTTGTAGACAATGGATCGGCTATCAATGTCTGTCCACTTAAAACCGCGAGGATGCTAGGCATAAGGGATGAAGACTTAACTCCGTCCACACAAGGAATAAGAGCCTACGATAATACCCATCGTCAAGCTCTCGGAAAAATTACTCTAAATATAACGGCAGGAGCAATAGAACATGCTACTACTTTCCAAGTAGTGGACATCAAAGCTTCATTCAACTTATTGTTGGGACGCCCTTGGATTCATGATCTAAAGGCCGTCCCTTCATCTCTCCACCAACAAGTGAAGGCTATAGTTGGAGGAATTCCAATCACCATCGATGCTTCGCCAATGAGAATCAAATCCATAGAAAATCCGATCATTAACGTAGAGCACGAAGAAGATGATGAAGACCTATGGGGCTTTAACGAAGAAGTCTCCTTAATCCAGGAGGATGAAAGGACATCTCTTTGCCATGACCCCCATTCCAACATGATTGTCAACGCCATGCTGAAGAAACAAGGACACTTTCCTGAGATGACTTTAGGAAAGAAGAAAGGAATAGAAAAACCGCTGGAGTCACCTGGCCTCCCTAAGTTAGACACTTTTGGACTTGGTTTTGAACCGACTCGGAAAGATCTCAAGCGAGCCCAGGAAAATTTGAAGGCACGTAAGGACGCTCGCATTCAAAAGAAAGCAATTTCCATGGACCAGTACCCTCTTACACTTAATGGTCAGTTTATAAAAGAAGAAGAGGACTATCCATGCCATGAATTTCCTGAGCCATTTGTTGTAAACGGCATAAGACAACCAGGATTCGAGATTTTCTTGGATTGCTACTTCACTGATGAAATCCCAACTCCCGTCTATAAGGAGAAAGCACCCCCATGCTTTGACTTTAACGTCATGGGATTACTGTTTGGGCGAGAAAAGAACGAGCCAACTTATGAAGAAGATAACTCCTCGCTCATTCAAACGGTCCTACAAAGTGAAAGCTTCGACCCCTCAAAGCTAATTACTCCAGCAGAAGGATCACTACATGGATGGCGCAAGACTATCAAAGTGACTACTCCAAGCGGAAAGAAGATATCAATCACGACAGGACAGGGACCGATGTTTGAAGAGTCGTCTGAGTCAGAGTCCAAGTCAGAGTCTTCCCCTTTAGAATGTTCTAAGTCTTTAGTAGTAACACCTCCCCCTCCTATTTCTTCTCCTAAGATAGTTAGTGATCCAGTCCCTGAGGACACATCACTCTTTGATGTAATGATCTCAGAGTATAATAATATTTCTCATTCTCCTTAATTCTTGTGTTCTTCCCTAACCCAAGATGACGAGCATTGCTTAGCTAACGATGAAAAAGACAAAGAAATTATTAAAGCAATGGAAACACTCGAAAAGAAAACACCGGTAATTGAAGAAACTGAAACAGTTGACATCTCGAATGATTCAACTCATAAAAGAGAAGTTAAATCAGATTAACATTGAATAAGCAAGAAAGGACCGATTTAATTAACTTACTTAAAGAATTTATCGATGTATTTTCTTGGTCATATGAAGATATGTCAGGCATTAATAGAGAAATAGCTGAACACACTATACCACTAATTCCAAGAATGAAACCTGTAAAACAAAAGTTACGTCGAATGAAACCCGACGTAGCACTTAAAATAAAAGAAGAAGTTCAAAAACAAATAACTGCAGGTTTCATCAAGGTATCCAAATACCCCAAATGGGTCGCCAACATCGTCCCAGTTCCGAAGAAAGACGGAAGGGTAAGGATGTGTGTCGACTATCGAGATCTAAATGAGGCAAGTCCAAAGGACGACTTCCCTTTGCCACACATCGATATTCTGGTAGATAACACGGCAAACCACGTGCTTCTTTCAATTATGGATGGATACGCAAGGTACAACCAGATTCTCATGGCAGAAAAAGACATGGAGTAAACAACCTTTATAACACTATGGGGCACTTACTGCTACACGGTAATGCCATTAAGGTTGAAAAACGCGGGTGCTACTTACCAACGTGCAGCAACTGCCTTAGTCCATGACATGATGCACAAAGAAGTGAAAGTATATGTCGACGACATGAGTTTAAAATCAAAAGACCGTCCAGGCCATCAAGTAGCCTTAAGGAAATTTTTCGAAAGGCTAAGAAAATATAACATGAGGTTGAATCCATCAAAATGTGCTTTTGGAGTCACCTCAGGCAAGCTCTTGGGATACGTCATAAGCTCAAGAGGAATAGAGGTAGATCCAACCAAGATTAAAGAAATCATGTCAATGCCACCGCCCAACACTTAGAAACAGATTCGAGGATTTATTGGCCGGTTGCAATACATAAGTAGGTTCATATCAAAACTGACAACAATATGTGAACCAATCTTCAAGAAGCTCAAAAAGAATGTACCAGTAATATGGGATGACGAGTGTCAAAAAGCCTTTGAAAAGATCAAAGCCTATCTCGCAAATCCTCCCGTATTAGCACCAGCACTCCCCGGAATACCTCTTAGGTTATATTTGACAGTTACCAAAGAGACAATGGGAGCCATGCTAGCACAAGAAGTAGAAGGCAAAGAGAACGCAATCTATTACCTATGTAAAAAGATGCTCGAATACGAAACACGCTATACACCGCTCGAGAAATTGTGTCTCGCCTTGGTGTGGGCCACAACTAAGTTAAGACATTATATGTTGGTGCATACCGTTTTTGTAGTCTCCCGATTAGATCCACTCAAGTATCTATTCGAGAAATGTACACTCAATGGAAGCATATCAAGATGGATAGTCAATCTAGCCCAGTTCGATGTAAGGTTTATGCCACAAAAAGCTATTAAAGGATCCGTGGTGTCAGACTTCCTAGCAGATTTTCCAATAGAAGACTTGACGCTGATACAAGACATTGAATTTCCAGATGAAGACTTAATGGTCACTGAAGATGATACTTGGACCTTGTATTTCGACGGAGCCTCAAACCAAAAGGGATGTGGCGTTGGAGTACTACTAGTATCACCTAATGAGGATCATGTTCCAATCTCCATAAAGCTTGATTTCGACGTTACCAATAACTGGCGCCAATCTGGAAATAAAATCTGGGCAAATTTCGGTATTTTTTGGAAAATTTTCGACTTCTGTACTCGAAGAATTTCTAGAAAATTAATTTTTTTTCAATTTTCATTGCTTTAATAAAATAAATTTGAAGTAAATAATTTAATTGAAAGCTAAAGTTTCAATAATAAAATAAAATTACATTATTGTTGGAATTTAAATAAAGCTGAAATAAATTAACTTTGAATAAAAATAACAATAAGTCTAATAAATCTAAAGCTAAGCAATGCTCTTAATCTTTCTTTTCCTTTCTAGCTCTTTTCCAATTCTTGCCTGCTTCCTCCTCTTCATCCATAACTTTAGCTAGTAGGCATCCTTTAGAGGACCTACATTCGATTTTAGAGTAGACGGTCTCCCCTTCAGCAAACACTCCATGCTTCTTTTCCACCCAAGCTCTTTTATCCGTGGTGTTAGCTTTCCTTTTCCCTTTGTCTTTGGTAGTAACTTTCTTCCTAGGCATTGCAGGTGTTTTGAACTCAATTCTTGCACCTAAGCGTTCCTTGGCAGGAGTCACCCTGTCACCTAGACGATTCTTCACTTCGGTTCTACCCTGATCAATTGAAGATTTCTTCAGCAACCACTTCTTTACATCATTGGGCAAAAAAGGAGGAACCTTTTGGGTAATCACTTCCCATAAAGGTCTAGCGCTCTAGTAAGCATCAAATCTGTCTACTTCTTGAGAAATAGGGTACTCAAAGGGAGGACGAAGATCTCCGGAAGGAATATTCTGAAGCAAGCCGTATTGTCTTTTTACCCTATAGGGATAATAATAAGTTACACGGGACAAGCTTGGAAGACGGCAGAAAGATTGCTTATTAACACCAACCATCCTTTGTATTTTCCACCATGGAATGACCCACTTGATAGCAAAATCACGTGATTCAAAGAATTTTCTCCAACCATGGCGCCCAATTTTAGGGATGCGCTTCTTCCTTCTCACGAAGCAATTGGGAGTATATTTTTCAATGTCGTCCGAGGGCTAATTAATCCTAGCCTCTCCATTAGCCACATCTGTAAAAAATTACAATGCATATAAATTATTATTACAATACAAAAATATATATTTTGATTTCTGTAATTAAAAATATTATTTTTCTACCTGTAATAAAATTGGAGAGCCGCGAACAGGCGCTTTTGGGTCCCTTTTCAATTCATCTAGACTAATCATAGTCTCTCCAACTATTAATGGCATTGGATTTCTCCCTGATTCAATTTGTTCTAGTACAGTGGTTATAATTGATTGACCCTCATTATTTTTACCACTACTAAGAAAAAATTGGTTAAGCATGCAAAATAGGAACACCCTTCTTCTATATATATGAAAAGATTTAGAAAGAGGTTTATCAAAATAATAGCGTGCAAATTCTTTCAAATTAACTATGTTGCCATCCACTATTCTTGATAAATCCATTTCCTTCAAATTAAAGAAGCGCTCAAAATCCTTATAATAATATGCATCTACTCTAGGGATTGCTATAAGGTCTATCGCAGGGAAGCCTAAGATTGCACCAAATTCCTCCGGCAAAGGGCTAATCTCATCATACCCTATTCTGAAACTATGAGTATCAACATTCCAAAATTCTAAAGAGGTATGTATGAAGTCTAGGTCAAGATCTACCACTTTGATGCCATAAATTCCCCCAGGTGAAATAAATCTAACTCTTTTCTCTCCCTCGCATTAAGTGATCGACACCATTCATGAGTGTATTGGGTGAAGGTTTTGGTACCTAAAGACATAATGGTTGTTATATAGAAGAGAATTATTTATTCGCTGGAATTATGAAAAGAATCGATTGGGCAGGGGGATTTTTATACACAAATTGCGAGGAATTTTAATCAGATTAAAATGCAGAGCCAGCGTCAATAGGCGTCAAAACTCCGTGACTGGCGCCAACCGCCTGCGCTTGGCGCCACACACTAAGTGTAGCGCCTGGCGCCACGCGCCATAGTGTGGCGCCAGCTGGCGCCAAGTTGCCAGGCCAGCCGCGCGTGCTCAACTTGCGTTTTTAATATTAAGCTCGAATCGGTTAATGACTTTATGGCTCTGCTTAATCCTTTTCTATCCTTTTTCATAATTAATTAAATATAACTATTATTTTTAATTTATATTATTCTTTTTGGACTTTATTTTAATTTCCAAACACCCGACACTTCATTCGATTTTTTCCTTTTTTATTTTTTCTTTTTTGGGGGAGAGAGTCGGATACCCTCCATCAATAATGAAAATGACGGAATTTTTGCGCAAAATTGTTGTCACACTTTTCTTGCACACACTAACATACACATAATAATAATAAACTCATAATAGCATAAATATACAAAATGTGTCTATAAATAAAGAGTCTGAGGCAAAGTTCTATAAAAAAGTCAAAATAAAATATACACAGGAACCAACTACGGCGCCGGAGGACGTAGGCCCATCATATCATAAAATTGCCCCGTACGAGGAGTCACCTCCCCACCAACTCCAGTTCCAGCCCCAGTCTCCGTAGGACGAGGAAGACTCAATATAGGACCACTCCAGCCAGGATCAACATGAGGCTGAGGACGCAGAGGCTGCTGCGATGACGAGCCAACCTCGTACATCCCACCACCTCTGAAAGCTGAGGTAGCCTCTCCTACCGGTGCAGCGCGAGCACCCTCAGAAGAAGATCCCGAGCCCTGAGCTACGTTAGCTTGAGTAGCCTTAGAGCGACCGCCTCTACCCCCTGACGAAGTGCGTTGACGTCTCGAACTGGACCTCGCCGGATCCCTCCACCCCTCAGGTCTCGTGCGGGTATGAGAAGCAATAGGCTGGACCTGCAAAAAGAATTAAATAAAAAATAAAATAAAATTGAAGCAGCAATGCAAAAATAATGAGTAAAGAAAGGCTACCTCTCGGACGGCGTCATCCCGACGGCAAGTGGCCGCGTTCCTTATCCAAAAGAGCTTGCTCCGGAAGGCATCTATGCATCGTTCCATAGCCGAAACCACCTCGCGTGAAAACTGCCAGAAAAAAAAAGTCAGTAAATATGCATGATATATGAACACAAAAGTCTGAAAAAACTAGGCTAACTTGAGTCTGGTGGCGAGGAATTGACCGCTCTACGAAGCGCTCACCCTCGGGAGCCGGAGAAATCATCTCCTCGATCGGCCCGTACATCCCCTGGTAGTGGATGGACATACGGAGTGGCACAAACTCAGCAGCACTCAGTAAAGCTAAGAAACATTACTTGGGGGCTACTTAGTGGAAAGTAAAGCTAAGAAAATCTTACCCTCACATCCTTAGCCGGTACAGGGGCTGGAGCTAACAAAGGTAGTAGTTCCTCTGCATAACACCGCCCGAGGATCGCATGGGACCGCCAAGGGGTACTAGCTCCCTCAGACATGCTCGAGAAACGCGCCTTGTCGAACATATGACGTGGTGGAACAGCAGGAACGACGAAGACATCAGAAGAATGCTGTTTAGCGACCCTCTCTACTAAGTACACAACCGCTGTTTAGCGACCCTCTCTCCTAAGTCCCCAGGAAATAGCGACGCTCAGTAGAATACAGTGCGGCTAACCCAGGGACTGTCCAACCGCCCCACGGCCGGTATACCACCTCAGGTCCCTATAAAAAGCATCAATCACGCAAGAATATGACTAAAACACCGCGGAAAAGCAAGATAAACAATAAAAATCGTACCGAGATGATCCGCTTCCGGACATGTGTAGTAGACATATCCACATGATGACCGCCCAAGAGGCGCTCACTAGAAATCCTCGCGGAGATGGTCTCGCCGGCGCAACGGAAGGAAAGTACTCGTAGAACCGGATCTACAAAGAGCTAAAAGTGTGAGTAAATGCTAACTAATATGTAGAGCTAAACTTTATAGGGAGTAAATGTTTACCTCTACGACCTTCCAAAAGGCAGACAAAGCAACGTTCGTCCCAAAGGACCGGTGTCGACACGAGTCCCTCAGTGCACGAACGAAGTCAGCATAGGCCAAGCTGGCCCAGTCATAAGTCCCGATCCGATGGAGATCACGGACAGCAGGAAGATAATAAAGCAACGCTCTACTACCTCTGTCAGGGGAGAATGTCCCTGACAACAACATGAGCACAAAGATGCGCACCCGCTGCTCTCGGGTGGTCGCATCGTCATCAAGAGCCGCTACCAGCGTCGAGCGGCGAATTCCTCTAGCACTAAACTGAGTCGTCTCGACCTCAGCTCGGGCCCGAATAGCGATCGGCCCCAACAGCTCCTCGACCTCCGAAGAGAAGACGTCGATTCCACTGTCAAACGGCAGTGGCACAAAAGTGAACTCCAGTCCTGTGATGAGACTGAAGTCCGTAGGGGTGACCATCATCTCACCCCAGGGGAAATGGAAGGTGTTGGTGGTGTCCCAGAATAACTCCACCAAAGCGCGCACTACATGATGACCCCCGCTGGAGGCGACCATAGCTTCAGAGGTCTCGAATAGAATAACTAGCCCGCAAGACTCCCATAGGAGTCTCGTCTCAAGATCCCTGGCGATGTACATCCTGTACAAATCGCCTAAACCATCACAGCCAGAGCCGTGATGGCGTGTCCTCCCGGGCTCGGTGCCCCGTCTCACTCTCTCATAAATGTGGTGGACAGGGGCAAAGAACAAGGTCCGCTCATCCCACTCCGGAAGCCGACCAAGCAAAGTGGAAGGCGTGATGTCATCCTGTACGGGCTTATGCTCCCGTCTAGTGTTTCGGGACCGTGAACCCGAGCCTCGTTGTCTAGCCATGCTACATTTTGCAAAATTATCATGAATTAAAGTTCTATAGTATCTAAGGTTTGCCTAGCCACATGATACTATGTTCGCAAAAACATAGTACATAGTACTAAAACAGAGCACAAATTAAAATTGAGCATGACAGCATTTTTCAAGCAATCAAACAATTTCTTGCAACACTATAGTGATTATTGTGACAAATTGAACAAGAATTGCTAGCAAAAATATCAAGAACGAGTCACATTGTTCTTCACGACCTTAGGAGGTCCAACAATGGCAAATTGCTCATTTCTTCACCAAATTGAGTCAAACAAGTCTCAAATTACTCCCAAGGCAATATACAAACATAATCTAGCAATTTAATGGCATAAAACTTGACAAACAAAGCAAATTGAGCATTATAAGTTTCGAATTTTCATGAAATTCGTGAATAAACATGCCAAGAATTCGAGTTTGAAGAAAACTTACATAGATCAGGAAAAATACATGAAAAGAGCTTTGATTTGTAACAAATTTGAGCGAATTCAGTTGAGAAACGAGCAATCAATGAGCAATTGAAGCTTTCGGGTTTCTTCGAGCAGTTTCGCAATGAACAATACAGCGAAATGAAGAGGAAAGGGGTATTTAAGGAAATCCCCGTGCTGGCGCCTTGCCCTATGCATTGGCGTCACAAATTTGGCTTGGCGCCTGACGCCAATATCAGGGCATGGCACTAACGCTAATAAGGTGGCGCTGATGGTTTTTCAGCGACGCCAAAGCACCCAGCCCCTGATGAGGTTGAGCTAGTCTTCTGCAACATAATTTTGGGTTCCTTGGTATGCCAGTTAGCCCCTCTAAGAAATTTGACATGATTTAGTAATCGGCTTGATTACATAAAGTGATCGACCTAATAAGAGATCGTCTCACTTAACTTAAAGTGCCTAAGCATTGGCTCATTAGCAAAAAAAAAGCACCGACATATAGGTTCATTAGCAAAAAATGGCACCGACATATAGGTTCAAGAGCAAAAGAGCATCGACATACAGGTTCAAAGAAACGGAAACGCCGACATACAGGCATAGCGAGAGCAAAGTTTAGGCGAACTTTTAAAGATCGACAGGCGTGGATCTTTGGTAATTTCCTTTGGAAAATTATCGCATCAAACGAGGATGACTTCAAGAGAAGATGTCTTCGACATCATTCCCTAGCTTGCGGAGGGTTGTCACGAACAACTGGAGGTAATTTCAGGCGAAGTAATCTTCTATGGTATTCCCTAGGATGTGGAATATTATCAATGCGGATGAGGATTGTTTCAAGAGAAATAATCTTCGATGGTATTCCCTAGGATGTGGAATATTATCAATGCGGATGAGGATTGTTTAAAGAGAAATAATATTCGATGGTATTCCCTAGGATGTGGAATATTATCAATGCGGATGAGGATTGTTTCAAGAGAAATAATCTTCGATGGTATTCCCTAGGATGTGGAATATTATCAATGCGGATGAGGATTGTTTCAAGAGAAATAATCTTCGATGGTATTCCCTAGGATGTGGAATATTATCAATGCGGATCAGGATTATTTCAAGAGAAATAATCTTCGATGGTATTCCCTAGGATGTGGAATATTATCAATGCGGATGAGGATTGTTTCAAGAGAAATAATCTTCGATGGTATTCCCTAGGATGTGGAATATTATCAATGCGGATGAGGATGGTTTCAAGAGAAATAATCTTCGATGGTATTCCCTAGGATGTGGAATATTATCAATGCGGATGAGGATCGTTTCAGGCGAAGCAATCTTCTAATTTGGAAGCAGTTACAGGCGTAGCGGTTTTCAAGCAGGATGGCATTCTCTAGCTTGCAGGAGGTCATCAAAACAACCGGTTACTTTCAGAGACGTGTGCTCGACGGTGTAAGATACGCGTTTCTTAATTCTTTTATTTGTTTAACTAATGCTAGTTTTGCAGGTTTCGGCGTTACAAGAGTGATTCTGGATCGCAGAACATTCTGAATCATTCTCCGTCCCTATCTATACTTTGAATTTTGTTTTCAAAACTTGCGTTTCTCCAAACTCAGTCAAAGTGGGGGCTTCTGTAGACACCCATTTGTGTCTCCCCAAAACCAAACCCAGTGATGAGTACCTTTCACGTCGAATCATAATCGAATGAAACGAAAGTGTGGAAAGGTCTAGTGTTGCAGAAAGTTTTAATTTCTTTTCTCTTCTCTCTTATTTTCAAAACTTATTTTAAGAAAAAAGCCAATCCAGTTTGTTTGGTCCATGATATGGGTCCAATAGTAGTGTAGTTGGATGGGGCTTGCAAAGAGCTTTCCAACGATATATTATAAGCCCAATTCCAATGAATATTAAGGAAGTTATGGCCAATTTACCAAATTGGGCGCGGTTTGAGCTTTATGTACGGCCCAATGATCTAGGGGAGGGCCTAATATGATATATCATTCTTGGCGCCAGCTAGCCAGGGTTGGCGCCAACCCTTTTTTCTGAGCGTCAGACTTTGTTTTGTTAATTTATCTTTTTTGGCTGATTTTCTCTATAAATATCGTATTAAAAACTCTGTTTTGAGGGATCATCTACATCTATCATTCACCAATTCTCACCAATTGGTTTTCAATCATCAACAATCATTAATTCTTTAGCATTCTCTAAATCATTCATCTCTCTTCAACATTCTTTCTTTCTAAACCTTTGTTTTTTCATACAAAATTATGCATTCACAAGATCTAGAAACACCTAGCCATATTCGAAGTTGCCTTCGCCCTAGACGTGAAAGGTTTAATTTCTGAGGGTTTGGTCCCAAATCTCTATTTCAATTATTTAATTTAATTGTTTGTTTATTATTTTTCTTGAAGTTACTAACGTGTGTATTTTGTTATTCGAAAGAGGTACGAGGCATCAAAGTAAGTACTTTAATTGATTAATTGATGTTATGATGTAGAAATCATGTTTACATTGTTCTTATGATATTCCTAGTATCATGTCTAGGGTAACTTTAATATTAAATATGATTCCTGCGATGCTTCCTATGTTCTTCCTAATATTTATGATTGTTAGTATCATGTTAGGATTAAAGATTTGATTTTTATTGCTTAGTATCATGCCTAGGATCTTGCTATTTTTATTATGCTTTAATATTAATATGAACATGATCATGAATATTATTATTGTTATTTTGATTATAATTATTATTGTTATTATTATAATTTTATTGTCATGATAATGATTATTTATTATGTTGCTTGATGATTATTTATAATTATTGCTTGATCACACCTTTTATGCATGTTAAAGGGAATTGGTACTTGTAGTCACGCTTAATAAGATATTTAATAATCTTGCTTAGGGTTAATTTTGATTATAATTTCAAGTGATCGCCAATAATAGTTTATTTGTGCATTAAATTCAACCAACATAGATAAACAGGTTTAGGGTTAATCCTATTGATTGCATGTTAATCAGAAAGCGCACATGAATACGACCAGAATAAAGTAGAGGCCTATTATTAGGGCAGGTTCAATCTCTTTTAGGTTGGATTTGTACCTTCATCCCCGAACCCTTATTTGGTTCATGACCTTATGGAGTTGACCATCTCTTGGATCGTTTAGGGGTGTAACCTTCATCCTATGAACAGTTTACAAGTTCCTTAAAAAACTTGTTGGCAACTCTTTTGCTCTATCTTCTTCCCTCTTGGACGCCACCGTACTTTAGTGTATGATCATAGTGGGGTTCAAGCTAGTGGGATTTAAAGGCTTGAAATTATTCCCTACAATTATCAAAACCATCCTATCAGGAGGTGCTGCAAAATAAACTGACATGGATGGTTATGAATTTTCAAACATGACAAATATTGACCAACTTAAGAAATACTACCCGTAATTACTTGAGTAGGATACATAAGAGAGCTACATTTGGCCTGATTTCTTAGGAAAGGATATGTAGGCGACCCTTAACAGGGTGCGGCCACTTTAATTCTCACAAAATTTGATTCTCCAGCAACAGAACAGTCGGCGCGCAAAAATAAAGTCATGCGCGACGAAACCCAGCTGCCACACAATGACAGACTCCAGCGCATCGCGACAATTATTTTAGACGGTGATAAACTCCAAATTGAAGCGCCAGGCGTTCTGCATCAATCTAGACAAATTTCGATGTTTTCTAGAAATTTTCGACTTTCGTCCTCATATAAAATGCAGATTAATTCAAGTTATTTTCATTGCTTTAAGAAAAATTTTAAATGTAAAAGTTTAATTTAAAAGCTGAAATTGCATTAATAAAATAAAGTATAATTTACATTATTGATGGAATTTTAGATAAATCTTACAAAAAAATTAACTTAAAACTAAATTTGTCTAATAAATTGAAAGAAAAGCAATGTTCTAATATGTCCTTTCCTTCTTAGCTCTCTTCCAATTCTTTTCCGCTTCCACTTCATCATCCATTAATTTTGCGAGTGAGCATCCTTTTGAAGACCTACATTCAATCTTGGTGTCAATAGTTTCTCCTATCGCCATTACGCCATGTTTCTTTTCAACCCACACTTTCTTTTCTGTAGAGTCAGCTTTTCTTTCTTTTTGCCTTTAGGAATCTTCTTTTTAGGCATGATAGGAGTCTTCAATTCAACCTTTACACCCAGACGCTCCTTAGGAGGTATTTTCTTGTCCCCTACGCGGTATTTCACATTGGTCTTATTCAGTTTTTGAGCTTTGTTCTTGTCCTTCTAAGATCGACTAAGTACTCAATTCTTCACATCCTTGGACAAAGAAGGAGGAACCTTTTGGGTAACAACTTCTCATAAAGGTCTAGCACACCAATAATCATCAAATCTTTCCACATCATGTGAAACAAGATATTCATAAGGACGGCGAAGATCACCAAATGGAACAGTTTGAGCTAGACCATATTGTCTCCTTACACTGGAAGGATAATAAAAGGTCAACTTTGACAATATGGACTTGAACAAGTAGTTCCACGATATAATGATAGTCCTCGTGAAGTATCATTGCATGAAAGTAATGTTCACAAGTATGAGACCTATTGGATCGGATGGGCCTATGTGGAGTGTTTCTGCGACCAACCAATTTCCTCCTCCCTTGTCTAGTGCATAAAAAGAATGGTTGAATCCTCTAAGTAGGGGGGGAGCGAGTCGGATCACGTAAGTTTGATGCGAAGGGACGACTTGGAAGTAAGAAGGCGCCTCTTAAAGATCGTCTAGGTCCGAGAACACAAGGGATTGAATTTAATACTCCTATAATGCCTAAGAAGAAAAGTTATGTGAAAGGAAAGGGTAAAGAAAAGATTGTTCATAGGGAGAAGCAACCTAAGAACTATAAAAGGGGTGAAAATTCAACTAGAGGTGTGACGGTTTTGGCTATAAAAGACACACTATGGTGAAGGCCGAGCTAGTGGAAAAGAAGAATGAAGCTTTGAAAGTGAAGAAGGATTAGACCAATATTGCTTTTCTTTTATGATTTAAGTTTTAATTTTTAAATAAGGCGTATAATGCCAATAGTTGTAGTCAAATTTATTTCAATAATAATAGCATATTTATTTTTGCCTTAAATAAAAATTACAGTGACTTTTTTTTATTATCCAAGTCAAGAAGTTGGATGCAATGGAAGAATCGAACAAAACAATTAAATAAAAATCCTAGAAAAATGCAGTGTCATGGGAATTTTTTCCATGTTGCGGTATTTTTTTACAGTGGCACAGTGCTACTGCGTTGTATTTTTTTTGTCGATATTTCACCGTGACGCGACGATATTTGCCGTTGCGCGGTGTCATTCACCGTGTTGCGGCGTATGCTATCGTGGCACGGTGCCTTTATTGCTACATATTTTCGCCAAAATTCTATCATTTTGCCTCACTTTCTGCCGTGTTGCAGTATTTTCTTAACGTGACACGGTGGCTATAGGTATGTTCACGAAGAAAGGATTTTTTTTTAAGTGGTCAGGCCCCCTTAAGGGGTTGCCTAGGTATCCTTAAAAAGAATCAGGCAAAAATTTCTTGAGTTGATACAAATTGGTTAAATTGTGAAAACCGTTGCCATCCATTTCTACTAATTGTGCCTCTCCACCCGAAAAAATGGACATGGTATGGACCTGACCAGTTTGGTCTAAATTTTCCTGTTGGATCTAACACATTTTTGCGAAGTGCCTTAAGCACTACATCACCTTCTTTAATATTCCTAGTCTTGACTTTCTTATTGAATTTTCGTGCCATACGCTATAGGTAGATTTGGACATGATGCAAAGCTTCCAAGCGCTTTTCGTCTAGTAAGATTATTTCATCATATCTCGCTCTAATCCAGTCGACTTCATCTAGTTGACTTTCCAACGGATTTATAAAGAAAGGATTTTGAGTTCTATTGGTTGTACAACTTCAACTCCATAGACCAAAGAGAAAGGGGTAGCCTTCGTTGATGTACAAACAGAAGTTCAATAACCCCAAAGAGCAAAATGTATCTTGCTCAGCCAATTTTTGTAATTTTCCGTCATCTTTTCGATTATAGTTTTCATATTCTTATTGGCCGACTCAACCGCACCATTTGTTTGTGGTCTATAGGGTGACGAACTATGATGTTTGATATGATATTTTTGTAGCAATTTTGCGCACTCGGCTTGGAAATGCGTCCCATTATCACTGATCATTTTGTACGGTACACCATAGCAGCATATGATATTTTTCTTGATGAATTGAGCTACATGTTTTACTGTGAGTTTAGCATATGAAGCAGCCTCGACCCATTTGGTGAAGTAGTCTATTGCTACAAGGATGAACTCGTATTACCCTTGTCCTGGTGGTATTATCTTCCCAATGATGTCGATTCCCCAAGTAGAGAAAGGCCATGGAGAAGTATATGTGTACAGAAGCGAAGGTGGAACGTGTTGCCAATTTGCGTAGACATGACACTTCATACATTTCTTTACATATTCGCGAGAGTCTCTCTCCATGGTAGTCTAATAATAACCTTGTCATTGAATCTTTTGGACTAACATTTTAGCATTTATATGCGTTCCACATATTCCGGCGTAAAGGTTTTCCATGGTTCTGTACGCTTCTTTCTTAGCTATGCATAAGAGATTTCTCCCTTGAGCGGTAGTAAGGAGGGTAATCTCAACGTAAGGGGTACTCTCCTTAAATGCCCTTGGCCACTTAAAAGCCTAGGACTTTACACTTGTTAAGGTGTATTAGGATTTGAATTCCCGACTGTTTGGGGGACCTTGAATTAGAATTGATTCCATCATCACACTTTTTTATAAGAAACAAGTAGAAGTCGCCAATGAGTTTTAGGAAAAAACTCATAAACCTCGTTCATGCCTTTCTTCCATGTGGAGTTCATGGAATAATTAGCACAAATCATAAGTTTACCCATGCCCAAATTGGTCTATAAAGCAGGAATGAGTTCGGGAGCGAGGATACAAAGATAACATTCCTTTTAGAGGGGAATCGTCATCCTAGCCCTAGTACGGCCTCTACTAGCTCTTCCTTTTTCACAATTTCATCACCAAACAATATATGCAACGCGATACCTAAAACTATGTTAGTTGATTTTATTTACAAGCATTAATCCAGGTAGGAATTACATTGCAAAAGTCGTTATTCTTATTTAATAATATTTGTGAAAGAACTATAAATAAACAAGATTCGCCTTGGCTTAAGTGATCAACCAACAATTTTTTAATTCATTTCTAGTATTTATTTAACGCAAGATACTATGTGGAATTGATTAATTAATTATTTTAAAAGTGATCAAACAACACTAATTAATTAATTAAAGTCTTTTAAAACAAGAAACTAAAGGTGATTTAACTAAATGCTCGGGAATTTACCACTTCTCTTTGCTAGATCTCCGTTTAGAACACTTATGGACACCTTCTTGTTGGGGAACCTCCACCGTAGTAACAAAGTATCGAAAGGGTGAGTGTTTAGGACAAGAGGGCTAGGTTGAACAAGTTCACAAGTTATTTCGCTAGAGTTTTATGTTAATTTATGTCTGTTAAAGCCTCGGTTTAAGCTCGTATTAATAAAGAAGGATTAGGTTAAGGGTTTCGCGCAATCTGCCGCAGCAGGTGTTGCGCGCGACAGATGAAGTTCCGCGCGACAACCCAGCGCAAGTTTTAGAGTTGTGCTGCTATGTGCAGCGCAACTATTGTTCTTGCGCGCGGCTTTATGGTAAGATTCGATTTTATATTTTTCGTATAATTTCCGAATAATTACAAATTTTCCGCAGCGCAACACTGGCGCGACTTTGTGAGTTGCGCGCGGCTTTTTCTGCTGCAGCACTAAGTTTTAACCTAGGCACTTCTAAATCCGTCATTATTAGGGTTTAAGCATGGGCTTAAGCCTAATTATGACCGGGTTTAGTTAATTGGACCTTTGTTTTGGCTTTTGGGCTAGTCTTTTGTGTTTTGTGGCTTAACCAGTTATCCATAAGAATTCTTCACTTTGATCCAACATGAAGATGGCTTTATTTATCGTCATTGCACTTCCTCTCGAGACAGGAGGCCAAAAGTAGATGTCCACAGTTAGCCCCCACTTTGATCGAGTCTAGAATAGACGATGATCAAAGTAGTCAAGGAAATAATTGCGAGACTCATTCTGCGAAGTTCTCTAAGGATAGATAATCTTTTAGTAATTTTTAAGGATGTCGAAACAATCCTTGGTTCGCTAAGTGTTTAAAACAAGTAGCTATTAAGGCTAGAAAAAGTCCCTCCTAGTCTTAACGCGCTAAGGAATCTAGATTGATCCTTTACAATTGTAGAACGCTCTTACATATGTAATACCCTGTATTTTTATACGCATTTTATTTAAAGTATGTATTTTATAAAGTATTTAAATGGTTGTAATTATTTTAATTAAAGTATTTTAATTAATATTATTATTAAAGGAAAGTTTATTTAATTATTTTATTTAAAACTTGGGGTTTTATTTTAGGAAAGTTTAATTTTCAACAAGTTTTATTAGGGAAGGAATTAGGAAAACCTAGAAGAGGGTTAGTAGAGAAGGGGTATAAATATCCCACTTATGAGGCAAATCAAACTTTTCCCAGAGTGGAGAAAACCCAAGGTAAACTTCTCTCTCTCTCTTCCTTATTTTTTTTCCTTTTTCTTTTTCCCCCTTCCCCTTAAACTTTCGGCTGCCCTCCCTCACCACCGCTGCCAGCTAATGAGTTATGCAGAGAAATGGCGAAATTGAATTTAGAAGTCGTGGAATGGGGAGTACCAGCAGGTATTCTTGCGAACCTGAGTATCCAACCAACAATATTCGACGTGATTCGACAGAACCAAGAAGGGGATGTAAAGTTGGATAGGATTCGTGAGAAAATTAAGCAAGGAAAAGCTATAGACTTCAAAACTCACGAAGATGGGAGCTTGAGGTACAAAGGTCGGTGGTGTGTACCACAGAAATGTGAGGAAGTGAAGAAAAAGTTGATGGAAGAAGGACACAACACATCTTACTCAATACACCTGGGAGGAGACAAGTTATATAAGGATTTGAAGAAGATGTTTTGGTGGCCTAGAATGAAAAAGGAGGTTGCTGAATTTGTAGCAAAGTGTTTAACATGTTAGAAGGTGAAAATAGAGCACAAGAGGCCTCAAGGGACTGTACAATCATTAGAAATCCCAGGATGGAAGTGGGATAGCATTTCAATGGATTTCGTGACTGGCTTACCTAAGTCAAGGTGTGGAAATGACACCATTAGGGTAGTGGTGGACAGATTTACGAAATCGGTAGTGTTTATTCCAATGATAGAATCTTGGAAGATGGAGCAACTTGCTAAGGCTTACATCAAGCATGTAGTAAGGTTACATGGAGTCCCAAAAGATATTGTTTCTAACAGGGATTCCAGATTTCTCTCAAAATTCTGGAAGAGTGTTCATGAAAACTTTGGTACCATACTTAAGATGAGTACAGCATTTCACCCTGCCACAGAGGGAAAACCGAAAGAACCATCCAAACCTTGGAGGACATGTTGAGAGCTTGTATAATAGACTTCCAAGGAAATTGGGAACACAGTTTGGATTTAATTGAGTTTTCCTATAATAATAGTTACCACACAAGTATAGGAATGGCACCATTCGAGGCTTTATATGGGAGAAAATGTAGAAGTCCAATTTGTTGGAAAGACATTAGTGAAACTATGATTCTTGGGCCTCAGTTGATTGAGGACACAGTCAAGCAAGTAAGAGAAATCCAATCTAAAATCCAAGCAGCTCAAGATCGCCAAAAGAGTTATGCAGACTTAAAGGGAAGAGAAGAAGAATTTGAAATCGGCGATAAGGTGTTACTAAAAGTTTCACCGATGAAAGGAGTGATGAGATTTGGGAAGAAAGGAAAGCTTAGTCCAAAATACATCGGTCCATATGAAATACTACAAAGAGTAGGCAAAGTAGCTTATAGGTTAGCCTTACCTATGGAGCGTAGTAAAGTACATGACGTATTTCATGTGTCCCAATTGAAAAGGTACATCCCCGATAAATCCCATGTGCTACGACACGAAACCATCGAGTTAGATCAAAGTTTAACTTATGAAGAAAGACCTGTCAAGATTCTTGACAGTAAACTGCGTAGTACACGCAACAAGAACATTAAGATTATAAAAGTACTTTGGTTTAACCAAGAATATGAAGAAGCCACCTACACGTGTCAGCTGTTTATTGGTTTAAAAAAAAATTAAAAAAAAAATAGATAAACCTAACCCCCTAACCCAGCCAGCCCCACCACCGGCAGCATCTGCCCCAGCCAAGCTACCACTAGACACGAAACCCAGCGACCAAGAATATGAGGAAGCCACCTGGGAAGCTGAGGATGAAATGAAAAAGAAATACCCAAAGTTGTTTCAGGTATGTAGAGTTACAGGGGCGTAACCCGTTTTCTTTAAGGGGGGTAGAATGCGGTAGAATTTCGCGCTTTTTCCCTATATTTCAGTTATTTTTGTGCTCTTTGCACGAATTTAAACAAGTATTTCGAGTATTTATGCTCTCAAAGAGACATAAAACAGTAAAGGGGTGACAAAAAGTACAAAAATACTATACATATTAAGGAAAAAGGTTTGAATTTTGTTCCCCAAGTTTTAGGACAAAACCTTTTTAAGGGGGGTAGACTGTAATACCCCGTATTTTTATACGCATTTTATTTAAAGTACGTATTTTATAAAGTATTTAAATGGTTGTAATTATTTTAATTAAAGTATTTTAATTAATATTATTATTAAAGGAAAGTTTATTTATTTATTTTATTTAAAAGTTGGGGTTTTATTTTAGGAAAGTTTAATTTTCAACAAGTTTTATTCGGGAAGGAATTAGGAAAACCTAGAAGAGGGTTAGTAGAGAAGGGGTATAAATATCCCACTTATGAGGCAAATCAAACTTTTCCCAGAGTGGAGAAAACCAAAGGTAAACTTCTCTCTCTCTCTTCCTTATTTTTTTTCCTTTTTCTTTTTCCCCCTTCCCCTTAAAATTTTGGCTGCCCTCCCTCACCACCACTGCCAGCCACCGGCAGGCTGGTGGCCACCGCTGCCAGCAGGCGCAAGCCACCGGCATTAGGCAGCCGCCGCCGCCAGCTTTGGTTTTAATTGAAGCTTTCTTGTTTTAATTGAATCTATTCTTGGATCTAAATATAAATTATGAGTTTGGGGGTTTAATTTTGATGTTTGATAATTGTAATTGTATTAATTAATTTTCAGATTTGGTTTTAATTAAAAAGCCCCAAATTTTGAAACCCTTGATCTTTGATTTATGAAAATTATGAAAGTATATAAGGAATTAATGTTTGGATCTTCAATTTAAGTGTTTTAAGACAAAATTACATCAAGTTTTAATTAGAATAAAGTGCTGGAATTTTATGTAGAGCACTTAATATTATGTTTTTGAAGGAAATTTAAATTACCCATTAAGTTGGACTTAATTAGAGTGTTTTAAATATAATTTTAGCTTATTCAAATTATTTTAAAAGGGGTTTTAGGATAGTATAGATTGCTGGGAATTTGTTTAGAGTGGGTTTTAATGCTCTATTATAATTTTAATGTGTAGGGGACTTCGAAGTGAGCAATTTTTACAAGTCGTGACGATTTTAGGATCGTATTCAAGGTACGTTCGCGTACTTAGCATATTTTGATGATGTAGAATCATGCTAGGTTTAATTTCAATCAATTACAAGTAGTATCATGCTAAGGTTTATGTATTGAATCGTGAATTATTGGTGTTGCTGATTGAATTGTGAAGCATGAATTACTTGTGATGGTTTATGGATTGGAAAATTATATTTTTGGCATGATTATATGGACTACATATTTATTTATGGCATGATAGAGAACATGTTTAATTAAACTAATTGTTTAATTATGTTTGGAATATTGAAAAGAAATTTTATTATGGTTCATATAATTTTTATTGATGCTTTAAGCACGAGAAAGGAGCTATATAAGTGTCTATGTACACAAGGAATAAATTGTATGTTGGTGCCTTTGTGCACTTAAGGAGTTTTAACACCGAGGTATAGGATTGTTGGCGCTTTATGCGTTCAAGGTGTCTTCGACACTGAGGTAGAATTAAAAAGGGTTCAACATTAAATATTATGTTGTCACTAATTATTCAAGAATTAAATTGGTATATTTGTTTGATTGAATAATTATTGTTGATTGACTTATTATGCCTTGAGAGTCATCACCAAGTCTAATAATATGTAAATAACGTAAAGTGAAAGAGATTACGCACCAAAACTATTGGAACGTATATACCTTGAGTATGAACATATGGGGGGAGTTATATGACTTTATATTTGATCATAACTTCTAACGGAGTACAGGACGCTGTGTATTCCTTTTTTTTATGCGCTGGAATTCCGCCACCTATGTGTGGCACAGGTTTGTTGCTGGCACGGTTAGCTCCCGTGTCAGATAACCCCAATTTATTGGGATAGGATTAGTTGGAAACCCGTTCGATGCGTAATCAACGCTAAATGAATTTTTAGTGTCTAGTTAAAGTGTCTTGTTGATTGTTGTGTGTGCTTGTAAACAGGTGCAATGAGGTAAGTGTGTGTGATGATAGGAGAATACATGTTAGTGTGTTTAAGTACGCCTATGTACTCAGCTTTGCTGATTGTGTGTGTTGTTTGTTTCTGGCCATGTCTTTATCTTGGCCCTACGATGATCCATTTTAATGGAGAGTAGTGTGGGGAAGTAGAGATACACTTTTCAGGTATTGAAGCATGTTCATGACGGGGCATGAGTGAAGAGAGAATCATGATAGCTTCTATTAGAATATGATGTGTTTTATGCATTGAATATTTTATTATATTACTTTATGGACTAACACAAAAGATTGGTTGTTTCGGTTTTGAATAAGGGTCTTAAATGGTTCCAAGTTGTAGTAGATTTTAATTGGCTTTGGTTTTGTTGATTTTCAACTTTATTTTCGTTGGTTTGGTATTTTAGATTGTGTTATTTAAATAGTTTCAGTTTTCAAGTCTTCCGCTGTGTATTTTTCATAGTTGCCTTAGCCGTTTTCACGGTGGCAGTAATGTCTTAGATATTCCTAAAACGTATTTTTTAAAGACTAAAGTGTGTATTTAAATGAAAGGAATTTCTAGGGTGTTAAAAAGTGGTATCAGAGCCAGGTTAAGATTTTAAATTACCACCAACACGAAAACGTTTTTTTTTTTATTATGATTAAAATTTGGCCAAGTGCTAATTTAATTTTACAATGTCAATTTCATTCCGATTTTATTTTATTTTAAATTATTTATTAAGAGGGCCGAATTTTTTTTTATTATTTTATTTATTTTTTTTTATTTTAGTCCGAAATTTTTTTTAGGGACACTCGAAATTTTTTTTTAGTGTCCGAAATTCCTTTTTTTCTAATTTTTGTGAAGGCCGAAAGTTGGCCCTTCCCAATAATTTCAAAAAATTTTTAGCAAAATAAAATATTTTTAGTTTGTTAATTTTGCAGGGAGCAAAGGATTGAGGTAAGAATTATGTGTTAAAAGCTTTTATTAACATGTTGGTGAGCTTGGGTAGGAAAGGAAAGGGCATATAAGCTAGAATTTAATTTCTTCTCTGTGTGCATAAATTTTATTTTAGGGTGTTCAAGAGTATTGTATGACTAAATTTTTGTGATGAAAGCATGCAATATATTTATTATTTTATGTGATTCTTCAGATTGTATGATTGACCACTGAACTTTGTATCATTTATTTCATTTTATTTTATTTCTTTAGGGAAGGGAAATCTTTTCTAAACCTTTTCTCTACAGGATGCCAATCTTTCCTAGCAAGTTTACCCAAATGGGATCTCTCGTAAAGAAAAATAATGAACACCCCTATGACTTTGTAGAAAAGATCAGATACTTTTGTTCCTACATGAGAAATGTCTACGGGAGAAAGTTTATGACACCCCTGATCGTATTTCGGCAATGATTGTCCATTGTCTTCCAGAGGAGCCCCCTTACTTTGCTGTCAAACAAAGATTTTCTGATTTTTATCTCCCAGGAGACATCCCAAATTACTATAAGTACAGAGACTATTATGGCCAGTGGTATCCAGACTATATTTTCTTAACCAAATATCTCGTAAGGGTGGAGAAAGTTTATTGTCAGCGCTTAAACCTTCCCTACCCTGACTACTACTTTGATAATCCAGCAGAGAACAATCCTACTCCAAATCAACAACCAGAAAATTCCGCTTCTTCTTCTTCTTCGTCGGGGGGAAATCCAGCAGAGAATGGAGACCAACAAGAGGGTAATAGTTCACTTATGGACATTTTTGATCCAAACCCATCTCCAACTCCAATAATTATAGATATCTCATCGGATGAGGAAGAAGAAGGGGAGTTTATTCCTTTAGAACCTGAACCTAAATCACCTGAACCAATGGAAGAGTAAAATGATTCTAACTTCGATCCTTCAAGCTACAAGCAATCCACCGACAAAAGGGACAACGTTTGAAAGGATTAAATCTTATGACTTTCCTCGCAAAGAGTTCATATTATTTATTTTAAAATTTTTATTTGTTATTTCAGTTTAAGCAAATAAGTGGCATGACCACATCCGTTTTTGGAACACATTTTTTTTTTATTTTAATATCTTCAGTCTATTTTAATTAATAAACCTTAATTATTTTTTGATAAATTTTTATTTATAAATTCTTTTATTTTACAAATATTCCATTTCACACCACTATTTGAACACGCAAATAATTAGATTTCCGTTCGTTAACATTAATCTCGTTTTAATCCCGATCAGATTCTAAACTCCTCCGATTTTGATGAAAAAGTAGTGTTTTTCAAGTAGAAACAACGCGTTAAATACGATTTTTGAGCAGTTTTTGATTCCAGGCAATTTATTGAAATGCTAATCACCATTCCAATCAACTTATCTCCAAAAACCAGTGATAAACCACAAACGTCCAGGGGGATTATTTTTATTTTATTTTATTGTGATGCCTTATTAATTGATGGTTGGTTAGCAATCAATATTAATTGATAGAGCTATATTAAGGAAAATTCTAGCAATCGCTATCCCGAACTGTTAGCTTCACATTTTACTTTAGATGTTTAAAAGATTTGTTAATATATATGAGGGTGTTCGTCTTGAGAGCTAAACCTAGACATTTCTAATAGTCATCCTTGTCCTATATTCAGGAGAAACCAAATGGCAGGGGGACGAAGTTAAGGTAGTGGTGGAAATGATTTGAATGATGTAGTGAGACAATTGGCAGCGGTTGCCCAACAATTGGCAAGGAACTCAACTGGTAACGGGGATGCTCAAGGGGAGCTCTTCAAAAAGGTGATGCAAAGCAAGCCACCAACCTATCAGAGCGAGCCTGATCCTGTGGTGTTGGAAAACTGGTTAAGGGAATTTGAGAAACTGTTTGGAGTTGTGGGGTGCCCTGAAAACTCCAAAGTAGGTTGTGCTACCTACTATCTGAGGGTGAAGCTGACCTTTGGTGGAAACAAAATGAGGCTACCATTAGAGCGTTACCTGGGTTCAACTGGACCAAATTCCAAGAAAAAGTGAGAGACAAGTTCTATCCTAGCTTTTTGCAGAAGCAGAAGGCTGAGGAATTTTCAAACCTTAGAATGGATAAGATGACAGTTACGGAATATTACACCAAGTTTATT
Source organism: Chenopodium quinoa (assembly GCF_001683475.1). Taxonomy (NCBI): domain Eukaryota; kingdom Viridiplantae; phylum Streptophyta; class Magnoliopsida; order Caryophyllales; family Amaranthaceae; genus Chenopodium; species Chenopodium quinoa. The sequence continues at coordinate 3,998,569 of NW_018742390.1, read as the reverse complement.
GAGTTGTCCCGTTTTTCTGAAGGATCCGTCTCCACGGAGAAAGCAAAAGCTAGGAAGTTTGAGAGTGGGTTAACTACTGATCTGCATTTGAAGTTGTGCGGGAAGGTATTTGAGACCCTGGATGAAGTATATGGAAGGGCCGCACACCTTTATGCTCTGGAAGGAAAGAAGAAGAAGGAGCTAGCTGAGATAGAAGGGAGAGAGAAGAGGAAGGAGGTAGGACAAGTTTCTGGAAACCAACAGGGAAACCAGAATGGTTTTAAGAAGCAGAAGTACCACCATAACAATAACTTCCCCAATAATAATAATTTCCAGAATAATAACCGCCAAGGGGGACTTAGCAACAATGGAGGGTCTAGAAACAATAACCAGGGGAATAATAAGAATGGAAGGTCTTACTTCTGCAAGAGGTGTAGGAACAATCACCCGGGAGGGATTGTGAAGGCAATTTGGTTGCTTGTCGCGCTTGCAACAAACTGGGGCATAGGGAGTACGAGTGTTACTCCAAGAATGCTAATGGGAATAAACAGAACAACTATAACTCAGGAGGAAACCAGAAGAATTTCCAGTGGAACAACAACAATTTTTCTGAGAATAAGGGAGTGCAATAGAATGCGGCGAGAAACAGTAACACCAAGAATGGTAACAGCCAACAAAAAGGGAGGAACTGCAGGGAAACTGAATGTTTTGAGTAGGCACGAGGCAGAGGCCACGAAAGATGTTATCACGGGTACTTTTTCTATTAACTCTATTCCTGTTAAAGTATTGTTTGATTTTGGTGCAACTTTCTCTTTTGTTTCTAAGGGTATTGTTTCAAAACTTAGGGATTGCTTAAAAATAGTAGAGGCAGTAGATTTACCTATAACCATCCCGACAGGTGGGGTAGTGAATTGTACCAAAACTTTCAGAAACATGCCTTTAGAAATAGAGGGAAAGATATTTCCGTCTGACCTTATGGAGTTTGGGCTGAGCGACTTTGACCTTATCTTGGGGATGGACTGGCTAAGTAAGTATAACGCTGAGATTAGTTGTAGATCACAGAAAGTGAAGATGACCACAAATGGAAATGAATAAGTGACTTACTGGATGGATGGTAAAACAAAGTGTCCAAGGATAATATCAGTGTTAAAATTAGCAAAGTACATGAAGAAGGGACATCTAGTATACTTCTGCAGCGTTAGGGATATGAACCATGAACAGGTGGCAAAGCCAGAAAACATAAAAGTGGTCAACGAATTTCTAGATGTGTTTCCGGAAGAGATCCCTGGGATGCCACCAAAAAGGGCGATCGATTTTACCATAGATTTGGTACCTGGAACAACCCCAATATCCAAGGCACCATATAGAACGACACCTGCAGAAATGAGTGAACTAAAGGATCAGTTACAAGATTTGTTGGACAGAGGGTACATTAGACCAAGTGTCTCCCCTTGGGGAGCACCAGTTCTATTTGTGAAGAAAAAGGATGGAAGCATGAGACTGTGCATTGATTACAGTGATTTAAATAAGGTGACCATAAAGAATAAGTATCCCTTACCAAGGATAGATGATCTGTTTGACCAACTAAAGGGTGCCACAGTGTTTTCGAAAATTGACTTGAGGTCTGGATATCACCAATTGAGAATTGCCGATGAGGACATTCCTAAGACGACATTTAGGACAAGATATGGACACTACGAATTTACAGTTATGCCTTTCGGATTGACGAATGCTCCAGCAATCTTTATGGATTTGATGAATAGAGTGTTTCATCAATTTATGGATAAGTTTGTAGTGGTGTTCATGGATGATATTTTGGTATACTCAAAGGACAAAGAAGAGCATGCAGAACATCTAAGGACAATTCTGCAAATATTGAGAGAAAACCATCTTTATGTAAAATTTTCTAAGTGTGAGTTTTGGTTGGAGAAGGTAGCATTCTTAGGACACTTTGTGTCCAAGGACGGGGTAGAGGTAGACCCAGCCAAAATAGAAGCTGTTAAGAGCTGGCCAACACCCAAAACAGTATCTGATGTGAGAAGTTTCTTAGGTTTAGCAGGGTATTATAGGCGTTTTGTTAAGGATTTTTCCAAGATTGCTAAACCTATGACTACTCTAATGAAGAAGGACAAGAAGTTTGAATGGGATGAAAAGTGTGAAGAGGCGTTCCAACTCTTAAAACACAAATTAGTTACAGCACCAGTGCTTACACTTCCAGATGATAGTGGACTGTATGATGTATATAGTGATGCATCAAAGAATGGCTTGGGGTGTGTGCTTATGCAAAATGGAAAGGTGATTGCATATGCATCAAGGCAGCTAAAAACACACGAGGTAAACTATCCAACTCATGATTTGGAATTAGCCGCCATCATTTTAGCACTGAAAATTTGGCGCCATTATTTGTATGGAGTGAAATGTAGAATTTACACAGACCACAAGAGCTTATAGTACATTTTCACCCAAAAGGATTTAAACTCTCGTCAAAGGAGGTGGCTAGAGTATACGACGGATTACGATCTAGACATACAATACCACGAAGGGAAGGCAAATGTGGTTGCGGATGCTCTAAGTCGTAAAACTAGTTATGGATTAAACTCGTTAGTAGTAGCTAATGAGTTATGCAGAGAAATGGCGAAATTGAATTTAAAAATCGTGGAATGAGGAGTACCAGCAGGTATTCTTGCAAACCTGAGTATCCAACCAACAATATTCGATGTGATTCGACAGAACCAAGAAGGGGATGTAAAGTTGGATAGGATTCGTGAGAAAATTAAGCAAGGAAAAGCTATAGACTTCAAAATTCATGAAGATGGGAGCTTGGGGTACAAAGGTCGATGGTGTGTACCACAGAAATGTGAGGAAGTGAAGAAAAAGTTGATGGAAGAAGGACACAACACACCTTACTCAGTATACCCGGGAGGAGACAAGTTATATAAGGATTTGAAGAAGATGTTTTGGTGGCCTAGAATGAAAAAGGAGGTTGCTGAATTTGTAGCAAAGTGTTTAACATGTTAGAAGGTGAAAATAGAGCACAAGAGGCCTCAAGGGACTGTACAATCATTAGAAATCCCAGGATGGAAGTGGGATAGCATTTCAATGGATTTCGTGACTGGCTTACCTAAGTCAAGGTGTGGAAATGACACCATTAGGGTAGTGGTGGACAGATTTACGAAATCGGTAGTGTTTATTCCAATGATAGAATCTTGGAAGATGGAGCAACTTGCTAAGGCTTACATCAAGCATGTAGTAAGGTTACATGGAGTCCCAAAAGATATTGTTTCTAACAGGGATTCCAGATTTCTCTCAAAATTCTGGAAGAGTGTTCATGAAAACTTTGGTACCATACTTAAGATGAGTACAGCATTTCACCCTGCCACAGAGGGAAAACCGAAAGAACCATCCAAACCTTGGAGGACATGTTGAGAGCTTGTATAATAGACTTCCAAGGAAATTGGGAACACAGTTTGGATTTAATTGAGTTTTCCTATAATAATAGTTACCACACAAGTATAGGAATGGCACCATTCGAGGCTTTATATGGGAGAAAATGTAGAAGTCCAATTTGTTGGAAAGACATTAGTGAAACTATGATTCTTGGGCCTCAGTTGATTGAGGACACAGTCAAGCAAGTAAGAGAAATCCAATCTAAAATCCAAGCAGCTCAAGATCGCCAAAAGAGTTATGCAGACTTAAAGTGAAGAGAAGAAGAATTTGAAATCGGCGATAAGGTGTTACTAAAAGTTTCACCGATGAAAGGAGTGATGAGATTTGGGAAGAAAGGAAAGCTTAGTCCAAAATACATCGGTCCATATGAAATACTAAAAAGAGTAGGCAAAGTAGCTTATAGGTTAGCCTTACCTATGGAGCGTAGTAAAGTACATGATGTATTTCATGTGTCCCAATTGAGAAGGTACATCCCTGATAAATCCCATGTGCTACGGCACGAAACCATCGAGTTAGATCAAAGTTTAACTTATGAAGAAAGACCTGTCAAGATTCTTGACAGTAAACTGCGTAGTACACGCAACAAGAACGTTAAGATTATAAAATTACTTTGGTCTAACCAAGAATATGAGGAAGCCACCTGGGAGGCAGAGGATGAAATGAAAAAGAAATACCAAGATTTGTTTCAGGTATGTAGAGTTACGGGGGCGTAACCCGTTTTCTTTAAGGGGGGTAGAATGCGGTAGAATTTCGCGCTTTTTCCCTATATTTCAGTTATTTTTATGCTCTTTGCACGAATTTGAACAAGTATTTTGAGTATTTATGGTCTCAAAGAGACATAAAACAGTAAAGGAGTGACAAAAAGTACAACAATACTATACATATTAAGGAAAAAGGTTTGAATTTCGTTCCCCAAGTTTCGGGACAAAACTTTTTTAAGGGGGGTAGACTGTAATACCCCGTATTTTTATACGCATTTTATATAAAGTATGTATTTTATAAAGTATTTAAATGGTTGTAATTATTTTAATTAAAGTATTTTAATTAATATTATTATTAAAGGAAATTTTATTTAATTATTTTATTTAAAAGTTGGGGTTTTATTTTAGGAAAGTTTAATTTTCAACAAGTTTTATTAGGGAAGGAATTAGGAAAACCTAGAAGAGGGTTAGTAGAGAAGGGGTTTAAATATCCCACTTATGAGGCGAATCAAACTTTGCCCAGAGTGAAGAAAAGGCCAAGGCGACAATGCCACAAGTAAGTTTGACTGGACTGTGTAGTCTTAGATTTCTTTGTATTGGTATCAAACATTTGTCTAAAAACACGTGAAAGTGTCATTCCATAAATATGTTCAAGACATCAAAACAAAGGGTCTTGCTTTGATGAAAATGACGTCCAACGTCGGAAATACATCAAAGTATGGTAGATAAAACTAAATAAGTTCTACTTCTTTAGACAAATCATGAGATTACAAGTTTCTCTTGGATAGATCACTTCCATCCTACTTGCGAACTCGATTCCTCTTGTGAAAGCACCGCTCACTTAGTTCCTGAAAAAGGAGTGTGTTGTGAGTCAATTTTCGGTATCTAATACCTTTTAAAATTTCTTATATTCAAGTGTATAAGATGATACCTGAGGTTGAGGTTACTTTTCCTTTCGCCTCATCATCCAGATACATGCCGCATTCTCTTTTGTAGTGTCCGGGATTACCACAATAAAAGCAGCGCATCTTCCTCTTGTCTTTGAACTCCTTCTTCCTTGGTCTAAGTGTAAAGTTAGCCTTCTTGCAAGAATAGATATTTTGGAGCTCTTGGATGACTTCCTTTAAGGACAGTGTATCCCTATTGGCGGTGAGACGCATCTTAAGACCCACATACCCCGAGTGAAGAGAGCTAAGAAGCATGTGAGCCGCTTGCTCGTCTTCCACTGGTTTGCCAATTAGCTCCAGATGGTTGAATAACCTTGTCATGTTAATTACATGACCTTGAAGTGGCATTCCGGGCCTAAGTGTCGCACTGTAGACTTTTCCCATACCTCTTGTCTTTCTTTCGAGAGACATCTTTCTTGCGGTGGCTTGATCCTCATTTTGGAGAGTGACCTAGTCACATTCTCCACATGACCATCATAATTGCCCCTAGCACTCTTGGTGACCCTCATATTGACTACATCCTCAAGAGCTTTGAGCATCATGTCCGGAAAATAGCCGGAGAAAACCCCTCTCCATTGATCCGGGATGGAGTTTGCCATGAGTTTAGAAACTCTCTTGCAATCTATACTCCATTCTTCATGAGCTTCATCACTCATGATCCCTTTCGAGTAGAAACTCGAGATCGGAGTGTCCAAGATATGCTCTAGGTAGCAATTACTGAGTGTCTTTCGGAGTTCATCTTCCCATTCCTTGAAGTTCACCAAATTGAGCAAAAATGGTAACTTTTCGGAAAGTTCCGGGTACATAAGGTCGTTGTCATTAGTTGAAGACATGATTCTACAATTGAAATAATTTTAATGAAAAAACCATTCAAAAATACTTAAATAAGATTGAATTTTATTCATGCAAATTTTCAATACTTATTTAACGTCTTATTCACACGTAAAATTTGTCCCTATTTTGTGAAAATAAGGCGATTCCAAGATCCGAAAAAACAAAGAGTGGTTAAGCATGCTTTGGCTTGTCTTAAACACTCAATCTTCTAGGGTAAGCATTGCCTTGCTAATGGCTCTAAGCCACTCTTGGTTAGATAATCGTCGCATCTAATGCATCTTTGACGATGTATCTCTTTTGCCACGGTATTTGAGGACTCCTCACTCATACCGATGAGTTAAACCAAAACCAACGTGCACACCCGGTGTGCCTTATACCCCTTGGAGAAGTGATGGCACCTCGGTTTGGCGTAGACTACCATCACTCTCGTTAGGTTAGTAAGTGTTGTTTTGGAAAGGCAAGTTTGACTCAATATTATTAGGGACCTAGGATTTCTATGTTGGTTGGTTTAAGTGAACTTAACTATTCATCGCAACATCAAGAAAACCTAAACATGCATCTAAAGAATAATTCACACATATATATATAAGCATAAAATATAAAGCGAAATTATAGATGCATATTGGCAACTAGCATGACCCCTTGAGATCTTCATATCTTCAAAAGGTCTTCATTTGCAATTCAAGGCTTTGTCTTCCAAGATACGCCGTCTTCAAGACTTAACCAAACTATGCAAAAACTAGTGTCTACAACTAGGAATGATCTAAATATTAAAGTACAAATATACTTAACGATGCGTAGACCGTATTTAGATTTACAAAAATACATAACGGCACGTAGTCCGTATTTTCTATCCTAGTTGGGTCCCACTAGTTGCCATTTCATAAAACCTGTGAGAGAGAATATATATATTCTATTCATCCATTAACTATTTGTGAATTGCCCATGCAATTTACAAATTAAAACAAAGTAAAATGCATTTAAACAACGCGCGCACTAGTAACTAATCTAGGTGGTTAATCCGATTAACACGCCTAATTAAAACTAGTCAAAGTTGTTTAACCGATTATATAATTTATGTCATTAATAATTGAAGCTCCCACTAAACTCCGCATTTCCTTAATTAATCTAATTAATTAAGTCGGTAGCACCCAAACTTGTCAAAATGAAATTTTGCCAATGCCGCTCAAAACCGAGGCCTAGCCTCCCAAAATTTTAATTAAAATAAACAAAATTAATTAAAATAAATAAAAACCTTTCCAGAACACGTTTTCCACCCAAAATTCAGTAGTCTTGGGCGAAAATCTGGGTTTTGGGCCAAACTCGACATTGAAAACGGGATTAAAATAAATAAAACCGAGCTACTAATCTAATTAGCAAATTAAACCAGAAAATTAAGCCAAAATAAACCTTGAAAAACATGATTATAAAAATAAATGAGCGGGGCTCTGATACCACTGTTGGGGTTTAGTGAGTCCGACTCACCACGGAAACAAACCCCGACCCGAGGAACCAATCGCAATAATTAAAATCATAAAGCATAAATAAATAATCACAAAGAAAAGATAACGAATCTTACCCTCGAAGCGAGCTTCGCCCAAAAACCGGGGCTCTTACTTGAAAGCTACGAGCACGTCAAGCGCCGCGCCTCCAACGGTATCGACCCACAAAAGGCGAACACAACTTTAAGGTCCGCTACCTTGGGGTTAGCAAGGTCCGACCAAAACCCGAGTGTTATATGAGTTTAAGAGTTTTCCCAAAATTATGGAATGCTTTTTTTAACTCCCACTGAAACATTATTCCCAATGCCCCAAGTTGGGTATTTATAGGGAATGATGAAAGTATGAAAATCTCTCCCATCAATGTGGGGCAATGAGATTTTCACATTCTATTTTAAAGCTAAAATAAAATTATTAAGCAAACTAGTAACAAATCAACAAGTGTCAAGCATACATGAGGGAGTAGGTGAGGACCACTTGGAGATGGGGACCAAACTTGCTCCCCACTCTCTCCCTCACCTTGCGCCACATGGCAACCCCCACTTGGGCACCAAGGCACCCAAGTGGGCTTCTCATTTTGCTGCTGCCCCTAGCCTCGACCTAGCTATCCATGCACCACAAAGTGCGGGCTGCTTGCTAGCACCTTTGGCCAGCAGGCCCCTGCACTTGCGTGCGTGCTGCTGCTAGCTTGCCTCGCACCTAGTGCGGGTTGCTAGCTGCAGCATGCTAGCACGCCACACACTAGGTGCGGGCTGCTAGCCGCAGCTTGCTAGCAAGCCCCGTACTTGGTGCGAGCTGCTAGCTCGGCTATACCCCCTAGCACTCGATGTTCCGATGCTAGGGGTATTTTGGTCATTGTTGATTTATTACTTTTTCTCGACTCGTCTTCTTATTATCTTCGACTCGACTTCCGACGATTTGTTTCGATGCTCTAAGCTCGAATTACCGACGTCTAAATATTTAACACTCGGGCGACGAATTAATTTCTTCCGAATTAATTCGTCGAGTTGGTTTGTATATTTTGCTTGGGTGTGACCCGAAGGGTTCAGTCAAGATTAAGCTGTAATATTAATTATATTAATATTACTGATCGAAAGCGGCCTCCACCCAGGCATTCCGATCACTTGACCTTACAAAATATATTAGCTTTCTATTAATTTTGAACCCGCTATCAGAATAATACACTTATTCAAAGGACACCATTCCTTTTAGTTTGTTGCTGGCACGGTTAGCTCCCGTGTCAGTTAACCCCAATTTATTGGGATAGGATTAGTTGGAAACCCGTTCGATGCGTAATCAACGCTAAATGAATTTTTAGTGTCTAGTTAAAGTGTCTTGTTGATTGTTGTGTGTGCTTGTAAACAGGTGCAATGAGGTAAGTGTGTGTGATGATAGGATAATGCATGTTAGTGTGTTTAATTACGCCTATGTACTCAGCTTTGTTGATTGTGTGTGTTGTTTGTGTCTGGCCATGTCTTTATCTTGGCCCTACGATGATCCATTTTAATGGAGAGTAGTGGGGGCGAGTAGAGATACACTTTTCAGGTATTGAAGCATGTTCATGACGAGGCATGAGTGAAGAGAGAATCATGCTAGCTTCTATTAGAATATGATGTGTTTTATGTATTGAATATTTTATTATATTACTTTATGGACTAACACAAAAGATTGGTTGTTTCGGTTTTGAATAAGGGCCTTAAATGGTTCCAAGTTGTAGTGGATTTTAATTGGCTTTGGTTTTGTTGATTTTCAACTTTATTTTCGTTGGTTTGGTATTTTAGATTGTGTTATTTAAATAGTTTCGGTTTTCAAGTCTTCCGCTGTGTATCTTTGATAGTTGCCTTAGCCGTTTTCACGGTGGCAGTAATGTCTTAGATATTCCTAAAACGTATTTTTTAAAGAGTAAAGTGTGTATTTAAAGGAAAGGAATTTCTAGGGTGTTACAACATAGGCGCGACATCGTCTCATCGCTTCTTTATAGAGGGGGCTAATTCGACACCCTAATTGTTCAGTAAGTTAGTAAGCACACTAACTACCGTATTTGCTCCCATTCAAGAAGTGTCTGTTCTTGAAGGTTCGGCGCGCCTGTCGACTAGTTAAGCTGACACCTACACTAATTCTCTACCTATTAGTTTCGAGAGGTAGATCTCGCAAAGCTTGGGCTGAGTGAAATTTTACGCATCACCTGCGCCGTACAATTTTGCGCCGCACGATACGCCATTTGCATTTTTACGCTGCAAGAAAACGCCTTCCTTTTTGCTTCGGACGTGAAAAAAGAACAAAACCCGGACATTTGTAACGTTAGTATAGTAAAATGACAATCCTGTCTATGGGTGCTTTTACGTAAAGCACCACCGCGGAACGTCTTAAGGCACTCTTACCAAAAATGTTCAAAACGTATGCTTGGGGCAGGCACAAAGCACGGTGTGCATGCAATATGATGCAAAAAACTAACAAAAAAGAAAATAAACTACAATATGCAAAGCAATTAAAAATATTTGGATGATTTGCGCGCCATTACAATAATAACGAGCAAAAATCGTTCAAAAATGATCAACTAGATCAAAATCAAAAATCCGGGGTTTTAGTGACCAGTATTCGCGCGCAACTCAGAAGGTCGCGCTGGCTAAGTGTGCGCATCTTTGTGAGTTGCGCTGGTATGTCACGCCCAACTAATTTAGTTGCGCACGACATTTGAGTCAGCAAAAGAGAATCGTTGAGCGCGATTCTTCATTTCGCTTTCTCTCTCCTTCCTTTACAATTTTCGCTTCTTTCTCTCTCTAAAGAGCTTGGATTTTCTTGTTTTTTGAAGCTAAAGGAAGTAGATCTGGTCCCTTATTCATATTTTCCATAATTCATTCTTGGCTGAACTTGGGCGATTTTCGAATTGTTAAACCCCAAATTTTGAATTTGGGGGTTTTTTTATTCGACTTGTTTTCATGAATTTGTTTGTTTGTTGTTGTGACATGTTCAAGCAATATATTGCAACAAATTTCATGTGAAGTGATAAAGTATTGATCCTGTATGAGCATGTCAAGCACATATGTGCTTTTTTTTTTGTTCTAATTTTCACTTTGTGTTCTCTTTTGTTTTGCTTACATAGATTATACTTATTAATTTTAATGTAAGTTGAAGTGTTTAGACCAACAATTATGTATTAAAATTACAATGAAATTTTGAACTTTTATAATAGCATGAATTTTTACTTGCAACTCATGTTTATTTTCTCATGCGTAAGTTTCAAAATTGGTTTTATCAATGATAAAAATAACCGATGGTTATTATTATTCACTTATAAAACTGTGATCTCAAGATTTGCATAAAACTTAGTTAGTTTAGGAAATTCTTGAAGACATCATCGAACTAGAGTAGTTTGGCTATACTTCGGGTTTTTGAGCCCCCATTTTATGTTATCGAATATTGTAGCCCCTAATGTTGGGTGACTTCAATGACTTGTTTGTTTTTAGTAATTAGACCCTTTCATGTTGCTTGAAATGGGTCTAGAAATCCCGTGTTTCATCTTATTATGATAACAACTGGGATCTTCGAAACGATTACACTAATGTGTTCAAATCATTTTTTTGACCACTTATTATTTTAACAAAGAAATTTGCTAAGTCTAGCAATATTGGTCATTTATTAGAACAAGTAAGCGGAAAAAATGAAATGTTGTTCAAATTTTTCGTCTATTCTTGCTACATTCGAATTTTTTCTTTTAAGTAGATGTTATCCTCCTAGCAAAATTCCAATATGTGCAACAATGGAGAATAATTTTAAATGAAGACTCCTTAATTTAAAATTCAGGAGTCTTTTGTTTACATTCTAACTCATGAAATTGTTTGTCTTATGTTAATAAAGTGTCTTGATACAATTTTCATGATGAATGATTGAGTACTAAACTTTCGTATGAGCATGTATGTTTTATGCATCATGATTTTGTTATTTTTGCTCTACACTAGTCATACTCTCTAATCTTTAGAGTAAATTGGAGTATTGGAACAACAATTATGCGCTAAGATTAGTTTCTGAAGTTGCAATTGAAAATGGCTTGAGTATGTAACATGTTTAATGGCCAAGTTTAACTGCAAACTTAGTTTTCAAAGGAACAACATGATTATTAAATCATTGTGATACATTTGAAAATTGTAAGACTCGAGATCTATGTAAACCCTTTGTAGATAGGCGATTCTCGAAAGAAGCTCGAATGGAATGAATATCTCATTTTGTTTTTATTTATTGATATTGGAGCCCCCATGTCTCGGGTTATACGCATTCTTGCTATCTCACAAGTCTTGGAGCCCCCATTTTGGGGTAATTCTAATGACTTGCTATCGTTTAGGCCATCCATATAATCATGATATTGGGATGGACCTATTTTTTTTCTTGTGTATATATAACACATTAGTATATATGTCATTTCTTTATGTGTACATTAATGCGAAAAATTTTCGAGGGAGGGAAAGGGTTCTCGACCTACCCCCCTAGAAAAAAATAAACAAACTCCAAAAAAGAAGGCAAAAAGAAGGAAAAAGAAAAATAAAGAAAAATACAGAGTAGGAAAATAATAAAAAATAAAAAGAAAAAGAAAGTAGGAAAACAATGGAAAAAAGAAAAATTAAAAGAAAACAAGAAAATAAGATAATAAAAAAAGAAAGTAAAAAAGAAATTAAAAAGTAGGTAAGAAAAGAGACACAAAGTGTTAGAAGGCAAGCGTATTATTCGTCTTAAGATCTCGTGAAGATTCCGTCATTATATGAGCCAAAATACGGAACCTACATGCCGCGTCAGGGGAGTCGCGCGCATGTAATTTTGTTGCGCGCAGTTGTCGCGCGCAACTCAGGTGTTGCAAGCGCCACCTGTCATTGAACTTTCCTTTAAGCCGAATTTGCCGAAAATTTGCCCCTCTTGGGTCTATTTAAATGTGGTTTTGTGTAGGTTTTTTATTCATATAACATTCATTTGCTTAGTAACATAAGAAATTAAAAAGAATTAATCTCTCTAAAATCATATTCTCCCTCTTTTTATTTGAACAATGGAGAAGACCTTTGAACACCGTTTAAAGCATTGGGTCACTTCCCTTTCAATCGAGGACAAACTAGCTTTCAAAATTTACCACTTAGACACTTTATTGAATTATATGCAACTAGTGATTAACTTTGATTTTCTTCATGCAACCATTGGGACTCTAAACACCATCTTTTCTTGTTTAGAGGGGATCAAATTGTCCCCCTTCCTGGTGAGTTCGAGGCCTTTCTAGGTTTCCCTACAAACACTCTCCCTGTGACTTATTCGCCTACCTTGTCGGATCCCAAACCTATATTCCAAAGATTTTTTAGTTTGTCCGACAAGGATATGACCAACATAGGAACTGAAGAAAGCGTGAATTTAATTCAATTTATTGAACACTTCGTTGCCCCTCGTGACAACATGACTAAACAACGCTTTAAAATTTGTGCTTTATGTTATTGTCTTTTTGTTAATTGTTTACTTAGGACAGGCAAAGAATACGGATATTATTCAATGGTGTCCATAGTAGAGCAAATAGAGGGATGTAATTCACCCGCTCCTTTGGTTTTGGCGGAAACCGTTATGTGCTTGAATCGCCTTAGAGGAGATCCTAACAAAAACGGTTTCATGAAAAGTCCACTCCTATTACACGTACGTTTTTTTTATGGCTTTTATCTGCGCAAGTCAAGAAATTGCGCTGGCATGACCACCGCAATCTTCTGAGTTGCACGTGGAGGGTGCGCGCAACTAATTCAGTTGCGCGCGCCACCTGCTCGTGTAATAAATTGTAAAATAAATATTTTTTGTTTTTTTTTAGATTTGGCTCATGGAGCGTTTGCGAATTGTTGATCAGCCTCAAAACCTTGAGGCTAAGGGAGTAAAGATCTTTCCTGGACGTCGAATCCTTTATAAACATAAGAATGAAGAGGAATGGACGTCGTTTTTCTGTCATGGAGTTCCTAACATACATTTGGTGATTCCTTGGTGGAACATAAATAGTATGATTGGGAATAGTCTCAATTGCCCTTACATTAGGCTTTTAGGCCTATCTAGTACTACTTATATTTTTCCTTGTAGGGTGATGAGACAATACGTGATGAGGCAATATATTCCTCCGCAAGATTGTGATGCCCATAAAGATGTTATTTTAAACCCGAAAGGATTGCTCGTTGGATGGAATATTGGTCAAGTCTTCCTAAATGGGTAATACAAAATCCTCCTGCGAGTATCACATTATCTTCCTTTTACAAGGCTTGGATGAATGCGGCGGATAAGGGTGAGTTAAACAAGGCTCGATCTCAACTTCAAGCCACCACCGCTCGCAATCTACCTAAACCTTTGATGTATTCAACCACTCCTACTCCTCCTAGTGGTCAAAACAAAGGAGTGAGAAGAAAGTTAGACTTCTCATCCTCTAAGGCTCGTTCGAAGGAAACAAAAAGAAAGGCTCCTTCCAAACCTGCGCAACAAGGTGTGAAAATTAAAGAACCTTCACCAAATACTAACAAGAAAGCTCCAATTGTCAAAGGGAAAGGAAAACAGGTTGCAAAGGCCCCAATCCCAAAATTGAAAAACAATGTTTTGGTGAAAAAGAAGAGTGTAGGGGAAAGCTCCAAGGTTTCTGAAAAAGCTTCGATGGAAACTACTCCTCCATCGTCTGTGACAATCGAGGACATAGTAAAAACTTAGAGTGTTACACAATTTTACCATAGTTTTTTTTCCGAATAAAGTGTAATCACTACTATGTTTTTTTATATTTTTTGTTTACTATCTAGTTCAATAATGTCTCTCTTTTGAATTTTGAATGAAATAAAATGAGCTTCATATTTTTATATTTTGATATGACCGAATCATAAAGATTGCCTACGTATTAGCTTTGCAAAATCAAGTCTTTGCGTAGTTCTAATTTTTTTTATATTATTATGCATTTTTTTTTCTTTAATCTCTTAGATAGAAATTAAATGAAAAAATTAATGAAACCAAGTTTAAAAGAATTAAATCAAAGTTTAATTTTATAATTTTATTTTCCGATTATATGTTATATTTAAGAAACACCCTCTTTTAATCGTAAGTAGAAATCGTAACTTCATTCAACCGCAAAAAATCGGGTTCGCAGTTCGTCATCAGGTGGCGCGCGCAACTTCTAGAGTTGCGCGTGACATCCGCGAGCAACTATTCCAGGTGCGCGCGACACATGTGCTACGAATGTCTCGAAAAAATTTATTTTAAAATTCGTATTATTACCCCCCCCAAGTGTGAAGATTTTTTTCGTAATGTTCGAAAAAATTTGAACACTTAGAACGGTTTATTATTTCTAAATTACCCCCCAAGTGTTATGTATTTTACCGTGTTATTCGGTAAAATGCATAACACTTAGAATCTTTCAATCGAATTCTAATTAAAGTTAATTGTATGAGTGAACGAGTTTTAGTCGGATTTCATATGTAATATTTCTTACGGTGATCAATGTTTATTAATTGGTGAATTTCATCTCCTTCAATATCCATTAATCTGAAAACTCCTCCTGATAGGATTTCAATTACGCGGTAGGTACCTATCTAATTAGGTTTGAATTTCCCCCTTGGATCGGTTGGTGGACCCCTAACCTCCTTTAGTACAAAGTCACCTTCTTTTATATTTCTAGGCTTTACCCTTTTATTAAAATGACGCGCAATGCTCCTTTGGTAGACTTGTACATGATGCAAAGCTCTTAATCGTCGCTCATCGAGAAATAAAAGCTCTTCATACCTCGCTCTTACCAATTCAACTTCCAGTAGCTTACTTTCGAGTACAATGCGTAGGGATGGTATTTCCAGTTCGATTGGTTAAACTGCGTCCATTCCGAAAACTAAGGAGTATAGAGTTACCCCTATTGATGTTCATATAGACGTTCTATAACCCCATAATGCGAAATGTAGTTTATTCGGCTAGTCTTTGTAATTTTCTGCCATTTTCTTAATGATGACTGTTATATTTTTATTTTCCGACTCTATAGCTCCATTCATTTGAGGTATGTATGGGATGAGCGATGATGTTTTACTTTATAATGAGTTAAGAGGGTCTCGAATTCCGCTTTGAATTGAGATCCCTGATCACTAATTAGTTCATGTGGAACTCCATATCTACAAAATATGTTTCGTTCGAGAAACTTTGCGACATGTTTAGAAGTGATATTTACGTAAGAAGCAGCCTCAATCCACTTAGTAAAGTAATCAATGGAAACTAATACGTACTCTTGCCCTCTGATCCTGTTGGAGAGACTTTTCCAATTATGTCAATTCCCCAAGTCAAAAAAGGCCAAGGGGAAGTGAGATTGTATAGTTTGGATGGTGGAAGGTGTTTTAAATTAGCGAAAATTTGGCACTATGAACATTTTTTAACATATTGTATGTAATCATGTTCCATATTCAACCAATAGTACCCTTGCCGTGAAATTATTTTTGAAAGCATTTTACCATTCATGTGAGGTCCACAAACACCTTTTTAAGTATTTTCCATAATGCGTGTGGCTTCCGGTTGGCCTATACATAGTTAGCTTTGACCATTAGGTCCTTTTTTGCAAAATGGACCATTTATTAGACCATATTGGGCCGCAAGTATTCTTAAGGCTCGTTGGTCTTTCGATGAAGTATTTCGGAATATGTGCCATGAGTAATATATTGGAGGATATGATCATACCAAGGATTGTCTCCTTCAATGTCATTTATTTCCTCTATTGCGTTACATTACGCTGGTTCTTCTCTTCTATCGACGCATAATGGCATCATATTTACGTGATCTGGAATGTTGATCATTGAGGCTAATTTTTCTAGCGCATCGGCAAATTGATTGTCATCCCTTGGGAGATATTTAAAATCAATATGTTCAAAATGCTCGATGAGTTGCTCTAGGTGTGCTTGGTATAATATCATTATGGAGTTCTTTATTTTTCCATTTTTTTTAATATATGATTTATAATCAAACTGGAGTCTCCATATACCTCTATTTTTTGCACACCTATGCGAGCTGCTGCTTCTAATCCAATAATGCACGCTTCGCATTTTTGGGCATTATTAGTAACCTCAAAGTCTAATTTAACAGAGATTGGATGTTGTGCTCCCTTTGGACTTATGAGTAACACTCCTACGCCACATCCTTTTTTATTGGACGCACCGTCAAAGTACATTACCAGTTTGTCATCTTGTGTCATGGGAATCTCTTCATCCGAAAGATAAGTAGTTTCTGCATGACTTGTTTGAATTGGATGTTGTTCCAGGAAGTCGAAATTACTTTTCCTTTCATTCATTTTTCAAGATTATATTTTAGCTCAAATTCAGCCAACATCACCAACCACTAAGATATCCTTCCTTGTATGGGTGGTTGTTCAATTAAATACTTTATTGGATTTTGTTGAGAATTCACATGAGTAGTGTGTGGTAACATATAATGTCGTAACTTTTTGGTTGCCCACACTAATGCTAGGATTGTCTTTTCCAAAATGCTATATTTTGTTTCATATTGGATGAATTTTTTGCTTATATAATATATTGCACGTTCGACTTTTCTACCTCTTGTGCTAACATGGCGCATGTGGTTGTGTCTGTAACTGTTAATGTATAGCCTAAGAGGTAGTTTGGGTACTGGTGGTGCTAAAATTGGTGGACTTTTGAGATAATCTTTAATTTTCTCAAAGGCCTTTTGGCATTGATCGTCCCATTCATGTTTCTCCTCTTTTTTCAATTTTTTAAATATTGGCTCACAAGTCATAGTCAATTTGTTGATAAATCGACTAACGTATTGTAGCTTGCCAAGGAATCCCCTAATTTCTTTTTCTGTTTGAGGGGGAGGCATGTCAATAATTTCCTTTATTTTAGAGGGATCGATCTCGATGCCACATGTGCTTACTACGTATCCGAGTAACTTACCAGAAGTGACTCCGAAGGCGCATTTTTGTGGATTCAATCGCATTTTATATTCTTTTATGCGAGTGAAAAATTTGCGTAAAGATTTTATATGTCCCATTCTATCTTTGGACTTTACTATCATATCATCGACATACACTACTATTTCTTTATGCATCATATCATGCAAGAGAGTCGTAGCCGTTCTTTGGTACATAGCTCCTGCATTTTTTAAACCAAATGGCATAAAGGATAACATCGCATGTACCCCAAGGGGTAATAAAGCATGTAATTTCTTCATCTTCTTTTGCCATTAAAATTTGGTTGTAACCTGCGATCCATCCATAAAGGATAACATCGCTTCTTCAGCCGTGTTATCTACCAATATATCAATATGTGGTAGAGGAAAATCGTCTTTAGGGCTAGCTTTATTAAGATCCCTAAAGTCGACACACATACGAACTCATCCATCCTTTTTAGGGACTAGAACAATGTTCGCTACCCATTTTGGGTAATTACATACGCGAATAAAACCGGCTTCCAATTGTTTTTGTACTTCTTCTTTTATTTTTAATGCGACATCAGGTTTCATTCGTAAAAGTTTTTGTTTTACTGGTTTAGAAGTAGGGGTCAAGGGATTGATATGTTCTGCAACTTCCCTATCTATTCCAGGCATGTCCTTGTATGACCAAGCGAACACGTCTTCGAATTCTTTGAGCGTCGATATGAGGGTCGGTCACTCTTCAGGATTTAGAGTTAAGCCAATTTTGACTTCTCTCTTAATTTTGTTAGTTCTCATATTAACTATTTCAGTTTCTTCAACAATAGGGTTCTTTTGTTCTCGTTCATTCATTAATTAAACCAATTTATTAATGTTGTCATCTTCATTAGATTGATTGTCAGAGCATTCGAATGATTCAAGAGAAGGCATATACTCGAAAATAGAGCTCATATTATTAAAATCAAAAGAGAGTACATCAAGAGAAGAATCCTTCTTGAGATCTTCGTCCTTAGAACTAGAAAATAAAGATTCAGTAATGGCTACAAGGCCTAGATTTTCAGCTTCCCTAGAGTCTACAATAGATTCATCGTCCGATTCTTCAAACATCTTCCGTTCGCTTGTGACGATCTCCAGTTTATCGCCTTCGTGATTGATCCATTTGAAAGACTTCCTCCATCCATGTTCAAAAGTTTCGTTTGAAGGGGTGATCAACGAGGTTGGGTCAAAGGCTTCATCTTGAATGGCGTTTTGATTGGTCAATGTTGCGACATGATTTTGCTCTAGTCCAAATAGCAAGTTAAATGCTTGCCCATCATAGCACCCTAGAGTTGGGTGTTTTTTATCTAACGATACTAAGATCGTCTTCCAAGAAGTAGCAATCATGAAATATCTCAAATCTAGGCTTCTTGGATCCTTCTAAAACTATGGGTTCTGGAAAGTCGTAGCATGGGTAATCGTCTCCCTCCCTAATGAATTGTCCATTAAGCGTTCGTTGATAGGATGGGAGTAAAGTGATTATCCCTTTCTTATTATTATCTCTACGTGCTTTGTTTTTGGCATCGTGAGACTCCAATTCTTCTTTGGTTGGTTTATATCCCAATCCAAAGGAGAAGCTTTTCTTTGGGATAGGAAGTAAGAGATATTTATTTATTACTATTCCCAAAGGCATCCCAGGAAAGTAACTACTCTTGAACAAGATGTTGTTTACTATCCAAGTGGAATATGGATCAAGCTTGAATGATTCTTCCAAGTCTTCTTCCATTCAATTGTGAAGATTGGCTCCATGGCACATCCCCACATGTCCTCTTCATCATTTTCATGGTTTATTTCTAAGAGTGATTGATCATTTATTGCTATTTTGAGTGGAGAAGCATGTATAGTCATAGGAAGCCCTTGATAGTTCAACAAATCATTTGATGAAGTGAGGATGGTATTGCACCAAGCTCGTGTATCCAAGGATGTCCAAGTAAAAGGTTAAATGTAGGTTTTATGTCCATAACATGGAATTCAACCATCTTTTGAATTGGGCCTGTGGTAATTGGTAGCTTAACAGTTCCACACACCGATCTTCTCGAATTGTCATAGGCCCTTATGCTTTGTTTTGTTAATTAGAAATCTTTTTCTGGATTCAGGCCTAAGTATTTTGCTGTTCGTAATGGGCATACGTTTACAGCCGACCCATTGTCTACCAATGTTAAAGGGATGTTGTATCCCTTGCATTCCACAGTTAATTAGTATAACGCATTGTTGTGGGTAATGTCCTTTAAAGGCAAATCATCATTAGTAAAAATGATTTACTTGTCGAATTTCTCGCTAGTAAGCAAGCTAACGAGATCCTGAGGGGTTGTGTCCGTACTTACAGACAAAGCCGTTAGAGCGTTCATGAGAGAATTCCTATATTCTTTAGAAGTACTTAGGAGTTCCCAAATGCTAACATTCGCCTTGGATTGGCGAAGTTGTTTGACCAATGGATCTTCCACCTCAAGTGGAGGTGGTATTGTATTTTGTGTTTGACCTTGAGTTTGATTTTGTGTGGACGAAGATCCATTTGGTGGTGGTGCTTGGTAGACTCGCCCAGAACGAGTTAAATGATCTATCTCATTTGGGTTAGTCATAGGACTCATAAACCAACTTTCTTCTCGAGGCTTTGGATGTGCCTCCATTTCAAGATGCTCCATGAGTTGTGCTTGATACCATTGTTCATCCAAGGAGAGATTCGATAAGTCTTGCGATCTCCCCAAGAAATGATCCCAATCAAGTGTTATATTTGTTTCATTTTGCAAACAAGATGGAGGTGGGACGGCGGCATACTTAGAGACATATAAGTCTTGAAAGTCGTCGTCCCATAGTCCACATACTTCATTAGTTGCCCCTATGAATATTGTTGATAGAGGTTCTCCTATGGGTGTAATATTGTCCAAAGGATTGAACGTATCACTTCCCATATGGTCTTCCTCGATGTAAAACACCCCTAAGGGGGATGCATTATTGTTAGGTTTAGGCGTGGGAATTCTCCCATCATCTACTAAATCTTGTATTTTGTGCTTTAACAATAGCAACGTTCAGTATCGTGTCCAACACCTCTATGATAAGCACAATAAGTACTACCATTCCATTGAGGAAACCTATTTTCTAGTGGAGTGGGTGGTGTTTGCCCTGTTGGGGCTAGTAAGCCTTTTTCATTTAGTTTTTCTAGCAATTCTTTATAGCTTACAGGAAATGGAGTAAATTTTATCTCTTTTGTCCATCTTTTCCTAGAATCGTCATATCGATTCGTGTTATTGTTTTGCGTGGAAGTCGCAAATACGCCAATAAAGGATGATGCATTATCATTCCCCTTCTTGTAGTTATTCTTAGGTTGATGAAGATAATGAGGTTTGTTTGCTTTTTCCTTAGCGAGATCATCTTCAATCCTAGTAGCCATAGAATAGACCTTTTGAAAAGTGTCTAGACCAAGGTAAGGTAGATGTTTTTTACTTTTCATGACAATTGTCAATGAATTTTTGTACTAACTCGAGTTCAGGAGGCCTTTGGTCAAGGTGGGCTGCCTTTTCTCGCCATCTTCTATAGAAAGCAAGGAAACCTTCATCGTCACCTTGCTTAAGCATCTCGAGTTCACGTAAAGTTGACTTGAACTCTACGTTACTCTCGTATTGGGTGATGAAAGCCGAGACTACATCTTCCCATGTTGCTTTAAATTTTGGATCTAGCCCATAGTACCACTCTCTCGCGGTTGGGTCGAGTGATAAAGGGAAAGTCAAAGCATAAAGCTTAGGATCAACTCCCTTTAGTGCCATAGTGCCAGTAAAACACATTAAGTTATTTTGTGGATTATTGGTCACCTTAGATATGGGCAAGTCCGTAGCTACGAACTTTTCTGGTAAAGCAAGTCCTGGGAGAGAACCAAAGTTTTCTGCGTCAAAGTAATTGTTCCCCATTGTAGAACGAAGAACTAGCTTCTCTAACGACTTTTCTTTGATGGATAGTTGCTCCATATTTTCTTGTAAGGCTAACGCTTCAACTTTTTTCTTTTTAGCATTTTCCATCTTCTTAATCCTCCTCTCCTCGGCCTCTTGAGCCTTTTCTTCTCTCATAAAAAGAATCTCTTGTTGAAGTTCTTCGACAGTTTTCATTGTTGTTGGACTAGGATTAGTTATCGAATGAAAGTGGTTTGAAAGGGGTTGATCTTTGGGTGGTAAACGTAGAATGCGACTGCCCGGGGGTCCTTTTTCCCAAGCTTGAAAACCGGCCCTAAAGGAGTACGAAAGGATAAGTAAATCGATACGCTTGCTTTTGAAAGGAGAAAAAAATAAAAAATACGCAAAATATACTCAAACGGATAACATCGCCCTTAACAATTCTTCAATGAAGATATTGTCCGGACGAGTCAATTTGTATTTTAAGAAATCAAAACTGAATCGTCCAGTGGGCGCGCACAAGTTAATAAGTTGCGCGCGGCTGTCGCGCGCAACAAAATAACTTGTGCTGGGAGGGGTCGTGCAACTTCTTGAGTTGCGCGCGCCACCTGCTCGTAGTATTTTTTGTTGATTCGAGCTTTTTTTTTTTGAAACGATTTTTTTTATTTGACCCTTTTTTTTATGTTATCTTTTGAATATGACGCTAAATCACGAAGAGACAACTTCGTCATTGGGAACCTAGACCAAACTAAAAGAAAAAAGAAAAAGAAGACTATCCTAACACGTTGCACATAGTCACGTAATCACATAAGCATGTTATAAGTTAAGATTCACGCAATGCCATTCTAAGGTCAAAAAAGGCTTGGGTGTCCAAAGGTACCATACCTTAAGAAACGATGTATAACTCAATCACTCAACGTGTTGACCCATGACATCGCCCTCCCAACATTTTGTTGGTGTTATCGGTGGGATGATTGTTATTGATTTTGGGATAGACGCCTTGTGTAGGCGACCCCCTAGTCAATGAGCTAATCCCCAATGGTTTTAGTTTGCTATGCTTATGCATGATGCAATGTTGCTTGTTTGGTTTTTACTTTTGTGCAAAAGGAAGATATTATGCGTTCAAGTATCGCTCTCTAACTAGATATTATCCAAGTTAATTCTCATTACAACCCATAGGCAACCTAGTGTTGGATACCTTGGACCATAACTATGAATTAATCATGTAACCTCTAAGTCCCTAGTGGAGTCGCCACTGTAAGGAGGGTGATCCCATCGTAAGGGGTACTCTCCTTAAATGCCCTTGGCCACTTAAAAGCCTAGGACTTTACACTTGTTAAGGTGTAGTAGGATTTGAATTCCTGACTGTTTGGGGGACCTTGAATTAGAATTGATTCCACCATCATGCTTTTTTATAAGAAACAAGTAGGAGTCGCCAATGAGTTTTAGGAAAAAAACTCATAAACCCCGTTCATGCCTTTCTTCCATGTGGAGTTCGTGGAATAATTAGCACAAATCATAAGTTTACCCATGCCCAAATTGGTCTATAAACCAGGAATGAGTTCGAGAGCGAGGGTACTAAGATAACGTTCCTTTTAGAGGGGAATCGTCATCCTAGCTCTAGTACGGCCTCTACTAGCTCTTCCTTTTTCACAATTTCATCACCAAACAATATATGCAACGCGATACCTAAAACTATGTTAGTTGATTTTATTTACAAGCATTAATTAACGTAGGAATTATATTGCAAAAGTCGTTATTCTTATTTAATAATATTAGTGAAAGAACAATAAATAAACACGATTCGCCTTGGCTTAAGTGATCAACCAACAATTATTTTATTCAATTCTAGTCTTTATTTAACGCAAGATACTATGTGGAATTGATTAATTAATTATTTTAAAAGTGATCAAACAACACTAATTAATTAATTAAAGTATTTTAAAACAAGAAACTAAAGGTGATTTAACTAAGTGCTCGAGAATTTACTACTTCTCTTTGCTATATCTTCGTTTAGAACACTTATGGACACCTTCTTGTTGGGGAACCTCCACCGTAGTAACAAAGTATCGAAAGGGTGAGTGTTTAGGACAAGAGGGCTAGGTTGCAAAAGTTCACAAGTTATTTCGCTAGAGTTTTAGGTTAATTTCTGTCTGTTGAAGCCTCGGTTTAAGCTCGTATTTATAGAGAAGGATTAGGTTTAGGGTTTCGAGCAATCTGCCGCAGCAGGTGTCGCGCGCAACAAATGAAGTTGCGTGCGGCAACACAGCGCAAGTTTTAGAGTTGCTCTTGCTTATGCATGATGCAATGTTGCAAGTTTTAGAGTTGCGCAACTATTATAAATTTCCTTGTTTTTGGACGCTTTTTAAACTGATTTTGGACGCCTAAAAGCGTTAAGAAATTTTCTCTCGACACTTTAAAAAAGCGTCGAAAAATAGTGAGTCAAGAATTTTGTAGGACATCAATCTCAACGCTTTTTTATGTCTAATTTTCTATATGAAGTGTCCAGAAATGGGTTATTCTGCGCAAATCTTTAAAGTTTAATTTTACGACGCTTTTTAATGTCTATAAAAAAACGTTTTCGACGCTTTTTATCGTCCTCAGTTCCAAATATTTTTCACATTAAAAAGCATCGAGAATTCCTAATTATGTGAAATCAATGCTTTCACTGATATAATATTAATTGGGGAGGGTAATTGTAAACAACTTAGTATCCTTGTGCTACCAAATAAAAAAATCCAAAATCATAATTTTATGAACAAAAATCTTGTTTTATTGTATATAAATAAATTAATTAATCTTTTTCGTTACACAAAATATTAATAAAAGTAAAATTAGCAACAATGTTTCTAAGCCATTAGTTATAATATTTTTACACCTAATGTAGTTCTGGATTTTAACAACACATTTGAAATCAATGATTTCTTCTTAATCAATAAGTTCTTTGATGCCCATCAGACAACTCTGCTCATATCTTAAAAAAAATATCTTGAAATAATCTTTTATCTAGTTTCTCCTCAAAATGCTTGCAGGGGGCATAGAGCAAAGTTCAGATTGTGACCAAAAACTCATTATCAGCCTTGAATTCACGGCGTCGAGAAGATATACACACTATAATAATTAGTTGACGCCCCTATCACAGCGTCGAGTTAATGGCGTCGAAAAAATGCGCATTTTGTAGTAGTGTCTCTTAAGACATTACTCATATAGGAACAAAAATATCGGATCCTTTCTACATATTCATAGGGGTGTTCATTATGTTTCTTAACAAGTGTGCCCAACTGGGTGAATTTGCTAGGTAAGATTAGCATCCTGTAAAGGAAAAGACTTAGAAAAGAATTCCCTTCCCAAAAATAAAAATAAATAACAATACATCTCTAGCATGAATTAGGTTCAATGTTCAATCAAACAATTTTAATCTTTCCTATTCAAATAAACACATGCTCACAAGTAATCCAAAAACATGATTAAACATCACAACCTAAATATTAGTTCATACAAGAACATGATTATTTCTAACTTATGTACCCAAATTTCTTTCCTGTCAATCTCACCGACATGCTTTTCAAAAGCTATTAACACATAATACTTACCTTAATCCTTGCTTTCCTGGAAAATGAACAAACTAAAAATATTTTTGACTTCTTTATAATTTAAAAAAAATAAAAATTTGAAATTAAATAAAAATTAAGGCATTTTGGACCTCCCTACTAAAAAAACATTCGAACCTTCCCTCTTAAAAAAAAAATTCAGACCATTTAAATAAATTAAAAGAAAAAAAGAAAATTGGCCCTTTAAAAAAAATCGAACCAAATAAATAAATAAATAATTTTGGTTTTAAATTAAATCTATAAATATTTAATCTTCCCAAACTAAAATAATTAGAATAAAATAGAATAAAATAAAAATTAGTTTTCTAAGAGTTTTACCAATAAATAAGTTCTTGGCCAAGTTTACAATTAAAGCACTTTAAAACACGTTTTTAGCTTTAGTAGTAATAAAATCTCAACCAAATCTCCCAGATACCACTTTGTAACACCCTAGAAATTCCTTCCTTTAGAAATACCTGTTTTGCCGTGTTTAAAACTTTAAATAGGAATATCTAAGACATTACCATCACCGTGATAACGGCTAAGGCAACTATCAAAGACACACAGCGGAAGACTAATTTCAAAACATTTCAAACCAAGTCAACATTGAAAATTAAACAACGAAAGTAGAGTCAAACTAAAGTCAAACGAAGTAAAATAAAGTCAACCTACAACTTGGAGCCATTGTAGGCCCTTATTAAAACAAAACTGAAATTCAAAACCCTTCTCGTTAGTCACATGTAATAAATAAAGTCAATAATCAAAGCAATAACACATTCATATACTTATAGAAACTAGCATGATACACACTTCACTTATGCCCATTCATGAAAATGCTTCATCACCTGAAAAGCTTTTCTCTACTTGTTTCCACTACTCTCCATTAAAAATGGCTCATCATAGGGCCAAGGTAAAGATAAGGCCAACAAACACACACAAAACATACAATCAGCAAAGCTAAGTACATAAGCGTAATTAACACACTAACATGGAAGTTCCTATCAACACACAACTTACCTCATTGAACCTGTGTTTCAAGCATACAACATTCAAAAAAAGTTCTCACTAGACATTACATAATTTATTTAGTGTTGACTGCCATCGTACGGGTTTCACCCTCAACCTCCCCCCAAATAAATTTGAGGTTACTAACATGGGAGCTTACCGTGACAGCATCAATCACCACTCGTAAGTGGAAGAATTCCTGCGCATAATCATAATAAAAGGAATGTACAGCGTCTTGTACTCCATTAGAAGTTATGGTTAAATATAAAACCCCACATTCCCCCCATATGTTCATACTCAAGGTATATACATTCCAAGAGTTTTGGTTCATAATCTCTTTCACTTTACGTTATTTACAGATTATTAATCTTGGTGATAACTCTCAATCCATAATCATTCAATTAACACTACTTATTCAATCAATCAAATGTACCAATTTAATTCTTGAATAGTTAGTGACCACATAATATTTAAATGTTGAATCCTTTTTAATTCGACCTCGGTGCCAATGACACCTTAAACGCATAAAGCGCCACAAATTCTATCCCTCAGTGTTAAAAACACCTTAAGTGCGCTAAGGCACCAACATACAATTTATTCCTCGTGCATATAGACACTTATATAGCTCTTTCCTCATACTTATAGCACCAATAAAAATTATATGAACCATAATAAAATTCCATTTCAATATTCCAAACTAAATTAAACATTCAGTTTAATTAAATATGCTCTCTAATATGCCATAAATAAATGTGTGGTTCATAAGTAACATTCCAAACTATTAATTTCCAATCAATGATTTATCACAAATATATCATGCTTCATAATCCAATAATCAGTAACATCCAAATCATAATTTCCAATTCAAACATAGCATGATACTATTTGTAATCAATCAAACACATTTAGCATGTTATTATATTAACATTATTATGCTAAGTACGCGAACGTATCTTGTATACGATCTTAGAATTGCAACGACTTATAAAAATCACTCACTTCAAAGTCTCCTACAACTTAAAATTATAGAAGAGTATTAAAATCCACTTTACACAAATTTCCAGAAATATATAGTATTATAAAAGCCCTTATAATTTAATGAAAACAAGATGAAATTATACTTAAAACATCATACTTTAATCCCAATTAATGGGTAATTAAAATTCCTTAAAGAAACTTCATTTTAAATGCTCTACTAAAAAATTCCAGCACTATATTTTAATTAAAACTTGCTGTAATTAAGCCTTAAAATACTTTAATCAAAGGTCTACACCATTATACATCATAACCCTTTAGTAATTTACAAATCAAGAACTTGGGGTTTCAAAAATTGGGGCTTTTTAAATAAAAACATAATTAGAAAATTAATTAGCATAATACTTATAATCAAACATCAAAATCAAATCCCAAAACTCATAATTAACAATTAGATTTAAGCGTAGATTAGTTTTTAACATTAAAGATTTAATTTTTTTTATATTCGAAAAGGGGAGGAGGAAGGCAACGACAACCACCACACCGGCTGCAAGCACCGGTGGCTGCCTGCTGCCGGTGGCTAACGCTGCTGGCGACGGCGGCCACCTACTGCCGGTGGTCTGCAGTGGTGGTGGGAGGAGCAGCCGAAAAAAAGGGGAAGGGGAAAAAGGAGAAAGAAAAAGAAAGAAAATAAGGAGAAAGGAGAGAGAAGTTTACCTTGGGTTTTCTCCACTCTGGGCAAAGTTGATTTGCCTCATAAGTGGGATATTTATACCCCTTCTCTATAAACCCTTTTTCCCTAACTTTCCTCTTTTAATTTCCTAATCCCATCCCTAATTAAAACTTTCCTTAAATTAAACCACCACTTAATTAAATTAATTAATTAAATAAACTTTCCTTTTTATAATTATTTTCAAACTTATTTAAAATAAATAATTAAAATACATTAAATATAACAATTTAATATAATTAAATACTTCTCAAAATACTTATTTTAATTAAAATGCCTATAAAAATACGAGGTATTACAGAGATGGACTTTGTGGAGATGATTGTGGTGGTTTTCTTGAACACCTCTTATGTATAAGAGGTTGTTGAGGTAGTGACTCATATTGTAACAATTTACCCCTACTTCTTGACCAAGTGATGTAACATTGAAACAAACACGCCTTTAATGACTTGAAAACCTTGACCCATCTGGAAAAGAAAAGGAAAAAAAAATCAAAAAAATATTTCTTTTAAGAAATAAGTATGTATGGGAGGATACCATCCGACTTACTCCTAAAAAATGAAAAAAAAAAATGGCACAAGACCATCCTAAAGTACTGTTATAAAGAAAAAGGTGCAGGAGTCAAGGAAAAGTGTGTGAACTCGACATGACTTTGTGAGTGATTAAGTGAGGTTATGGACGCGTGTTATGACCGTACATCTAAACATGACATCAAATCGGACATACGAACCACATAAGCACGCACAAAGCCCAAAAGAAGATTGACTAGACCAATTTCATGGGCACCATGTTACGGTGCTAACTACCGTGACACGCTGCAGTGCACCGTCAGACGATACAAAGCGTCATGTCACAGAATTGCACACCGTGGCGCGGCAGAGCTGCCGTGACACGGTGTACAGTTCCAGGTCTAGTTTTGTGAATTTTCCAGGTTTTATTCAATTTTAAGTCCGTACTAGTTACTATCTGGAAATAAAAACCCTTGGTCATAGGTTAGTCCAAAATAAACAAACACGTGTGGGGTTAGCACCAAATAAGCCACGTAGCACTTAGTCACGATGATACAAAAAAAGTTCACAACCTAAGGTCAAGATCTCCATTCAACAATGGTCAAGCTTTGGGTGTCAAAGGGTACCATGGTTAAGAGTTTGGAGGCGTTAGCAAGGCAGCCTCCCTTAATGGTGTATGCCAACGGGCAGCTCCGCGAGTTCGTGATGAAATCGAACTCGACTCTATAGTTTGGTTGGATTTAATAACTCGAATGAACCCTTATTTCCATGAGCATTTTTGGGTCGAAAGAGCTAATCCCCCGGGGCTAAGACGTATGTAGAACACACACGTTTTTTCAGAAAACCCGATGGATGCTGACTGTGAGAAGAAAAATAAAACCAATGGAAAGATTTCAGAACTGCCACGATGCGGAAAAATGTACCGTGTCACGGTGTTAAACATCGTGTAACGGTGCCCAGCGCCATGACACAACAAGATCTGTCGTGGCGTGGCAGTTAGAAAATCAGATGGTGCCTTTTTTTCTTCGTTCGTAATCAGGTTATTCAATTTTTCCTATAGGACAGACCTAAATATGACGTTAAAACGTCTATGCATATGCAAAAAATGCCAAATTAATCACATGAATACTTTTCAAGAATTTTTTAAGTCTCATCTACTCATCTTAATTAAATACCGGTCACTTAAATCGATAAATAACCAAAAATCCTCCCTAATGGAGTCACCAAACTGTAGGCGTCGTTTGAAGTGCACCTACGTTAGCATGTTGTGAATATGATTGGCACTCATAGGAAGTGGGAATTGACATAATACGATTAGGGACAAGGAAAATAAGGAGCTGCCAACAAGTTTTTAAAGGAACTTGTAAAACGTTCACGGATCATTTAAGGCAACCACAAATAAGGGACAACGAAAGCAACAACGATTGACCCGTGAAGGTTACACCCCATTCATAATACATGAGATTAATAACTCAATATGGTTCGAAACCACGAAAGGAGGATCGGGGATGATGGTACGAAGTGAGTCATGGAGTCACATTCGCCCGTATTGGCCTCTACTCGATTCTTATTGTGAAAAGCATTCCTGCGATCTCAAAGGCATACAAACAAAGATTCAATTCGTTCCAAACTATTATTATGCTAAATTAGTTGAACATTTATGCAACACGTAATTCTAAAATATTAGTGATCACTTCGATTAATAACAAGATTAAAAAGGAACCTAAACCGGTTGTCCAAATTATCTTATTAGGCGTGATTTTGAATTACATATTCCCTTTAAACATGCAATATGGTGATCATAAAAAAAATGGAATAAACATTAATATTGGAATCAATTCAATAATAAATTTTTAGTATAATCAAATCATAATAAACCTAATCATGATACTAGCAACAAGAATAAAAAATAAGAGTAATTAAGTGATTAATTACTCACTTTATGCGTTTCCTTGAATTTCTACATCATGCATAAAATCTTAGTAGCTTCAATAAATATATATAAATCAAATTGAAACAATAAAAAAATTAGAGTTGATTTGGTCCAAACCCTCGGTTAATTATACTTCTCACGCCTTGGTTTAAGGACGGAACCTCGGGTTAAGTAATTAGGATAAAGAGGGAGAAGAGAATGATTTGATGATCAATCTTGTTGATGATTGAAAAAGGAGTGATATGACCTAATTTTATAATGAAAAAAGAAGGTTCGAATAATTAATATAAATCCAATTTAATAAGAATAAAACCCGATAAACAGCAGTTTTGCGGTTTTTTTTTATCATATCTTTTGATCAAGAAATTGGAACAAAATTAATAATATTCCTTTAGAAATATGTTGAATTATACTTTCTAACCCAATAAGATTTAGATTTAAAAATCCTTTGTATAATAAATGATATGGCCGAAATAGTGAGACGGTATCAGTTCAAGATAGAATTTGGTATTTCATTCATATCTTTTTCGTTATAGATCAAAATTAATATTATAAATATATCATTGGAAAGATAGTTTCAAGGGCTATCCAACCATATAAGATTTATATAAAAAAATATGATGCAAGAAAAATATATCTGACTATCTTTGAACGTCTTTCAATTCGAATAGAATTAGGACTTTCAAAAAGAAGAGTTTTATTCAACTCTTTAATCTTATCTTTTCATAAAGGATAATCAAGATCTTTTAGAAATTATAGAAGCTTTTAATTAATCCTAATAGGAATGGGATTAAAACTTTTAGACCCTCCACACGATCATTGGGGCGTAGGTAAGGTGGGCTTCGGTTCGGTTCAGGCTCAGTTTAGTATTTTGGTGATAACGTATTCGTTATAACTCGGATTCGGGGTTATAATATATCGTTGGAAAGCTCTTTTCAAACCCCATCTAAATATTCAATCATTGGACCCAGATTATGGACCAAAAAAAACTGCAATAAACATTTTTATAAAAAGGACAAAAAATGAATGATTTTAAAGGACACAAAATGAATTATATTTTTTTTAAAAGGCACGAAAAGAGGAATATAGGTTATGTTTTGGAGAAATGAGCTAGGAATTGGGTTGGTTTATGAAATTTATTGGGATGAAATATGGATTTAAGCACTCGAAAGGATAAATATTCAACCCGACCAATAATGGCAATAATTGTTTTATTTTTGTAATAAATTTTGAGAATGGTTTAGATCCCCTTGGTTCAACATAGAATTGGCTAGTTTAGGCCAGTGTGAGAATAACCTTACCGAATGTACGAGACTTAAAGTCTAGGTTTGTGGTAAGATTGTGTCGCCTATCTCAAAGGAATTTAAACCCCGAAATGTAGTATTTGATCCCGCATTGTCCCTAAAAGTGAGGTTCTACTAATTTTCATGTCTACTACATTTTTTATGAGTCTCAAGGATCCTCTTTGAATCAGTAGCTAGATCGAGAACTTGAATCTCGACTCCTAAGGTCGCAGCCTAAACTACTTTTAGTGTTGATGAAGGTGGTTATGTATTTGTTATTCACAAAATTTAAGTCATATCACTTTTTTGTTTCCTTAGTTCAATCTTTAATATTTTGTAATTAGTAATGTGTTATGAAATATTTCTAAAAAATGAAAAAAAATGAATTGATGATTAGCCACCACCTAGCAATAAAACAAGATTGGGGGTGTTTTTTTGTTTTGATTTAATCATGGTTTGTAATATGGGTCAAAGTTAGAAACCTCTTTAGGTTTGTTCTTAATGATATACATTTTAGTTTGGCTTAAATTGCAAAACACTTCTAGTTCTTTCTATGCCTCAACTTTGTGTCGAAATCCTTGAGACTTGTAATGTTAGGAGAGTAGTGGAAGCCATTGTCGGTGGAGGGAATTGATTCACAAGCATATGGAGAGGGTACTTTTTCATTGAGATGTCAAGTGTCTTATAACCCGCTTATCTCTGTTTTTCCGGCTCCTTCGAGGAGTCACGAGACACTACCATTAGGGGGATTTGAACTTTGTGATGAGGACGTGGTAAACTATGTTGAATAAGCCTAAGTTAAGTATTTTTGGGAAGGTTATCAAGGCCTTGGCTATTCATGACCGTGGTTGATCTTAGGAATATACCTCATGCTCGAGTTTTATTAATTAAGGATTCTTGTATCTATGCATGTGCTTTTCTTTGAGCAAATTGATCTTTTGTTTTGCTTTAAAGAAATGTGAATTACTTGAGGACAATCATTTGTCTAGCTTGGTGGGATTTGATAAGTGGTTTACTTGACCACTTATTGTGTTGATTTAAACCCGGTTTTTGCAATCTTATCCCCTCTTTCTAACCCGCTTTTAAATGAAAATGTCGTATCTCGGCTTCGCCTCCTCTTTGTATATGTTTGTTCATGTTTTGAAAATATTATATATCATTTTTACAAGTACCCAAATCCTATAATATTATTCACTCCAACAGACAGTCTCGAAGCAAAAGAAAGGAGATCCCCCTCCCTGTGGAGCGGGCGTGCACCTCTCCTGGAGCGGGCGCTCCTTAACTTCAGCAACATTCTGCCATATCACTAAAGCAGGGAGGAGTGGGCATGCTCTCACCTTGGAGTGGGCTATCCTCCCTTTGAAGATCAAATCTGACTTATGCTGAAGAAGGGAGGAGCGGGTGTGCTCCCACATTGGAGCGGGCGCTCCTCCCATTGAAGATTGGTTCTGTCATATGCTGAGAGCAGGGGAGCAGGCGTGGAGAGCCTATAGAGCGAGCGCTCCTCCCCGATGTTTTGAATTCTGACTTTCTTCTAAAATAGGCTGGAGAGGGCGTGCAAGAATTAGGAGTGGGCGCTCCTCGTTATGGAGCGGGCGCTCCTCACCGGAAATCTATTCTTTCTTAACAGATTAACCTATGTAATTCGAGGAGTATAAATAATTCCCCTTTAGCTCATTTGTAACTTGGATAGAAGTAGCCTAGTTTTTAGAAATTCCTCTTAGTTTGAATCATTCCACTTAGTTAATTTAGCATAGTTTTCATCAAATTCAATCATTGTATTAGTGAAATTCAAGAATTATTCTCAAGATTTGGAACTTTGTAATCAACATTTGAAGCTTCAATTAGTAATTTCTTCAACCTTCTTCTACTTAATTTCATATTTTATTTGGTATTTGCATGTTACTTGAATCCTTTTAGTTCTTGATAATTTGTTGTTGGATGATAGTGAATTCAATTGTTAACCATTTTTCCCAATTATTGAAGTAGTTAGAACCCTAATACTTGTTTACATGTTGATAATGAGTTATGAGTAGTATTCTTGCTAGGGGTTGGGTGAAGCTCAACCTTTTAGGATATTTGTGCAAATGTGGGATTAGCATTGATGTTTATATTCCAATTAAATTAATTGTATGAGATTGCTTGTTGGTTCTTCATGATAGGATTAGCTACCCTTGATTTAGGAGCTTGATAGCATGATATGCTTAGTTTGACATGGAAATGTGAATGGATCATGGAATTACTTATTGGAATTTGATTATGTATCTTCTATTTCTAACCAATGAGGAATCTAACTTAGTAGTGTGAGTTGTTTTCTAATTGCATGAGGTTGATCTTACATATAGTCCTTGCTACATCTTGTCTATTTTACTTCCCATTTGACTAATTGCCTTGGTTGAGTGGATCCTATTCCCAATTGTCTTTAATCCATTTTTGTAGAACCATAGTTTTTTTGTCTACTTGACGGACCCCCAATTCACCAAAGGCTTCAAAATAGCTTAAGTGTTAAGATCTTTAGAAACCATATCTCGTTCCTTGTGCACCGAACTCTTATTTGTCATTATGCTTGGTTTGTAGGATGTTTGTTTATAAGTGAGTTTGATTGATTGTGGTATGTGCGACCGTTCTAAGGCCCATAAATTACCCCACAGAGCTACATTCCCCGTCATGAGTGGCAATCTGACATAACGTATTTGGTCGTTTGTTGTCTTAGTACAGACAGGTCGAGAGGTTGTAGGCCGCTTGGTTTTATTTTACTTTTCTTAACTTGATTCGTTCTTTAGTTTCTAACTGTTTTAATTGTGCAGATCATGTAATGGAGAAGCTCTCGGCCACAAAGAAGTCGGCTGCACATTCTACAGCGTACTACCGTTCGCCCATCCTAGGCAAACGGACTAATGAGGAGCAGCAGTCAGGCGGAGCTCCTAAGGTGAGGAACTTTCCCACTATACTTGGATTTAGTTTTATTAAGGCCACATGCTTACTAACTTGCAGATTTTATGCAGAGCGGATCGTCTAAACCCTCACCCTCCAAACAACCAGACCCGAAGCTTCAAAAGCAGTCGGGTGGTGATGTTGGCAATTATGGGAAGCCCCGGAAGCACATCGCCCATAAGGCTAAGAAGGCTCATGACGGCTCCACCCCCATCAAGACGACCCTGAAGCCGGATGCCCATAGGGTATCAAAGAGTGGAAAGCCACTCAATACTGTTGTCGGCTCAGCAGCGGCGAAAGCAAAGCCGTCTTGGAGGAGGAGGCGGATGGTATAATTAGTTAAAACCATTTTTCGATGTGGTTGGATTAAATAACAGTCGCCAAAAAGGGCACTATATCATTTGAAAAGTTTCGTAATTCATGTTGTTTGATCAAGTAGAGATTCCGCAGAGGTCGGCTGTCCTATAGTTGGCCAAACAAATGCTGAGGGCGCTTGGGCCCGAAGACAAGGCGTTTGTCAAAGGAGTCGGCTCCCTCAACCTCGACGCCATCTTGGCGCTTCTCTGTGAGGTAAGTGACTTGTGATTTTTGTTTGTGATTTCTCACCTTGGGTGATGCATGTGGCCATTTAATATAGGCCATTCTCAATTTTTGGCTAAGTGCAGGCTATGCTGCGCGTGAATGGGTGTAAAAAGCCAATCAACGACAAGTCAAAAGAGGTAACGATTGCTAAAGCTCTGCCCGCCTCCTCCTCGGACACTAATCAGTTTGAGATTTCCCAACATGAACTAGTGACACTTGATATGATGTATTCCCAGGTGTAAACAAATCTGCAGGTCAAGCAGGACTTGGACGTAGCAAGGGGGCAGATTACCGAGCTTCAGAATGAGGTCAAGG
Organism: Chenopodium quinoa; assembly: GCF_001683475.1. NCBI lineage: Eukaryota > Viridiplantae > Streptophyta > Magnoliopsida > Caryophyllales > Amaranthaceae > Chenopodium > Chenopodium quinoa. Next base: position 3,963,501 of record NW_018742390.1, on the reverse strand, counting down.
CCCTCAAGGACAAACTGAAGCCCCTCCAAGAGGCAAACAAGAAGGTTGACCGCCTGTAGGGGCAAGTTGATAAGCTCAAGGGTCAGCTGCAGAACTAGGAGACCCAACTCAGGTCTAAATACAAGTCCCTAGTTAAGGAGGATGAAAAGGTTCTAGATAAACAAATAATGGAGGACTATAAATCCATCATGAAGATGGCTTAGGAATCATTGCAGCTGGGCTCTAACTACCAAATTTGGAAAGCCAAGTTTGACGTAACCAATGATGAGTTTAACGACTGGCTCATGAAGCAGGCAGAAGAGGAGGTGGCTAGGGGTGTCGAGGAATTTGACTCCTCGGACGAGTCATCCTCGGGGGATGATCAAGATCTGGAAGAGGACAAGAATGACGATGAGAAGCCGTAGGGGAACAACAAGGATGATGTGGCTGTTAATGTTGATGACTTCCCCTGATCCCTTTAAGCTTTTTAGGTATCTTTTTGCGACCGAATGGCAAAGAATTTTCAATTCTAGCCTGCGTGTCGAGTATCTATTTATCTATCGACTAGGGGGTGTAGACACCCATTTGTGTCTCCCAAAAACCAAACCCGGTGATGAGTACCTTTCACGTCGAATCATAATCGAATGAAACGAAAGTGTGGAAAGGTCTAGTGTTGCGGAAAGTTTTATTTCTTTTCTCTTCTCCCTGTTTTGGAAAACTTTATTTTAATAAAACAGCCAATCCAGTTTGGTTGGTCCATGATATGGGTCCAATAGTGGTGTAGTTGGATGGGGCTTGCAAAGACCTTTCCAACGATATATTATAAGCCCAATTCCAATGAATATTGAGGAAGTTATATCCAATTTACCAGACTGGGTCCGGTTTGAGCTTTATGTACGGCCCAATGATCTAGGGGAGGGCCTAATATAATTTATCATTCCTAATGCAATTAGGAATGGTTTTAGTCTTCTAGAATATTCTAGAAGGTTCTTTTCATTCCTAATTCAATTAGGACTTTTCAGAGTTTTAATCAAGATCAAATAGCATTTTCGAAGAAATTATATTATTTTATCTTCCAGTACGATAAATTTATCAGATTTTCGAAAACGCGTTAGGATCAAGACTGGCGTCCAACCCCATGCCTTGGCGCCTGGAACCAGGCTTGGCGCCAGACGGTAGCTATTGGCGCCTGGCGCTAGCCACTGGTGCCTGGGGCCAGCTAGTCAGGGTTGACGCCACTCCTGTTTTATGATCTTCAGACTCTGTTTTGTTAAATTATCTTTTTTGGCTGATTTTCTCTATAAATATCGTATTAAAACTCTGTTTTCATTCATCATTCATCATCTACATTCACCAATTCTCTCATTCTCAAATATTCTTTAGTATTCAATTCTTTCTTGCTTTTTCATACAAAATTCCGCATTCACAAGATCTAGAAACACCTAGCCATATTCGAAGTTGCCTTCGCCCTAGACGTGAAAGGTTTTAATTTCTGAGGGTTTGGTCCCAAATCTCTCTTTCGATTATTTAATTTAATTTTTTTTATTATTATTTTCCTTGAAATTACTAACGTGTGTATTTTGTTATTAGAAAGAGGTACGAGGCATCCAAGTAAGTACTTTAATGGTTTAATTGATATTAGGATGTAGAAATCATGCTTAGATTGTTATTTTGATTCCTAGTATCATGTCTAGGGTAACTTTAATATTAAGTATGATTAAAAGTACGATGCTTCCTATATTCTTCCTAATATTTATGATTGCTAGTATCATGCTAGGGTTAAAGATTTGATTTTTATTGCTTAGTGACATGCTAGGGTTTGTTATTAATCTTGTTAGTATCATGCCTAGGATCTTGCTATGCTTTAACATGATTATGATGATTATGATTATGATTGATATTATTATTATTAATGATGTTGATTATTATGTTGCTTGATATGCATATTATTTTATTCTTTATTGCTTGATCACCTTCATTGCCTGTTTAAAGGGAATTTGTACTTGTAATCACGCTTAATAAGATAATTAATAATCTTGTTAGGGTTAATTTGATTATAATTCAAGTGATCGCCAATAATAGTTTATTTGTGCATTAAATTCAACCAACATAGATTAAACAAGTTTAGGGTTAATCCTATTGATTGTATGTTAGTCAGAAAGCGCACATGAATACGAGCAGAATAAAGTAGAGGCCTATTATTAGGGCAGGTTCAATCTCTTTTAGGTTGGCTTTGTACCTTCATCCCCGGACCCTTATTTGGTTCATGACCTTATGGAGTTGACGATCTCTTGGATCGTTAAGGGGTGTAACCTTCACCTCGTGAACGGTTTACAAGTTCCTTAAAAAACTTGTTGGCGACTCTTTTGCTCTATCTTCTTCACTTTTGGACGCCACCGTACTTTAGTGTATGATCAAAGTGGGGTTCAAGCTAGTGGGATTTTAAAGGCTTGAAATTATTCCCTACAGTTTTTGGCGACTCCACTGGGGAGGATTTCTATTTTAATTCCTGAATTTGTTTCGGCGATGCTTTAGAATGAGTGGATGAGACTCGAAAAGTTATAAGTATTTCATTAACATTATTGTCATATGCATAAAAAGGTTCTCATTGGAAAGATCATCCGTAATGAGTCAAAAACATAGGATTTTACACGTAGGAAATTTGAGAAATGTCTTTCACAACTAGGACTGAAATAACACCACGCAAAACTGGATGATTTTATTGAGCACAGAAAGCTGCTAAGGCATGTGGGAAGTAGCGTCAGGGGCCAGAGCTTGGCGCCATACTTTTAGCCGTAGCACCATACGCCAATATTGGCGCCAGGCGCTACAGTTAAAAGTTGGCGCCAGTCTCTGTTTGCTGGCGCCAATTTCCCCCAATACCGAGCTAGAAATATGCGTTCTAATTTCAACCGGTTTTTCGTATTTTTTGCTCGATCCTACTTCCTGATTGAATTTTTTCTCACTTTTCTGAAACCCATATGTGTTCTACATATGGACATAACCCTCTGGCAATTCATGCTCTATCTACCCGATTGAACGCTCCTGGCAACAAAGGGTACATCCGAGATGTTGAATTCACCAAACCATGGAAGTGAGTTTTTTTTTTCTAAAACTCGCGGTGTCCCATCCACACGCGCTAACCCTTCACGGTTAGCCTTCTGCGCGGTGCATCCGGACAATTAACCATGGACCCTCTATTGACTAAACCATATCCCGAACTTTAGAGAACTAGAGCCATGGTTAGGTTGCGAACTCATTGCATCATATTGTGCCTACTTGACTAATTGTGAATTATTTGTTGTGCATACTCTATGTGATTTTTCCTAACCGTTTGTTTGACTTGTGTTAAGACTAAATAAACTGATTAATGACTTAAAGAACTTTGCCTAATTAATTAATTAATTAATTTGAGTCAATAAAGTTTTTTTAATCGAAATTGACCTAGTACGACTTTAGGCATACCCCAGTTGACTAATAATACCGAAAATAGTCCCGGACCGAAGCTCCAATATTAACGCCAAAGTCTGAGCTGAAGCGCCACATTGTAGTGTGTAGCGCCAGACATTTACTTAATGGTTTGGCGCCAATCACCATAATGTAACGCCAGTCCTGTCGCTTGGCCGACGGTTCGGATTATTTGTCGAGTCATCACCTAGGGTCTAATTAACCAGTTTGCTAATTAATTCGGTTAATTTCCGCTGTCAATAACACCTTGTCGAGTCATTAATCGAGTCTTGGTCACATAGTCTAGCCACATGGTCATGACATGAGTCTTAACATGTCACCTACACTCACTAGTCTTAGCACACACTTTGAGTATATGTCACCATGGCCATGTCTTAGGTTCATGCATGAGTCGGTCTTTTCCGTCGTTTAAGTTGGGGGTACATTCTATTCCTAGTTCTTCATATCCTTCCATCTAAATCTTCTTTCACATTCTATTCCAATTTTTCTTCATTTCCTCCATCCATTGCATGTTGAATAAAGTTTGAGTCAAATAATTAACAATAAATATCCCCAAATTCCTTTCCCACAGTACTTGGTCGAGGAGAGAAGGGCGATTAATCAAGGACAACCTCTTTATTCAAGTCTCTCTTTTTGATAAACCGATTCGTCAAAAGAGGAAGGCTAAAAGGATAATGGCAACTCAAGAGGAAGTTAATGAACTTAGGAGTCAATTGACTAACGTGACTGAGTCATTGAAACTACTCACACTTAAGGTCGATGATCCCGTGAAGCAACAACAGATGAATCTCATGCAAGAGAATCTAACCAAGCTATCTAGTGACTATAAATTTTAGGGCATGAGTTCGCAAGGGGTCTTGCTGGACAAAGAACTTCTTCCGCATAAGTTCAACGCCACTGACATCCCTAAATTCAAGGCAACAGATAATCCTTACTTTCATCTAAGATCTTTTGAAACTATAATGAGCATTAAGGGTATCGATAAGAAGGTTTTCCCCTCTCTGTTCCCACTATCTCTCGAAACCGTTTGTCAACAATGGTTCTTTTCTCTCGAGAAAGAAAAAACCTCTTCTTGGGAGTCGATAACAAACGCTTTCATAGATAGATATAAGTGCAACATCCAAGACGAGACAGACCACAGACAACTTGAGATGTTAAAACAAAAGGAAAACAAAGGGTTCACTTCTTTCCTCAATAAATGAGGGAAACTTCTGCTAATATGGTCAAGGCTCCTACCGAAAAAGAATCTGTGAGGATGTTTATCAAGAATCTCCAAGGGAAGTATTCAAAGCACTTAAAGTACCAACACAACTTGAATACTTTCAAAGCTGTCTATAATATAGGCATTGACATTGAAGATGACCTTCTGAAAGATAATAGTGCGAGAGGAAAGAAGAGCGACCATCCTTCTTCTTCCTCTAATGAGGTACATGCTACAAACACCTCTAAACTACGAATCCAAAGATCAAAAAGGGTGTTCACTGCACTTGGTATAAGTTATGAAACGGCTTTCGAGAAGCTACATCACAAAGGACTAGTCATGCCCATAGGGCCCATCAAAGATCCGGTTCCAGAAGCCAGACCACCTAAGTGGGATCCTAATAAGCATTGCAAATATCACCAAGGAAAGGGTCACGACACCGAGGAGTGTTGGAAACTCAAAGAAGCTATTCAAGATCTGATCGATGACAATGAAACTTCCGAGATTCTAGCCATCGAAGATGACCAAGCATCCTTTGATCCATCACTTCTTATCACACCCGTAGGAGAGCCCGTGGTCGAGACAGCTTATATGAACTCTCTCGATTAAGTGGCCATAATTGAGGAGGATGAAAGTCTTTTCTTAGATAATACCAAGGAAGACTCGTCAAGTCTAAAAGAGGAAATTCGAAAACTGCAAGATGTCATTGCCATGCTCTTAAATGTGGTAGAAGAATTAGCAAATCGGGTGATGGCCATCGAAAAAAATTCTCGCCAAGAGTTTAATGAAGAACTCAATTCTCTTAAGCCACAGGAAAAAGGACCATTGTAGAATACACACCAATAGGAATGACTTACAATGAAGCTTTTGACTGTCTTCACGATCAAGGTCTCATTCACTCCATTGGTCCCAGTCAAGACCCTCCATCTGAAAAACATTCTCCTAATTGGGATCCAAATTCCTATTGTCGATACCATAAAGGTCACGGTCACACTACTGAAAAGTGTCTCGCCCTCAAGGATCGTGTTCAAGACTTCATTGATTCAAATCTCCTTCATGTTCCTCCGCGCGACAAGAAGGCCAAGATTAGTAACAATGGTAACAGTGGCTGTAAAGGGAAGAAGAACGACTATCCTTCTTCTTCCGAAAACACCTACTCTAGTAATAGTGTTGGCAATTTCGACCATAGTGAGATCCTAGCCATGGGTAATCGAAAGCAACCAAAAAGGGAATTTACCTCTATTGGAACTAGCTACGATGATGCTTTCAATCGACTCCATGCCAAGGGAATCATTACTCCCATAGGACCTACTAAAGATCCCCCACTTAAGAAAAGATTGCCTAGTTGGAATCCAGACGAACACTGCAAGTACCACCAAGGTAGGGGTCATACTACTGAGAGTTGTTGGAAGCTAAAGGAGGGTATCCAACATTTGATTGATAATAACAAGCTTCCCATACCTCCAGTTAACAAGAAGAACGAGTGTTGATAAAGGAAACAACACAAGACAAGAGGCGAGCTTCAACGACAAGATTTCATGACCTCTTTTTCTATTTCTTTTTCATTTTTTCCTTTCCCTAATAAGTCTAGCATAGGCACCTTTTCTTTTCCTTTAGATTATTTTTGTAGTTTTTCTTTTCTTTTCCCTTTTTAATAAAATGAGCATTTATTTCCTTACCTATGATCATTTCATTATATTGCATTAAAAAAAAACCAAAAAAAAAATGTCGAATTAAACACAAGGTATACCAATGATTTAAGGCAACCCTTGTAGCCACATCATATCTCCTTTCGCCTTTCTAATTTACAAATCCTTTCTTCATAAACCACTTTGAGCCTCATCTAACGATAGACCTTTCTTTTTCAACCTACATTTACCTAACCTTGGGATGGGATGGTGTGCAACTTATGCAATTCTAAAAAGCATGAGTGAATTCAGAAAATTAAAATAAGCAAAAAAAATAAATAAAAGTGTACAAAAGGGCAAGTGTTCCAATGTCTTTGATATGAAAATATCTTCGATAAGAACACGTCTCAGATTACGTCTCTTATCGAGTGCTCGGTACCGTTCCTGAGAAACATGAATGCCAAGTGAGTGATAGACCGCATGATCGAGATTGCCCACACTTATAAAAATAAAATAAATGCTAAAGCAAAAGATAAAAGAGAGCTAAAAAAAATTAGAAACTCAAGCATAAAAATATAAAGATTAAAAAGCAAGGTTGCACACCTTGGGGGCTTATCTAGGGTCTTGAGCCTTTATCCCCTTCTTCTTCAAACTTTTAGCCTAACCACGTTACAACCCTTAAAAAGACCTTATTGAGGTATACACACTTGTGCGAGGTTCGGCTAGAGCTACGTTCCTCCTGATTCCTAATGGATACGTAGGCAACCTCACATCGAGGTGCGGCCGTAATAAACATGCATTCATATTCACATTCACACACTTGCACCATGATCATATCAAGGAATCTCCAATGCTCATCCCTTTTCACTTAGAGCTAGACTTGGGGGCTTTATCCCTACATCATTAGCTTACCTAGCCTAAGAGTCACCATTATTTGGCTCTTCTAATAATAATATTTTCCCACACACTTAGCTCTTGCGGCCTAGCTTTAGTGTCACTATCACACACTACACAGATACATGACCAAATATACCTTCCCTTAGGAACCCTTTGTCATGAAATCTTAACGCTGAAGCATGCTTCGTCAAAATCACTCATAATTGTCATTGCATCACGAAGTATGAAGTGCTTAGCCTCCGTGCCTAAGATACCCAAATACTTTCATCATTGAGTCAACTAGTGAGATAGCCTAGGATGGATTAATCCTTGCACCTTGAGAGATAGTATCAAATGACATTTGACTAAGCTCATTCAACATGCATCTTCAAACTTTTGATTTTCTTTTTCACGTATTTCTTTTTCGGGAGAAAGTCGGTACACTCCACAAAATTGACGGAAAATTAATTTTTGTTTTTTGCATTTTTCGAGTCACACGATCACATTACGATGCACACACGAGTCATGTACACATTGAGTCATGTCATGTCATATCACTTTGATTTGAGTCTAACACATGTGTCAAACACTTTGAGTCGAGTCAACCTCGAGTCAATCACAGCGAGTCAAGTTTATACCTTGAGTCGTGTCAAGTCGATGAGTCAAGCTACATTAAGCCTTAGGTCAACCCTAAGATAATTAAAGAAATTGCCAAAGTTCTATAGTCAAAAATAAATACAGGTGTAGCAGAAGAGGGAAGACCCTATCACAGCGTTCGGCGACAGAATCAATTCTTGGCGCCAGAAATATCTCAACAACAACAGAGTTCGAAGCCTCTCAGAAAGGTGATTTCGACTTCATACAGCAATTTTGGGTTCCTTGGTGTGCCAGTTAGCCCCTATAAGCAATTTGACATGATTAAGTAGTCAGTTTGATTACAATCACAATAAAGTGGTCGACCTGATGAAAGATCGTCTCGCTTAGCTTAAAGCGCCTAAGATATGGCTCATTACGGAAACACCGACATACTGGTTTTAGCGAAAGCAAAGTTTAGGCGAGCTTTAGAGATCGACAAACGTTGGTCTTCGGAAATTTTTCTTCAGAACATTATCGCAACAAACATTCAAGCACCGAAGCTCTATTGTTAAGAGACGCGTGAACATTTTCATTCAAGCTCTTTTGTTCAGAGACGCGTGGACAATCCTTTTCAAGATCTTTTGTTCAGAGACGCGTGGACAATCCTTTTCAAGCTCTTTTGTTCAGAGACGCGTGGACAATCCTTTTCAAGCTCTTTTGTTCAGAGACGCGTGGACAATCCTTTTCAAGCTCTTTTGTTCAGAGACGCGTGGACAATCCTTTTCAAGCTCTTTTGTTCAGAGACGCGTGGACAATCATTTTCAGAAGCTCTTTTGCTCCAGAGACGCGTGGGCATATCATCAAAGCTCCTTTGTTCAGAGACGCGTGGACATTTCCTATTTTCAAGCTCTTTTTCTCAAAGACGCGTGGGCATCCAATTATTAAACTCTTCGTTCAGAGACGCGTGGACACCTCGTTCAGAAGATCATATAAAAAAAAAGACTCTCTTTTTTCAGAGGCGCGTGAACATATCAAGAAGAAGCTCTTTGTTCAGAGACAAGTGAACATCGAAACATCAAGGTGGCGTTCCCTAGATTGTGGAGAGTTGTCACAAACAACTGGGGATTGTTTCAACAGAAGCAGTCTTTGATAGTATTCCCTTGGACGTGGAATATTATCAATGCGGAGGAGGATCGTTTCAGGCGAAGCAATCTTCTATATTGGAAGCAGTTACAAGCGTAGCGGTTTTCAAGCGGGATGGCATCCTCTAGCTTGCAGAAGGTCATCAAAACAGCGAGGATACAGTAAAGCAGCAACAATCGGTTACTTTCAGAGACGTGTACTCGACGGTGCAAGATACGCGTTTCTTAACTCTTTTATCTATTTAACTAACGCTAGTTTGCAGGTATCGGCGTTACAATAGTGATTTAGGATCGCAGAACGTTCTGAATCATTCTCCGTCCCTATCGTTACTTTGACTTTCGTTTTCGAAACTTATGTTTCACCAAACTTAGTCAAAGTGGGGGCTTCTGTAGACACCCATTTCTGTCTCCCCAAAACCAAACCCGGTGATGAGTACCTTTCACGTCAAATCATAATCGAATGAAAAGAAAGTGTGGAAAGGTCTAGTGTTGCGAAAAGTTTTATTTCTTTTCTCTTCTCCCTGTTTTGGAAAACTTTATTTTAATAAAACAGCCAATCCAGTTTGGTTGGTCCATGATATGGGTCCAATAGTGGTGTAGTTGGATAGGGCTTGCAAAGATCTTTCCAACGATATATTATAAGCCCAATTCCGATGAATATTGAAGAAGTTATGGCCAATTTACCAAACTGGGTCCGGTTTGAGCTTTATGTACGGCCCAATGATCTAGGGGAGGGCCTAATATAATTTATCATTCCTAATGCAATTAGGAATAGTTTTAGTCTTCTAGAATCTTCTAGAAGGTTCTTTTCATTCCTAATTCAATTAGGACTTTTCAGAGTTTTAATCAAGATCAAATAGCATTTTCGAAGAAATTATATTATTTTATCTTCCAGTACGGTAAATTTATCAGATTTTCGAAAACGCGTTAGAATCAAGACGTGCGTCCAACCCCAGACCTTGGCGCCTGGAACCAGGCTTGGCGCCAGACGCTAGCTATTGGCGCCTAGCGCTAGCCACTGGTGCCTAGCGCCAGCTAGCCAGGGTTGACGCCAATCCTGTTTTGCGATCTTCAGACTCTGTTTTGTTAAATTATCTTTTTTGGCTGATTTTCTCTATAAATATCGTATTAAAACTCCGTTTTCATTCATCATTCATCATCTACAATCATCATCTACATTCACCAATTCTCTCATTTTCAAATATTCTTTAGTATTCAATTCTTTCTTGCTTTTTCATACAAAATTCCGCATTCACAAGATCTAGAATCACCTAGCCATATTCGAAGTTGCCTTTCCCCTAGACGTGAAAGGTTTTAATTTCTGAGGGTTTGGTCCCAAATCTCTCTTTCGATTATTTAATTTAATTGTTTTGATTATTATTTTCCTTGAAGTTACTAACGTGTGTATTTTGTTATTAGAAAGAGGTACGAGGCATCCAAGTAAGTACTTTAATGGTTTATTTGATATTATGATGTAGAAATCATGCTTAGATTGTTATTTTGATTCCTAGTATCATGTCAAGGGTAACTTTAATATTAAGTATGATTAAAAGTACGATGCTTCCTATATTCTTCCTAATATTTATGATTGCTAGTATCATGCTAGGGTTAATGATTTGATTTTTATTGCTTAGTGACATGCTAGGGTTTGTTATTAATCTTGTTAGTATCATGCTTAGGATTTTGCTATGCTTTAACATGAATATGATGATTATGATTATGATTGATATTATTATTATTAATGATGTTGATTATTATGTTGCTTGATATGCATATTATTTTATTCTTTATTGCTTGATCACCTTCATTGCTTGTTTAAAGGGAATTTGTACTTGTAATCACGCTTAATAAGATAATTAATAATCTTGTTAGGGTTAATTTGATTATAATTCAAGTGATCGCCCATAATAGTTTATTTGTGCATTAAATTCAACCAACATAGATTAAACAGGTTTAGGGTTAATCCTATTGATTGTATGTTAGTCAGAAAGCGCACATGAATACGAGCAGAATAAAGTAGAGGCCTATTATTAGGGCAGGTTCAATCTCTTTTAGGTTGGCTTTGTACCTTCATCCCCGGACCCTTATTTGGTTCATGACCTTATGGAGTTGACGATCTCTTGGATCGTTAAGGGGTGTAACCTTCACCTCGTGAACGGTTTACAAGTTCCTTAAAAAACTTGTTGGCGACTCTTTTGCTCTATCTTCTTCCCTTTTGGACGCCACCGTACTTTAGTGTATGATCACAGTGGGGTTCAAGCTAGTGGGATTTTAAAGGCTTGAAATTATTCCCTACAGGGGGTCGTGTGAATCAACTATTTCTTCCGATTTTGCCGGCTAACTTTTGTAGTCGTCCACAGGGACGACTGTTTTTAATTTGAATGAAGCACCCGGTCAATCTCACTGGTTTTTATTATATTGGCATCTTGCTTTAAAAATTTTTAGAGCTTTCAATTTTATTTGATATGCATAGATTTTAGCTAAGTGTTTAACTTGCCTGTATACTATGCTATTTTTTGTTTTGCCGGATGTCCTTGCCCCTCGTCGGATGTTCGCTTGGTTTCAAAAATGTGTTAATTGACTTAGAAATTATTGATACTTTAAAGAGTATGATTGGTTTCTAAGTCAATTAATCACTATGGTGATTGCCCCAAACCAAGCAAAAAACGGCTATCTTGAGCAAACGGATAGGCACTTGAGAGTATCCGGCCAAAGGCCTCAATTAGTCGTTTAGACGCTATTAAGCTGCTAAGTCCTTGAACTTAGTTTATTTTATTTAACACAATCTGGCGTATGTATTGTCCAAAAGCAATAAAAGGCGGCAAGAAATAATACAGTGGCCTCTAAAATGAAATAGTAGACGCTTTCCATTTGTATTAAAACAGTTGGAAAAACTTACACTTATTAGATTTCAAATTAGATTAAGTTAAATGGCTGCAATCGTTGTCTTAATCCAGACAGTTGGTAGGGCCATTTGTCTTTGATTTATAATGCAATTTACCACCCAAATGGAAGATGCTCTATTCGAAGAATTCGCCCAAACGGACGTCGTTGGTTGTCTGACTCATGTTGGAGCAGACGGGTTTTATATAATATATCCGACCTTTGGCCTCTTTAAGAAAAATAGTTAGCCTCCAAGTCTTTGACGCTTAGCTTATACTCCCTCGCTTTTAAATTCTTGCTCCATTTCTCCATGCGCGGAGTTTTAGGAGAAATTGAAGAAAGTAATAAAATATGGAGGTAGTGGGGTATTTGAGAAAATAAAAAATTGTAAAAAACAAAAGTAGTGAAAGAATAAGAGGAGGGAGAGTATTATGTTGGGTTCATAAAGTGTGAGAAATGATTTAAATATTATAAAAGCTTTTCAAAAAAGGAAATGGAGCAAGTATTTAAAAACGACCGGAAAAGGAAAGTAGAGCAAGTATTTAAAAACGAAGGGAGTAAATGTTAAGTAGATTCAAGGTCGCCTGCACGTGGTGCAGGCAGTGCTTTTTAAGCATAGGTATTTGGGACGGTTATTACGGTGCAGGTGGTCCTTATTGATGCATTTTTTGAAATGCTAAGTGAGGTTGGTCCGTCGGCACATTGTGCAGGCGGTTCCCACGAACATGGTAAAACGGTAGGGTTTAGGTCGTCTGCACAATGTGTAGACAGTTTGGGAAAGAAGGCAAATTTTTCATTAATGAGTTTGAATAAAAAATTTACAAAATTTCAGAAGTAGTACTTTTTCAAGTTGTCAATATTCCAGGTTTTGGGTAGCTTCCGGCCGTCTAGTGTCTCCAAACAATAGGTGCCGACGCTTACTTTTTTATAGATTCGGTAAGGGTATTCCTAATTTGGGGTTAGCATCCCTTGCTCATTCGCCTTACCAAATGCCTTCATTTTCCGTAGCACAAAGTCCCCAACCTTAAGGGGCCGCTTGTGCACTCTCTTGTTGTAGCTCTATTCATTCTCAGACGATAGATCTCATGGCGTAAGGCGGCATTGCCCCTGCGCTCTGGAAGAAAGTCTGATTCTAGCCGTATGGCCTCCCAATTAGTTTGTTCGTCATATAACATGATTCAAAGAGTCTGCTCATACTATTTGATGGGCAAGACGGCCTCCGCACCGTACACCATGAGGAATGGGGTCTCTCTAGTTGCCCCTTTCGCTATTGTTCCGATGTTTCATAAGACGTGTGGTAGTTCATCCGCCCATAGGACCTTAGTTCTTTCAATCTTCTTTTTTATACCGTCTGAGATTAATTTGTTGAAGGCTTCAACCTGGTCGTTTTCTTGAGGTCGGCTGACTTATGCAAAGCAGTGTAAGATCCCTTGATCTCCCAACCAGTCTTGAGTTGAGGCGTCTTAAACTAAGGTCCGTTGTCAAAAACCATAGACATAGACACCCTGAACAGGGTGATGATATTCTTCCAGATGAAGGAGATGACGTCCTTAGTCTTGATGTTTTTTACTGCCTCTGCCTCTACCCATTTGTTGAAATAATCTACGGCAACAAAGATATACCGTCGTCTGCCTGACGCAGAAGTATATGGCCCCAGGATGTCCATGCCCTACTTGGCGAATAGAACTGGGCTATGAATAGCCGTCAGATCTGTAATCGGACGGTGTATAAGTTTGCCGAATTTTTGGCATTTATCACACTTTTTCCCCAATGTCATGGCGTCTTTCTCCAGGTTAGGCCATAAATAGCCTGCCGCCTGGTCCTTTCTGCTAGAGACTTGTCGCCTATATGTGAGGCACAATAGTCCGCATGTATATCTTCCAGAATTTCCTTCCCCTTTTCGGGGGTGATGCATTTTAAAAGTGGTTGTAGGAACCCATTCTATAAAATCTCTCCTTTACAAATTTCAAAATTGGCCGCAAGTTTTTTTAGTGCGGCTGCTTCTGGAGTTGAATCCGGCAGCGTTCCGTCTAGCAGATACACCCGGATGTTATCCATCCAAATAGAAGTTTGGTGAAGTACTCCAATGGGATCTTTTCAATTCTTCGTTTGTCAATTACTTCATAGAAGAATGACCGAGGTGTATCACATGAGGCAGATGATGCCAACTTAGACAGAGCATCCGCCTAGTTGTTTTTGAACCGAGGCACTTGACTTAGATGGAATTCTTCAAGTGTCTCGGCCTTAGCGTTGACCGCCTGCAAGTATTTGATCATAGCTGGATGGGTGGCTTCATAATCACCATGGTATTAGCTTACGACCAACAGAGAGTAAGAGCAGGCGTCAATCTTAGTTGCCCCTGCCGCCTTGCACATGTCGATGCCTAGGATTTAGGAATTATTTTTATTTGGTTTATTCAATTTTTTTCCTTTTGCTCTTTTTTTTTTTTCTTTTGAAGTTCACTTATTTTTTTCACTTTTTTCTGAACTTCTCTTTTTTTTTCATATCATCATACTTTATTTTTTTTCTGCCTTCCATGGGTACGGCCAGGACATTCCTTTCGGGGGATCGGCGGGGGGGAGTTTTCACGGTGATTATTTTGGTGGTAGCTCTTCTAGTGCAGGTGGTGCAAGTGGCAGCATAGGTGGAGGATTCGGCTCCATGGATGAGGATGATGAGGATTAGCCATGCTGGGCTAGTACCCGAGCCAATGAGGACATTGTCTAATTTTGGCTTGGGGAAGATTTTGGATTTGGTATCTTCCTTTTCCTCTTTTCTTTTGTTTTTGGTGTGTTTTCTTAGATTAGATTTATTGCTTTCTAGATTAGTTTTATTGCTTTCTTATATGAAAAATACAAAAAAAATTCAAAAAATAAAAAATTCAAAAAAATACGTTCCAATGAATTGTAAATCATGCTTCCCTGTGCGCCATACATGGAAAATATTGTTTTGATTCTTGGTACATGATGATAAGCATTGTGGATTTTTTTATCATGATTTGAAGTTTGATTGCTTAGATGTCCTAACATGCGTCAATTTTGCCCAACTGCTTGTTAATATAGTGCTTGACTAGTTTATTTGGTTAGGAATTGTGTGATAGTTCCTAGTATGTCAATGATATTGAGTATTGGTTTGCATCTATGAGTAATGTTTATATGATTCACTATTATGCACATTATGGGGACGAAGGCATTTGTTCTTTTAGGTGGCCTTCAAATGATTTAGATACATTTGTTCCCTTCTTGCTACCCATGTTGTTGCCTTGATTTTTTGTTGTTTATTAGCCACATTACAATCCTATTTTTCCCCATTTGTTACTAGTCCCAAGCTTGGCTTGGGGGGGCTATTAGTGAGTGAGGCGAGGGAATTTGTAGTGTGCTTATTATTTGCACAATTTGGGTAAGTTTTGAGAAGTTATTTTGTTCTTGATCATAGCTATTTTTGATAAGTTTGAAATTTGAATTTTCTTGAAAAAATTAAGTATAATGATATGAAAAAAAAAAAGAGCAAAAGGAAAAAAAATTGTTCAATGTTCAAATGTTTTAGTTGGAGGTTGAACAAAAGAAAAAAAATAATAAAAAATAAGATGATGAGTTTCAATGAAAAAAAAATTCAAGTTTGGGAAATAAAGTTTGCTTATTCACTCAAGTTCTTTATGGTTATATTTTTGTGAGTGAAATTTGCAAGTGTTGGGATTGTTG
This sequence comes from Chenopodium quinoa, assembly GCF_001683475.1. Taxonomy (NCBI): domain Eukaryota; kingdom Viridiplantae; phylum Streptophyta; class Magnoliopsida; order Caryophyllales; family Amaranthaceae; genus Chenopodium; species Chenopodium quinoa. The sequence continues at coordinate 3,948,047 of NW_018742390.1, read as the reverse complement.
TTTATGTTTGGAGTTATATTTGGTGGATTTTTGTTGGAGTTGGTAATGTTGGAGATGTTGATCATTATTTATTTTGATCATGATTAGGATTTGCTCCCTTTAAGTATAGTTTTTCTCTCACTTATTCCCAAATGTTTCCTACCCTTTACCCTAGCTTTACAGTACAAGCTTTAAAGACCTTCCGACCTTTGCGCATAGAGTTATATGAGTGTGAAAGTGTTGTTTACCAATGCAAGTTATGATTTGACATATTTCGAGTTGACTAGTAGGTTGAGTGTACATCTGTTTAAACACACGAGAGTGTGAGTTGGGAGGGCATTGTTCACATTAAAGGGGTTGGTTGGAGAGCGATCGAGTACATCTTTTACTCGCCACATAAATGAGAGTTCAGTGTGTGAGCACTAGTCTTGAATTCTATATGCTCTTGTGGTTTGCTTTATTTGACAATTGTTAGGGAGGAAGAGTAATTGGATGGATGAGATTGGTTGATGTTGAAGCATGTTTATTAGATTTACCTTGAATTGTTTGTGCTTGATTTTTACTTTTTGGGGTGAAGCATATTTATTTATTCATTGATGAGATCTTTGCTTAGGGCCAAGCAAAGGTTTGGCTTAGGGGAGTTTGATATGTCCATTTTATATAGAATTTTACCCCCGTCCCTTGGTCATAATTAGTAGTGTTTTTGGCTTTTTAGAGCCACGTTTAATACTAATTGGTGTTTTCTAGTGTTTTCGTAGATTTGGTTGACTTTTGTAGGGATTTGCACTTTTGGAGCTTTTTCCCGGGATTTTATAGAGCAACTACAAGTATTGGAGATACACGACTATCCTTCATAGCCCAGGGCCGGTTAGAGCCATTTAACCGGTGATTAAAAGCTTAGCATTTGATATTCCGAGGCAATTGGACCAAGTATTCAAGACCCAAGGGGGATATTTGGTTTGGGCCGGAATTACGAGCCAAAACGAGGAGTCCATTGTACCCCAAGTGGCCTTGCCCGGCCATTAGAGGCCCCGCTCAAAGGCGCGCCCGGCCGGGCGGGGGAAGCGAAGCTGGCGACCGAACTCGCGCCCGGCCGGGCACGAGAAACGTACCTGGGAGTAAAAAGGCTGGCCCGATCAGGCGGAGCCTCGCCTGATTGGGCGTGTGTCAGCATTAGGAGATAATTAGCGTCATTTAAGTTTGTTTTAGCTTAGGATTTTTGCTTAATATAAATATGTTTCCGTTAAGCGAGTTTAGGATCTTTTTTACTCTTTCTTAATTCTTCTCTTAGATTTTCTCTCTCTACTTAGCTTTTAGATTAGTTTCTTTCTCTATAACTTTGTTCTTTACTCAATCCTTAATTCAAATTATTTGGTAACGATTTCTTCTACTTTAATCTCAGTTATTTACTTTAATTCTTTCATCATGCCTTATTTTATTGCTTTGATTTGTTTAGATTTAATTATGTGTGAGTAGTTTCCTTTCTAGGGTTTGTGGGGATCCATAAATAATATGAAGGGGTAATTTATTGTTGTTGATTATCAATGCTAGATTAATTTCCTATTGATTGATTTAATGCTCTGTGACTAGATTAGGCCTGATATTTTATGCATGAGTTTGACAATATTGATTCGAGATTCAAGAGATGAAATTTGATGTTTAGTTCTAGTTTCAATAGGCAGGTTAATTTATAAATGGTTAAGTCGATATTCGAGAGATGAGATTTAATACTGGTAGATTAATTATGTGATTGTAATACGTAGCGAAAGCCCTTTATGATCTTATTAATTGATGCATTGATGTTTGATTATTATGCTTTACCCTGGAATGTTATTTATTGGTGAACCTATGCCCTAGGCCTTTTATTCATTGATTCCTCTATTCTTATTCTTCCCTACTTTTACTCTCCGTAGTTTAGTTTTCTTTCACCATAATATTATTTTATTACTTAATAATTTAGATTGCTTTAAATAATTAGTAATAGAAAGACCAGTTTCCTTGTGGATTCGACCCTACTTCCCTATTTGCATTAGTTAGAGGATCTAGGAATTACTTTTGATTAGGTGATACGAATTTAGCCTGTCAAATTTTGGCGCTGTTGCCGGGGAAACGGTTTTATTTTTATTTTTGATTGTTTTTGTAGTCTATGTTATTTCTTTTTGTCTCAAAGAACGTTAGTTCTTTGAGGAAATTCTCATATTTTCTTTTAGTTCTTTGTTTATGCCCAGGTGTTCCAGATCAGGTTATATCCCATTCGATCCTGAGATCGAACGATCCTTCCATAGACAAAAGAATTTTTACAAGCGAATCCTAGCGGGTTCTGGTGATAATAATAATCACCGAGACCCTCTAACTGATTCTAGCGATTTCAGAGGTATCTTCAGATCCAGAATTGGAGATGGCGGTACCTAAGAAGCTCAGTGATTATTCACAGCCAAAGCTTACAGATTTTCCGCACCTTACTCCCAATCCAGCTCTTGATGGGGTACAGTTTGAGATTAAACTCCAATTTGTCACGATGATAGAAAGGAAGCAATTTAGTGGAGCTAAGGGTGAAATCTTCATATTGCAGACTATTGTTAGTACTGTAATACCATCAGGCAAGTTGGGGTCATACGGGGTCACACAAGACAAAATTAGGGAGATTCTCTTTCCTTTCTCTTTATGTGGAAAAGCCAAATTATGTTTTAATGGATTAAATGGAACTGCACTTGGTATAACTGACTGGGAAAGTCTTGTTTTAAATTTTTTTAATAAATATTATCCTGCATAGAGAATAGTTGTACTACGGAGTACTATTCAGAACTTTGCCCAAGAGGCCGATGAAACTTTATATAAGGCTTGGGAGAGGTTCAAGGATCTACAAAGAGAATGCCCCCACCATAATCTGGCACAATGGCAGTTGATCCAAGCTTTTTACAATGGGATTGGAAATTCATCTAGAATAATATTGGATTTTGCAGCTAGTGGTAGGTTTATGAACCTTAATGTTGATGATGCAGCTCAAGTTATTGAAGATATGGCAATACATAATTCCCAATATGGGAATCCTAGAGGCTTTGCTAATAAAGGGAAACATAATGTCGACTCTGTATCCTTTTTACAAGCTCAATAAACCTCTATCTGCCAGAAATTAGATAATCTTAGTACTGCAAATGTAGCTAATGTTTCTACAATTAATAATAATGCTAATGAGGCTTTCTGTGAAGATTGTGGAATTTTAGGTCATTGAGAGCAAGATTGCAGGAGTTCCGTGGAGCAAGTCAATGTCTTTCAAGCTTATAGGCAGAATAACCCATACTCCAACACCTACAATCCTAGGTACCGGAATCATCTGTACCTTTTCTATCGGATCACCAATGTTCAAAATCCACCAAATATCCCCCTTGGGTCTTGAATACTCGGTCCAATTGCCTCGGAATCTCAAATGCTAAGACCTTAATCACCGGTTGAATGGCTCTAACCGGCCCTAGGCTTTGAAGGATGGTCGTGCATCTCCAATGCTCGTAGTTGCTCCATAAAATACCAAGAAAAGGCTCCAAAAGAGCAAATCTCTACAAAAATCAACCAAATCTACGAAAACACTAGAAAACACCAATTAGTAATAAAAGTGGATCTAAAGAGCAAAAAACACTAGTAATTATGACCAAGGGATGGGGGTAAAATATTATATAAAATGGACATATCACTAGCAGGGCTTCATACTCTTCCTCTTATTTGAGACATGGAACTTGAACCGTAGTGCATCTCGTACTTATCCCCCTCAGGGGACTGATATATAACTCATGCACCACAACTGTCATAGTGGAGCTCCCGTCCACATACACTTTTAAAACCTGATCAGTGTTATTCGGCGCAGCCGACCTTGTTATTTCGACAATATAGTCGGCGAATGTCTGCCTCTTTATTGCCTTTCTTGATTGGTAAGTGATTTCCAGACCCTTTAATTCAATAGCCCATTTGAGCATTCGGCATGATGACTCACGGGTCGTCATTGGCCGCTTGACCGGTTGGTCAGTGTAGACCACTACCAGATATGCTAAGAAGTAAGGTTTCAACTTCTTGACAGTCATGTAAAGAGCGAGGCCCAAATTTTCAACTATGGGGTACCGAAGGTCTACGTTTCTAAGAACGTGACTAATGAAATAGACCTGGAGCTGGGTGCCGTCTCTTTCAGCAAGGAGAACGGCACTAAGAGCATGATCTCAGACATCCATGTACATATAGAGCGTCTCTTTGGGCAGAGGGCTGACTATCCTTGGCAAAGAGTGCAAATCTTGCTTCAATTTTTGGAAGGTCGCCTTAGCATCATCCCCCCATTCAAATATAGCCTTCTTCCTGATCGCCTGGAAGAAGTAGAGGCACTTGTCACCTGACCGGCTGTGGAATCTCCCCAGGGCTGCCAGACAACCTTTTAACTTTTGTACTTCTTTAACAGTGCAGGGCGACTGCATGTCAATGACAGTCTGTATTTTTTTCAGGGTTGGCCTCTCTCCCCCTTTGGTTAATCAAGAATCCGAGAAACTTCCCAGACTTAACACCAAAGATACACTTTTTGGGATTAAGCATGACCTTGTCGCCTGAGTATGGTAAACGTTTCTCGGAGATTAGCAAGGTGATCCACCTGTTGCTTGGATTTGACTATCATGTCATCAATGTACGCCTCTACATTCCTCCCAGTCTGATTAATGAAGACCGTATTAATCATTCTTTAGAAAGTATCAAGCACATTCTTCAAGCCAAATGGCATCACGGTGTAACAGAATATCCCCTGGTCAGTGACGAATGTCGTCTTTTCTTGATCCTTTTTCCACAGGGGAATCTGGTGAAAGCCTGAGTAAGCGTCCATTAAACTCATCAGGGCATGTCCGTTTGTGGAGTCGACCAGGATGTCGATCATTGGAAGTGGTTAACTATCCTTCGGACATGCTATGTTCAATTCAGCGTAGTCAATGCACATGCGCCAGATACCATTCGGCTTCTTCACGAGCACAACATTCGCAGCCCAATCAGGGAAATTACATGGCCAAATGAACCCAACGTCTAACTGCTTTTTTACTTCAGCGGCTGCCGCCTGACTTCTTTCTTCGCCGTGATTTCTTTTATGTTGTCGGATCGGCTTCTTTTTTGGATCCACGGCAAGTTGTGGACAGGAAGATCCAGGCTGATGCCAGGCATCTCTTCCACTTCAAAGGCAAAATGTCTTCAAATTATTTCAGCAGATGGTGCAAGTCTACACCCATCTTTGCATAAGAAACCGTCCTTACCTTAGCGATTTGCTCTGGACGGTTGTCGTCCAGAGGAATATCAATGTGGTCACTAGTCGGCTGGGGACGAAGATCATCTGACAGTTCCTTTGTCAGTGATTGCTATTGCCTTTTCTTTTTTACCACCACCAGCTGATAAGTCTTCGTTTTCTTTGAGGCTAGTGCGGTCGAACGTTATCCTTGATATCATCAAGGTCCATTGGCTCCTTACCCTGTCCGGCTACAACAGCCGCAGGCTTGATTTCCGAGTGATAACACTCTCTAAGCTAGTCGTTTTCTGATCCCCGTTCAGGGAGCCAAGAATGTCATCATCCCTCTCATACTTGACCAGCATGAAAGAAGGGATGATGACGGCCTTGCACTCGTTCAGAGTAGGTCGGTTGAGAATGAGATTGCAGGCGATCAACTCTTCGACCACCAGAAACCGGATGGTCATGTGTCGTCCTTTGCCCTTTTCTCCCAACCAGACAAGGAGATCTATCGGTTCGACTAGGTACACCACTTCTCCCCCTAATCCAACAAGCGGATGGGAGACATCATGCATGCTATCCGGCTTATACTTGAGGTTATATAGGAATTTGCGGCTAATGATGTCGGAGGAGCTACCTGTGTCAATCAGAATGCAGTCGAATTTTTGGTTGGCCACTTTGCATTCTATGACCACAGGGTCATCATGCGGCCGGCGGACTTTGCCCAGGTCTTTCTCCGTGATTACGACTTCTTGGAAGGCGGTAGTTCCAGCCGCCTGTCCCTCCTCAACAGAATAAACCATCTTTCTTAGATGGTCCTTAGTGCCCCGTATGGTCGGGCCACCTTCGCCGAATCCTCTTGCTATAGTGTAGACCGGCTATTTATCGTTTCCGTAATTACACGTAGGCTGGGGAGTCTTTTTAAAGGACTGCCTTGGATTCGCTTTGGAAGTTACTTTGGACTTCACATAGGACTGCAGCACTCCTTTGTCAGCCAGACGGTCAAGCGTCCGCTTGAGGATGAAACAGTCATTGGTGTCATGGCCGACGTCCTTATGGTAATGGCAATGTTTGTTTTTGTTCCGATTTTCAGCAAAACCTTTCATTGGAGTCGGCTTCTCTAGGGTCAGCCGATCCTTTATCTCCATGAGGATGGAGTAGCTTTCCTTATTAAACTCGGACCTTAGAACGTACAGTTTCCATTCTTTTTTCTTCTTTGATCTGGGCCGGAAAATTATAGTTATCAACCGCCCAGTTCTCTTTTTTCTTCTTGCTCTCTTTAGGTTTTAGAGCCGGCAGAGCAGGCCGACTATCCTTCTGCTTGTCAGACTCTTTAGAGTCTGACTGCTTGTTTGAGGAGCAGAGTTCGATCGCCTGTATATATATAGGCTTCCGCCTCAATTAGGACTCCTTGGAGGGTGAAGAAGTCTGTATAGCCTACCTCGTCAGACAGCCCTTGAATCTGGATTCTCGCCAGATTGAACCGCCTGACGTAGGAACGCAGTCCTTTTCTATCTCCCTGCTGCACATTGCTCAGGTCAAGACTTGTTTTCTTTGTAGGGATGTTCATAGAGAAGTTGGAAGCAAACAAAAACACAAGCGTCTTGAAGCTATTTATGCATCTAGCCGGTAGGTTGTCGAACCACTGTTGGGATATGCCTATCAGGGTTTCTGGAAAGCAGCGACACCAAGAGGTATCATCCAACCCCTGTAGATACATGAGGTGGGTGTATGCTAGAAGGTGATCTTCTGGGTTGGAGGTACCGTCATAGGTCCCTACCAACACATTCTTAACCTTGGCCGACTGTTCGGCCTCAGCTATCTCCTTAGAGAACGGAGAGGGTTGTTCTCTAAGGTATTTTAGCTGAAGATGCCAGTCCATAGGCTGGTAATTGTATACCGACTGTCCTTCGAAAAAGGCAAGCTGGATGTAGGGCAAATCAGACGGCTTGTATAATGGATGGGCATATACTTTGTCGATTTGATAACATGGGGACCCGTGTAGATGGATGGGCCGCCTGGCGGAGTCCCATGTACTGATTGAGAATTCCTCAATGAGGTATTCTTGAAGCTATCCGGATAAGTCAATGTAGATGCTGACTCAGACGACTGCTGGTTCTTCTTTTCGCTCAATGTAGTGTCGAGCATCAGAGGTCTTTTTGTTGTCGTTCGGCTGCACATGCCGGATAGCCTTTATTTTTGTCGTTTTTGGGAAACGGAGTTTAGAGAGGTCAATCTAGGACCGAGCCTTTACATTCGTAGGAGGGTGAGGAGTAGGCTGTCGGTTCCTAACTGACTTTACTTTCTCAGCCTGAGCTGGTTTTTTGGCCGACTGTTCCTTCCTAGGAGTAGTCGTCCTATTGGTGATTAATTCCTTGATTTCGCCCTTGAAACTTGTCATGAATTTCATGAGCTCGTCTCGGGTGACTAGGGCTAATCATGCCGTCTAATTCTGATCAGACGGTTGTCCAGGGGGATTGCTTGTACCGACCTGGTCAACGTTCCACTCCCGTCTCTCTTTGTGACGGATGCACTTAGAGATGAATGACCCATCATGGGCCACATAGGTTTCTACTTCACGGTTGTCACTATATTCATGGTCGGAACGGACCTCTGCATCAACCGTAGGCCGGCTGGGTTCTAGAAGCGATACATGTTCTTGTGAAACCATCTTTGGCGTACTCTACCCACAGACAGCGCCAAATGTTTTGAGTGTTTTTGTGTCCCTTGGGGGAGTTACAACTTGAAGACTGGGTCCAACAAAGACGCCTGTACCTGCAAAAGAAAGGACCTGCGGATGTTCAGAGGTCTGCCTCCAAAGTTTAAGTTAGTACGAATTCAAAATAAAACGTGTTGAAAGTAAATATCTTCTCGGATTTCGAGATTCGGTGTTCTCTATTTTCAAGAGTAATAAATGATGTAATGATTAAGACATGTCCCAATAAATGGGGGAATCTCCCTATTTATAGGGTCCTAGAAAGGTGTGCCCTATCCTAGGGTTTGATGACCTAGGAGTTAGGGCAACACCGTTTTGCGGCTCCTTGGGATTTGGGCCTTGAAGGCCGCCACTCGTAAGGGCCAAATCTGCATGACACGTGTCAACATCTGGGAAGTCCATTTGGACAACTCTTTTTGTGACACCTTCATATGTCTATTTTATATAGTGATTTACCCTCGTCCCTTGGTCATAATTAGTAGTACGTGTTTTTGGCTCTTTAGAGCCACTTTTATTACTAATTTGTGTTTTCTAGTATTTTCGTAGTTTTGGTTGAGTTTTGTAGGAAATTGCACACTTGGAGTATTTTACCGGGATTATTGGGAGCAACTACAAGCATTGGAAGAGCACGACCATCTTTCGTAGCCCAAGGCAGGTTAGAGTCATCAAACCAGTGATTAAGGGCTCAACATATGAGAAGCTGAGGCATTGGGCCAAGTGACTAAAGCCCCAAGGAGGAAATTAGCATTTGAGCCAAGTTGTTAGCCCAAAACAAGAGTCCAAGATGCCCAAGCTAGCCTTCCCGATCAGGTGAGCCCTCGCCCTGTGGCGCGCTTGACTGGGCAGGGCGGAAGAACAAGAACGCTGATTGGTGCCTTGTCTCGCGCCCGACCGAGAGCGAGAGGTGCTTCAAAACTAAAAAAGGCGGGCCCGGGCGGGCGGTGCCTCACCCAAACGGGCGCATGTGTTGGAGGATTGTTTCCCGCGATTTTACTTAGTTTCTAATTAGGATTTTTAGAGGTTTTGTATAAATATGTTTTTAGTTGTTTTGAAACAACTATCTTTTCTCTTAGCTTTTCTCTCTCTACTTAGTTTCTAGCTTAAAAATTCGCTCTTGTTTCCTCTCTGCAACTGTGTTCTTTAATTCAATTCATAATTTCCGTTAATCTTGGTAACGATTTCATCTCTATTATTTTCAGGAATTTAATTTCTTTGATTCATCATGTCTTATTTATTTGCTTTGATTAGTTTAAATTTAATTATGTGTGAGTAGTTTTCTTTCTGGGGTTTGGGGAGATCCATAAATAATATGAAGGGGTAATTTATTATTGTTGATTTTCAATGCTTGATTAATTTCTTATTGATTGTTTTTATGCTATGCAATTAGATTTACACAGATTTAATTTGTATGAGTTTAGCAATATTAATTCGAGATTTGAGAGATGAGAATTGATATTTAGCCTTAGTTTCAATAGGCAGGTTAATTTATAAATGGTTAAGTCAAGATTCGAGAGATGCGATTTAACACCAGTAGATTAATTTTGTGATTGTAATACGTAGCGAAAGCTCTTTATGATCTGATAAATTATTGCATTGATGATTGATTATTATGTTTTACCCTGTAATATTATTTATTGGTGAACCTATACACTAGGCTTTTACTAATTGATTTCTCCTTACTTTCATCTCCTTTAGCTTAATCTATCATATCTATAATTTAGTTACTCTATAATTTAGATAGTATTAATTAGTTAGAAATAGGAAGACTTGTTTCCCTGTGGTTCGACCCTTCTTCCCTATCTGCATAGTTAGAGGAACTTAAAAATTATTTTTGACTAGGTGATACGACTTTATCCTATCACGCGTATCGCACTCTCATTGGACCACTTGGCGGGGTAGAAATACCCAAATCAAGCTCTACCTAAGCTAACTCGAAACTGACTAACCACCTAAATTGAATATTGAATAAGCATTAAAGAAAAACAAAACTTATAGCTACAACAGTAATACGCACATACATGTTTTTTTTTATATATAATCTTATATAAGATTCTTCAAGGGGACCCGACAAATTTATTAACTAACGCTTTTATTCTTGTGTTGTAGTAAGTGTCACAACACGATGTTGGCCTAAGAATCACCCTACTATTGTATTAATATATTCTCGATCCAAGACGAAAATTGAGAGCCAACACTCTCTCACATCCTAATTAAAAAAATAAAAATAAAAAAAAATAAAAATAAAATACTCCACTATCACCTTATCATATCTAACTAGTGTGTGGCCCGAGCGTTGCACCGGGTTGCTATTCCATGTGATTATATGTATTAATTGGCTTAGATGGTTTAAATAACTATTTTTTTAATAAGAGATTGGGTGTTCAAAACTCATTATTATTTTTTTTATATGAAGCAATATCGGGTGACGTGGCATAGTGATTCAAGTTGATTGAGTAATGATGATGTGGCATAATGAGAAATGAAGTAGGTGACATGGTGTGATTTACGTAGCGCAAACACGTTTTTAGTAACGTCTTTTAATAGATTAGTATAGATTTTAATAAAATAATACACTATTTCCTTTCAAACCTTTAACCGAACAACTTTGGCAGCATCACCTAAAATTATGTGTCATTATCAAAACTAATTTAAGATAAGAGAGAATTGTAACGTTGTTTTGTGATAAGTGCAATTTAGTTATGTACTGTATTATGCATAACCCAAAACAACGATTATTTAATTTTTCAAACAAAATATCTGAGCACATCCCATAACGAAGAAAACAAGGTACCATGGAAATGGTTTGACCTATTTCCTTCCTTTTCAATATACAGGTATGGCATTTCCTCAATGCACATAATTTGTTCCTATAGCATATCATCAAAAGAATATATTACAGATATTCAATATATCAAGTTCACTGAGTAAAGTTTCGACAGATTCATTGTATAAAAGAAAAGGACATCATGTAGTTATAAAATATGTGGATGCTCGATCACCATGGTGCTGCAACCATTCCGACTGAGGTTGGAGATTGCTTCTAATCGCTCCCGGTTTCAAAAAACTACTACTACCTCCAGCAGGACAACAACAAAATACCTTCGATTGATGATAGCACAAAAATTTAATTGGTATTGACCTAGGATGCCAAAAGATATTCTGAATTCATTCTTTGGTTTCAAGGTACCTACAACTAATATCAATCACCCAGAAGCTCTTTGTATTCTTCCAGCAACTTCGGGATATCATCCATGCGCAACTGGAAAAAAAGTGAAGATAACTATTACTAGCAAATCATCATAAAATTTCTAATCACACTTAACAAAGTACTTCTTAATCAACTTCATATAACAGAATCATTTTAGTTTTTAAGGAATCCAAGAAGCTTACAGTAATTTATTGTTGAATGAACTCATTCATCAACTACTGCTTCTAAATTTTGAATATTATATCAAGAAAAACAAGTTAAGGCAGAAAGAGAATTTAGAGAATGGTTTAGAGTTTATAATAAAGAAACATTAACCCAAAGATTGTTAAGAATAAACAAGTTTGATGACAACAGGCAATCTTGTATATAAATTTGCAGAACTAGCGATAAGTATCAGGTAGAAACAATTTTTGTAAAGAAAAAAAAATTACAAAATATAATATTTAAAAGTTCAAGATACAAGATCTGGTCTCTCATGAGGATATTACGGATAATTTCAGTTGCAAATCATATATATATAGGAAATAGAGGTTAAAAGAAATTTGGTTAATTAGTGATTGTCTGTTGAAGTTGTTTATTACCTAAACACAACAAATAAAAGCTTCAGTTTTACATGACGCAAGGGTTTCCTTGACTGAGGGACAAAACAATGGTTCAGGACAAGGAAAGAAGGTAGGCATTAGAGCTGGTGGTTGTGTAGCAGTCAGAATAACTTTTGTATACATCCGGTGTACAGTAATTTACTGTACATCGGGGTCACTTTTTATCAAATTTAGGGTCACTTTTACAATTGTTTAAATAACTTTTACTAATAAAGCATAAATACTTCGTAGCTTTTATTTATGTTAGGATAACTTTTATTCATATTAGAGTAACTTTTGCTCATTTTAGGGAATTTGTATAACGGATATACAATATTTATTGTCCATTCGATTTATTTAAAATTTGTCCAAGTAGTAATGGTGGTGGTGGTGGTAAAGGTGAGAGAAAGTTATGCTTAGAACACTGCAAGAACTTAGTGGTTAAAGAAGTAGGAAGGCGTTTAGTTGGTCGCAGGAAGTACAGAAGGGAAACAAGGGTAATTTATCTTTTTTCTTCTTTTTTTTTATTTATTTTTTATTTTTTTTGTACATTAATTCACTGAAAGGATCTTTTTCCTTCCTTTTAAGATTTCTTCCCTAATCCCTACCCATCAAACAAACGACGGACCCTTGCTAGTAGAGAGTGAAATGTCAAATATTTTTATAACAAATATTAGATGATTTATACGTATTCCAAACTATAATAGACCACATGAATTTTTTTTTTTATGACTTCATAACAATATGGAGCTATAATCACATTCTGGAAAAAAAAAAAAAAAAAGATTTTTACATACTGTCATTCTCATACCTGAGAAGGATCTTTGATATGATAGAACCGATAAGCAACAGAACATCCAGTGGAGACAAACCCCAGTGATGCTGGATTATATTCAGTGCTTATACTGTCCCTACGATGGCCAAAAAACAATACATGCAGATAAGGTTAACAAAAAAGGCATAAATTGCTATGCAATAAGAAATTAGAATAAAATACCAACTCAATTTAACCCCTTTTTCCCAAAACAACTTATCTTTTACTGCGATTTAGACTATCCTTTCAACCTTCCTTTCCCCTCAGGCCCTTTTATTTATCAACTATGCCATCCTCTTTCTCTCCTCCACCACTCTGCTTTATTCCTCCTCCCAATCCCTCCAAAACATCACCTCTTTCACAGTTCCACCTTCCGCCACCAATCATTGTTGTTCTAACACAGCTTAAAGTATATGAAAGGATAAATTTATAACTAACATCCTTCAAAAAGCACTATAAGCAAGTTACCTTTTATATTTTTTTCATCAAGTTAGAGCCTTTTATAACACCTTTTTTGATAAATAAAAAACAAAATATATACTACCTCCGTTTCTTTTTAGTTGACACGTATTCCTTTTCAAGAAGTTTTTTTTTTAAGTTGACAGGTTTCCTTTTGGGGTAAAATTTTTACCTTGTATTTATAAGCTACCTCACTTGTTTTTTCATTCTCTCTCATTCTCTCTCCTCTCCTTAATATATGTGCCTAAATCAAACGCGTCAACTAAATAGAAACGGATGAAGTATGAAATAAACGAAGAGGCTATTCATTCACAAAATGAGGGTCGAGGGCACAAAAATTCCTACCCATCTACAAAATCCATTATTTGCATCTAAAATTTAATAACAAAAAGGGTCAAATTCTGCTTTTACAGCACACTTAATTGTAAGAAATTCACGCACCCCTATGTGCACCCGGGTGTATATAAAATGTTTTAATATAGATTAAAAGTAAAAAGATCGAATTTAATCAAAATATTCTGTTTTCTGAAAAATAGGACTGTCATGAAGGTAAATATTATATCAACAAAAATGCCAGATTATAATCAATATTTGTAAATAAATCAATCCATCAAAGCATCAATCCCATAAGTGGGGTTGGCTAATCAATCAATAGCTATAAATATAATTAAAAAATATGCCTGGTTTATTTTAGGAAGTCAGAACTATGAAATTATATGCAATTTTATATAAATCAAATAATGTAAAACTGTTAAAGTAGATATGAGACGTAGGATTTCAGGAGATGCTTTCAATCCACTAACCATCGACAGTTTGTTGCTTTTGTTTATCCCACTTTTCCTAGTTTATATACATATCTCTCCTTACCTTGTATCAAAAATTTCAGACACCCAACACAGAAAGGAAAGAAACTTTAACCAAATTACCATCACTTGTGATAAATTTAGCTAAATTTTTCCTAAAGTATAAGATCTAAGAAACTAAATTATCATAATTCAGCAAACCAAAAAAAAAAAACAAAAAAACAAAAAAAGAGAGGCCTTACAGACAATGATGATTAATCAAGCGCTGATAGTCACGAAGCAAGGTCCCAAGCTGTCTTAACTCAATGAAGTTAGGCTCAGTGTTCCTCCAATAATCACGAAGCAACTGAACTGCCTATTTGCGGCCAAATTTTTTCATTTTTTTTTTTTTAAAAGGCAAGTACAACAGAAATTGAGTTAACTACATAGACTAAGCAATAATGTCAGCTTTTCAAATTTATATCTTCTTTCTCATAGCCAAATGTAGCAAATTTACCTGATTGAGTGAAATTGCATCATTACTAGACATGCTTCCTTCCATGAACTTTAAGGCTAACTCATGTAGTTCCTTGTCATTTGATTCATCCAAAATCTGATGTTCAGATCTAGAAAATGAAGAAAAAGACTTGAATCTTTTTTGTAGTTCTGAGATTGCAGACTCTTGATGTAGGTTTTCCTACAAATTCAAATTCAGAGGAGCCTACTCAGTTTACAACAAGGGGATATAGACATCAACACAATCAAGTAGGATCACAATATACAGGTACAATTGACTGGACATAATATGCAGAAAACTGTTATAGGTAAAATCGAATGCTAGGCCTTTTCTCACTACAGCAAGCAGACCTCCAACTTAGAGCTACAAAAATGAAATTTCGATAATCATGGTTTTATCAGAATGATGATTTCATATTTTTTAGGATTATCAATTGAGTGCTTCTACTTAATTACTCATAGCAATATAATCCGAGAAGAACTCGAGAAAGGGAAAATTATGTAATTAAAGTTTCTGTTAGGAGGAGAGACTAGAGGGTAAGAGAGTCATTATAAATATTGAGTTCCACAGAGTGGGGTGGAAATGATAAATCATGAAATAAAGGTTGACATTGATGAAACAAAGTAAAAGTTAGTAGAACTTAGAGAGATAGATGAAATCTGAAAGTAACTAGGAAATTAATAACAATACAATTAAAATACAATCAAATCGATCTTGTGCTCAAATGCTTTTTCATATATTATAGTGTTTGTGTTCTAGTATAAGATGTCCCCTAGATACTTATTTCACCTAAGGCCCTGAAAAGGTCAAAAATGAAATGTCAACAAAAATTTGAAATTCAACCGACAAAAAGATAAACTATCACAAAAGATACCATTCTATATAATATCCACATAAATCAACAGGAAGTTTATACTCAAATACACATCATATCATTCAAATTTGTTATGAGAAGGTAGCAATTGAAACAGGAAAATTATACATGTTGTACCTATCAAACAAACATTTAGTTTCGTGAAATAATGAAACCTAGTACATATGTTGTCTTCAGTGATCACAACCAGCCATTCACTAGCTAACATGATATGAACATCATGCATGTTGTCTACTGAGGAGAATTTACGAGATCAAAATCTACCAGCTCCTTGATCTTAGGTCAGGTAATATACAGTTTCAGCTCACTATACCAAACCATATTCAAGGTGTGATACACCTAAATATGTAATACACCAAAGTAGGTATGACCTATAAAAATGCGTACTATTAAGGTAGTATCTTTGTTTTATACTCCCTCTGAGTGAAGTGCTTACAGATTGTATAATTTGGGTAAAAAAAAAAGATCTCTTGATGGCATAGAAAACAATTTGAAGGTGATTAATGCCATAATCCTTTCAACTTTCAAACAACCACATATTTAATGCACATCCAAGCTGAAAATGCATTGATACAGCACTGTAATTCAACACCCTCCATAATTTAAACAGCAACAATACTAGCAAATAACTTTGGATACAACTGCTACCAGATCAGAGGGTGACAAGATATATCCAAACTTTTTCCGGTGATGTTAATTAGTATGACTCTTTGGTGACACTGACAAAAAAAAATCTTGTATAAGAGGCAAATTGTACAGGCAAAAAACCAATTATTATACTCTAAATCAATCAATTAAAGCCTTAATCCCATGAGTGGTGTCAGCTACATGAACCAAAAGTGATTATTCCATGTAGTCATCGACAAAAATCTTCCTCCTCCATCCCTTGCGATCCAACGCCTCATCACGCAAATTCATATACTTCATCGCCTTCCTAACTCCTTCCAACCAAGTCATTTTCGAATTATTGTACTCTATAATAAAATTTTAAATCAAGCCCCAACTCATCAATTTTAAAAGTCAGCATGTACTGCGAAGATTTGCATTATACCTTCAGTACATTCGGCAATGATGAATCTGACGCAGCTACTTTTTTGTCTTCATGAAGTTGATTGGGAAAAGATGGGGTTGACCTCTTTGAAATGGGATCATCTAAGCAGCAGACATAACAAGCCATTTAATTAGCAAGTTTTTTAAATTAAAGACTCAAAACACTCTTCAGAACTAATTTCAATATATAAAAAATTTCAAAATGTCCATATGCTCATTATGTGTGATAGTGTACCTTAACAAAAAAACAAGTAAGCACAACCTGCCTCTTCACACAGCAACAGTGCCAGCAAGAGGATTACAGACATATTGGTGCCTTTAGGACACTAGATTTCAAATGAACAGCACGATTCAGGGAATTCAAACACTAAATGGTTCTCCAAATGAAGATTACAAACAATGCTGCACCCAGATCTAAAATTTCATTACAAAGTACCATACAAGAAAATGAAGCACATTGTATATCCAGGCCATTCACCAAGATGGCTATTAGGTTAAATGTTATGAAGAGGCAATACAGGAGAGGAACTATCATCCACACCTACAGGGAAATTTTGGGACTTCAGCTTGGACGTTACATGAATGATCAAACTTAAGTATTGACATGCTGGAGTTTCCTTCTATAAAGAAGAGGAACTCATATATAAACTGAATATTTT
Organism: Chenopodium quinoa; assembly: GCF_001683475.1. Lineage (NCBI taxonomy): Eukaryota > Viridiplantae > Streptophyta > Magnoliopsida > Caryophyllales > Amaranthaceae > Chenopodium > Chenopodium quinoa. The sequence goes on along the minus strand of NW_018742390.1, from coordinate 3,931,172 downwards.
AATTAAATGTTAAGGAAACCATATGCTCTGGACATCGCTGCAAATTTTCAGGAATGAACAGCAACTATTCTAAATAGAAAAGGACCTAAAATTGAGATACAAGTTGGAAAATAGAATACCTTCGGGAACCAGCCACCATATATCACCAAAAGTAGATTTCCCATCAAAGCCACCAAATAACAAATATCGTGAACCAATTAACGTCATGGAATGATATGCTCGTGCTGGTGGGCACTCATTGCTAGTAGGCAATTGTTTCCACTGAACAGACACTAACCATGCATAAATAAACAAAATCAAGTTGACGTCAGGAAAAACATAAAACCAAGTAGCATAGACGCATCATACATCAGCATGTACAGAGTATTAGTTAAAATTGCATCAACATAAGTAGAAAGTAATGAAAACAAACAGATTAATACATAAAATATAATAATTGCACAAAACCAAGACAATTAAATGGCATAAAACATACAATTATAGAAAAAGACCACAAATAAGGAACTAGTAACCTGTATAAGTCTAAGAAAGACTTACAAGTTGGAAATTAAACACACATACAATAATTGATTTTTTACTGCAACTACACAGAATTCTAAGCATGACACATACATGAAGCATGTGTCCACAAATCAATTAATTCATGTAAATCATTACTAATGAAGTTAGCTCAATAGGACATCTATAACAGAGGTATCCTACCAAGAACTTGTCACCAAACCTTAGCATTGATAAAGGCATGCTGCAAGGTCTACACACCAGCAGGGTACTCATTAGTAGGACGAGGGGTTGTAAGCACTGTATAAAAAAAGGCTCAAGTTACACTAAGATAGGGATCATTATACCCCTTTTTGTGCCTCAGTGAGCAGAACAGAGTGAGGCAAACTTGAAAAGAGTTAAAATTTGGTGCGCACTTCATGAGCCTATCAGTGCACCTTAGAGCAGTTGTGTGATCAGAGGCAAATCATTGATATTGGCACATCTAGATAGAAGAAGAAGAAAAAAAAAAACACCCTTACCGCTGAGAATTTATTTATGTACTGATTAGTGAGGTATTCACATCCTTAGCCTAGTAATTGTGAAGGAGGATATTTCCTTTAGACCTTGGATTGGAAAAGAACTTAAGATATGGCTAGCTAAACAAATACCGTAATCATAGAAATAAAATAAATTGGGACGTTAGTAAGACTACATTATTTAACTATGATTAGACCACTTATACGACTCATTTACCCCTTAATTTAGTCTTTTCTCGCTTCTTTATCCCCTTTTCTTGTAGTTTTGACCTATTTTCTTAATCTCCTACCTCTTCTTGGTCTTTGGTTATAATTACATGATTTTGGACGTTTTTATGCTAGTTTTGATTAGGGGATTTTGCTCCCGCCAATCAGAATGCGCCACGTGGGCCAATCAGGTCCTGCCAAGTGTTCCCCAGTTGGACCTCTCAGGGCTTGCCACGTGGCACACGCTTATTCGTCCGCCTTGGACCTATTATGTCATGACACGTGGCATACTCCATGCCTAATGGAGAAGTCGGCCACCCAGGCCCAACTTCCGAGGGAAGCCCAATCAGCCCAAGGTTAACCTAAACCTAGATTGGCACGTTTCCCGAGGTTATAAATACCTCCCTTAATCCTCATTAAGGGAGATTACGCAGATTACACACATTAAACTCTCTCACCAAGAGAGACCCAATCACTTTAATTTCCGCATTAATTACTCCTTAATCAAGTACTAACTTGACCGTCGGAGGCGGATCTCCAATCATCCGGAGCATCCGTTTGTTTTGCAGGTACAGGCGTCCGGTTCCAGTCTCGGAATTGTAACTCTCCCGCAGGACATCAGAAAACCCCGAAACATTTTGGCGCCGTCTGTGGGGAGAGTACTTCTGAGATGGCATCCACGTTTGTACCGGCTCCTGAAGAGAGACGTCCCCTGGACGACCCTCTAGTTCAGTCGGACCACGATACTGAGAATGAATTTGAAGTTGAAGCTCACACCACGGGACCCTAAGGGTCCGACGTACCCGTCATACCGAAAGGAGGGAACGGGAACATCTTCAAACTGGAAGCGAGCCAGCAGGCGCACCGCCTGTTCGGCAGCAGCCGACTGATGGGTCTGCTCCCATCACAAGGAACGAACTCATGACCTTCATGAGGGACTTCAAGGAAGAAATTCAAGAGTTGATCAACAAGAAGCCGCCTCTGGACAAGGAGCAGTCGGCTAAGAAACCCTCCACTTCACGGAAGAGGAAGCCAGTTCAAGGGCGAGAGGCGACCCCTCATCCTAAATCTAGGAAGTGGGAGCCACCTGCCCTTGATTTCACAAAATACCGTTTTCCTACTCCAGGAAATAGGAAACCTGTTCGTCATATTCAGGCGGACGGGTCGAGGAAAACATACACAGACGCTCGGCTACTGCTAGAACAGAAGAAGAGTGACCGATTGTCAGAGTCGGCCTCTACTTCAAACTTCCAAGACACATACTCAGTCGTATCATGAGAGTCAGTCAGGCGACACCTCCCGTCAGTCCGGCTTTCATAGCGACCAGGCGGTACCAAACTTACCGTTTGTACCGCAACAACAGTATTTTTTACAACCACCTCCGTTTGGTGGACATGCAGCAAAAAATGTCCAACCTATGGACTGGCAGCTACGGTTGCTTAGACTTGGTGAGCAGCCGTCGGCCTTCTCCAAGGAAATTACTGAAGCCGCTCAGCCGGCCAAAGTGAAAAATGTATTAGTAGGCGCCTATGACGGCACTACTAACCCAGAAGACCTTCAAGGGTTGGATGATCCCACTTGGTGCAAGTGTTTCCCAGCGACTCTCAAAGGAATCGCACAACAATGGTTCGGCAACCTGCCGACTGGTTGTGTAAATAACTTCAAGACGCTTGCTTACTCATTCACCTCCAACTTCGCCATGAACATCCCTGCGAAGAAGACGACCCTTGATTTAGGAACAATTCAGCAGGGCGAGAAGGAGGGGCTTCGTTCTTACATCAGGCGGTTTAACCTCATGAGAATACAGATTCAAGGGTTACCGAATGAAGTAGCCTATACTGACTTTTTCAAAGGTCTCAAAGACGGGTCGACCTTCAAATTTGATTTGGTCCGAAAGAGGGTGGCGACTCTTCAAGAGGCCTTGATTGAAGCGGAAGCCTATATACAGGTGACTGATCTTTGTAGTACGGTAAAACAGTCAGACGGGAAAAGGTCCGACAAAAGAGAAGGACGACAGAAACAGTCGTCAAACAAAGACGAGAAGAGAAAAGAGGTCTGGGCGGCTGATTCCTCTAAACAGCCGGCCCAGAAAAAGAAAAAAGAATTCAAACCATACTCCCCAAAGTATGCGTTTAACAAGGATAGCCAATTTATCCTAAAGGAAATCAAGGGACGGATTTCAATTGAGAAGCCGGTCCCCATGAAGGGTTCTGCAAACAACCGGAACCAAGAAAAATTCTGTGATTATCATGAAGATGTTGGTCATCACACCAATGAATGCATCAGTCTCATGCGGTATCTGGACCACCTGGCTGAGCAAGGTGATCTTGACACTTATGTCAAGAAATCTACGGGGAACACTTCCTCGAAAAAGCAGTCGGCCAAAAAGAATCAATAGGCCGACAGCTCCGATACAGATGATGCAGTCGTCTACACCATTGCAGGCGGCTTCTCAGGAGGCGGCCCCACTATTAGGGGCAACAAAGACAATATCAGACAGTTAGATGTAAATTCCGTTCACCAAGAACGGCCCTCCAAATATTCATTTCCTGAGATTGTCATCACTGAAGAAGATCTAGGAGGGGTAAGAGCGCCGCATGACGACCCTATCGTTATTGAATGTAAAGTGGCCAACCAGAGAGTTGGCAGAATCCTCATAGATACCGGAAGCTCCTCAGATCTCATCAGTAGCAAATGTCTGTCGAAACTAAAATATCAGACTGATTGCATACATCCGGCATCCCACCCTTTAGTAGGGTTTGGAGGAGGAGTCGTCCACCCAGTGGGACGAGTGGATTTACCCATCCGCCTGGGCGAAAAAGGGGAAGGACGACACATGGTAGTCCGGTTCCTGGTAGTAGAAGAACTCTCGGCCTACAACATGATTCTGGGACGACCAACCCTGAATAATTCCAAGGCTGTTATAATCCCATCTCTTATGTTGCTCAAGTTTGAGAGGGATAATGGAACAGTCGGGTCCCTAAGGGGATATCAGAGGATGGCCCGAGAGTGCTATCTCTCGGATGTCAAGCCCACTGTTATGGCCACTATGTCGAGCGGTGGAAAAATAGACCTTGACAATGTCAAGGAGAGTGCGCCTGTTCAAGAAGCAGGCGGCAAGAAGAGAAAGGCATCCCAGACAGGGGCCGCAAGAAAAGACAGAAAATAGCAATCATTGGCAGAGGAGCGGTCGGATGAATTCCGCCCTCAGCCAGCTGGTGAGCATACGGACCTGATGTTAGATGACTCGCGTCCTGACAGAACAATCAAGGTTGGGACGACTGCTCTAAGGGACCTGGGTGACGACTTTCACAAACTATTGAAAGAATACAAGGACATCTTTGCATTCGAAGTCCATGAAATGCCAGGCATTAGTCCTGATGTGGCGGTACATAAACTGGTCGTGGATCCGAAAAAGAAGCCGGTACGGCAGAAGAAGCGGAACCATGGCGAAGAAAGAAGTCAGGCGGCAGCCGCCGAAGTTAAAAAATTACTTGATGCAGGGTTCATTCGGCAATGTTACTTCCCAGACTGGGTTGCAAATGTGGTGCTTGTTAAAAAGCCGAATGGCACCTGGCGAATGTGTGTAGACTACACAGACTTAAACAAGGCGTGCCCCAAAGACAGTTACCCTCTGCCTAAAATTGATAACCTGGTCGACTCAACAGCCGGCCATGCTTTGATGAGCTTTATGGACGCCTACTCTGGTTTCCATCAAATTCCTTTATGGGAGAAAGATCAGGAGAAGACGGCCTTCGTAACTGATCAGGGGTTATACTGTTACACGGTCATGCCGTTTGGTCTTAAGAATGCCCCGGCCACTTTCCAGCGAATGATAAACACTGTGTTCTTTGATCAGATTGGGAGAAATGTCGAGGCATATATTGATGATATGATTGTAAAGTCTAAACTTCAGAAAGATCATCTGTCGGACCTCCGAGAAACTTTCGCCACACTCACGCGGCACCATGTCATGCTCAATCCCAAGAAATGTGTCTTTGGAGTTGAGTCTGGGAAATTTCTCGGATTCCTTATGAATCAGAGAGGAATAGAGGCGAACCCTGAGAAGGTGCAGGCGGTCATCGACATGCAGTCGTCTCGTACCATCCGAGAGATTCAGAAGTTAACAGGTTGTCTGGCGGCCTTGGGAAGATTTCTAAGTCAATCAGGCGACAAATGCCTATACTTTTCCAGGCAATTAAGAAGAAGGCAAGGTTTGAATGGGGGCCGGATGCTGAGGCGACCTTCCAGAAATTGAAAGTTCACTTGCATTCCTTGCCGAGGCTGGTCAGCCCTTTGCCCAAAGAAGTACTTTACATGTACCTGGCCGTCTCTGATCATGCGTTAAGCGCTGTTCTCCTTGCTGAAAGAGACAGCTGTCAGCTCCCGGTCTACTTTGTCAGTCATGTACTGAAAAATGCCGAGTTGAGGTATCCCTTAGTGGAGAAATTTGGTCTTGCACTCTTCATGGCTGTTAAAAAATTGAAGCCCTACTTTTTGGCACATGCAGTCGTCGTGTATACAGACCAACCTATCAAGCGGCCACTGACCATCATGGAGTCGTCAGGCCGAATGATCAAATGGGCCATAGAAATACAGAGCCTCGAAGTTACTTTCGAGCCTAGAAAAGCAGTGAAGGGGCAAGCCTTTGCTGACTTTATTGTTGAGATGACTCGTCCTCCTGACTCTCAAGTTACAAACCAAGTCTGGAAGGTATATGTGGATGGAAGCTCTACTTAAAATGGTTGTGGAGCAGGAGTCATATGTTAGTCGCCAGAGGGCGACAGGTACGAGTATGCTTTACGCTTCAGTTTTCAGGCCTCAAACAATGAGGCAGAATATGAAGCTTTACTAGCCGGAATCCGCATGTGCAAGGCGGCAGGAGCAAGAAAAATAGACGCCTGTTCCGATTCACAATTGATAGTGAGTCAGTACAATGGCGAATACGAAGCAACCCATCCGGCCATGATCAAGTATTTACAGGCGGTCCGACAAGCAGTCGGCTCCCTTGAGGATTTCCATCTGACCCAAGTGCCGAGATCAGAAAACAACCAGGCGGATGCACTTTCAAAATTAGCATCATCCGCCTCCTGTGATACTCCTCGAACTATTTTTTGGGAAGTAATGGAGAGGAGAAGCATTGAGGAAGAACCTATTGGAATCTTAGACAGAAGCTCAACCTAGATGGATCCAATCAAGGCATATCTGACAAATGGTACCCTGCCGGATGATCATCAACAGGCGGCAGCACTGAAAAGCCAGTTTTGAAATAATAAAGGGAGAACTTCACAAAAGGGGGTACCTTCAACCCTTCTTAAAGTGTGTTACTCCAGAAAAGGGGCGAGAGATACTAGACGATCTTCACTCTGGTTACTGTGCTTCCCATATAGGCGGTAGGACGCTTGCTCAACGGGCAAGGCGGCAGGGCTACTTTTGGCCTACTTTAGAAGCAGATGCGATGGAGATGGTGAAAAAATGTGACAATTGCCAAAGGTTTGGCAAGCTAATTCACCGTCCGGCTACTGACCTCACTACCATTCATAGCCCACTACCGTTTGCTAAGTGGGGCATGGATATTCTGGGTCCATATACGCCTGCTACAGGCGGAAGGAGGTACATACTTGTTGCCATCGACTACTTCACTAAATGGGTAGAGGCGGAGGCCGTAAAGGGAATCAAGACGAAGGATGTAATTTCATTCATCTGGAAAAATGTCATCACTCGGTTCGGGGTTCCCATGTCTATGGTTTTTGATAATGGTCCCCAATTTGAGACGCCTGTTCTCAAAAGCTGGTTGGGTAACCAAGGAATTGCACACTACTTTGCATCTGTCGGCCGTCCACAAGCAAACGGCCAGGTAGAAGCCTTTAATAAAATCATCTCAGACGGTCTCAAGAAAAAGATTGAACGATCAGGCGGCCTATGGGCGGATGAATTACCACATGTTCTCTGGGCCATTAGGACGACTGAAAAAGGGGCGACTGGAGAAACTCCATTCCTCCTAACTTATGGTGCGGAAGCTGTTCTTCCACTAGAACACTACGAGTCGACTCTTCGAGTAATGCTATATGACGAAGAGGCAAACTGGGAAGCCATGCGCCTGGCATTAGACTCACTTCCTGAAAGGAGGGGCAATGCTGTCTTGCGCCATGAAATTTACCGCCTGAGAATGACTAGATCATACAACAAAAAAGCACACAGGCGTCCACTCAAAGTGGGGGACTTTGTACTTAGAAAAATGGAAGCAGTTGGAAGGGCTAATGAGTCTGGCAAACTAACTCCCAACTGGGAAGGACCCTACCGAATCTGTGAAGAGGTCAGGGACGGTACCTACCGTCTGGAAACACCAGACGGCCAACCGTTGCCTCGAACTTGGAATGCAGATAATCTTAAGAAATATTTCTTCTGAATGATATAAATAGTCAAGGGCTACTTGATAAAAGTTTGCATACTTAATATTCAATTTTGTACTAAGAGGGGCACGCCTACTAACAAACAGTCGGCTACTCTCCATACTCAGTTTTCATTTTTACTTAAGAGGGGCATGCCTACTGACAAACAGTCGGCTACTCTCCATGTTTAATTTTTATTCTTACTTAAGAGGGGCAGGCCACCTATACATTTACAATCGCCTACTCTCCATTGAGTATTTCACTTTATCATTAGAGGGGCATGCCGTCTGTACCTTTACAGTCGGCTACTCTCCATTGAGTATTTTACTCTATCTTCAGAGGGGCATGTCGCCTGTACCTTTACAGTCGGCTACTCTCCATTGAATATTTTACTCTCACCATAGGGGCATGCCGTCTGGATATATAGTCGGCTACTCTCCATAGAAGAGGGGCCGACTGGTTCCAAAGCACACAGCCACCCCCCTTATACTTAGGTAAAAATGATCAGGGCCTGGCCGACCCTGTGCCTAAACAGGCGGCTACCCTCCTCTTATTTAGCACCTACGTTCACCAAGAACTAACCAATTCCACAAGCCGAATGATCAGTCCAGGCGCCAAGCCAACTGATCCAATCTTTAAACTAATTCGACTTGTCCCAACATCATAGCAGGCGTCCGACGGCATCCCCCCGGATGAAATTCGTCGCAGAGAGCAGCTCCCTTTTGGGTGGAACATTGCTCTATAAACTAATTACACGGCACCTATACGACTGTCCCCAAGGGCAACCACGTAGCCGTTTTTGAGACAAGGATAACTCTATCACTAACCAAACCAGTGGTAGCAGTTGACATCTGAGTCAGATGACCGCCTGTATTACTTGGGATAAATGCAGGGGGTACCTCTTGAGTTAATAGCCAACAAACATTGGCGAATCAAAAGGTTCAGCCGGCCTCCGCCTCCTGGTACCTTTACTACTCAAGCAGGAGTGACGGCGACTGAGTAACACCAAAGTTAACTCATAGTCACTCTCTCAAACTTAGTATGGAGCCTAAAAGGTATGAGTCGTCCGCCTGTTTTTAGCAAACAGGGGCTCTCAACCACTACTCCTGCTAGGTTAACAACCTATGAGTTAAAAGCCAACAAACATTGGCGAATAAAGGGGAACAACCGATACCCACCGCTTGATACCTCTACTACTCAGTTACTTGGCGACTAGGTAACAATCATGTTTACTTGGTCACTCCTTAAAAATTTAGTATGAAACTAAAAAGGTGTTCATACAACACCTGTTCACACTAGATTAAATATGGCGGGGAACAGTCGGCCTAGACGGCCTAAAGTCTCTAGCCTAAAAACATGACAAGTAGGAAACCACTTTCCTAATTGGTTAATTTTATATGACAGAACCGCCTGCCTAAAGGGGATCCAGTCTTTAAAATGGTTCGAATACCGATTGGATAAATGGCCGACTGAACGTCTAGCCTGGAAACAGACGACCAGTCGTCCAGGGGCATAGGCGGCGTGACTAACTATCTGTACCTGTCTGCAACTATCGGCCATGTAAAACAGTCGGTATAGTGTACAATTGGATATCAGAATATTCAATACTTGAACAAGTTTGAAGCAAAACAAAAATATTCATTAAAAGGAAGCCGGTCATTAAAGACCGGCAAAATATTCAGAGCCCCGGCCCTGGCCGGGTAAATACAAACAAACGGCACGCAGGCCGTGGAAAGAAGACATAAAGCTTAAGAAGGGGGCAGATCTTCAATATTAGCAGCTGCCGCCTGGTCAGCACTCTTCTTGCTGGACTCGGCTTCAGCTGCATCCTTCTTTGATGCATTACCCCCAAGCGGCACAAGCGCCACTACCGGCTGCTCCTCCTCCAACGCCTCTTCCTCAGCAGCCGCCAGGATCTCTTGATTATATCTATCAGAACACTGGCGGTACGTTTTTTCCCATGAGGCAAAGTCGGCATTGGGGAAGAGGCGGCCCCAAGTCATGCGCTGGATTTGAGCAGAGTCTTCCATCATCTCCCGGACCAGCTCTTTCTTTTCTTGCTCGGCCTTTTCCGAGAGCTCCTGAGTAAGACTCTTCTCCTGGGTCACCAGGCGTTCCTTTACGCTCGCCAAGGATTTCTCCAAGGTTTCGTATGAGGACATCTTTTGGCGAAGAGGTCTCAGCTCGGCCTTGAGGTTGTTGATGGTCGCCTCCAGCTCGCTATTCCTCTTCTGGGCCGCCTCTAACTGAGCCCGGATAGCGGCGGTAGCCTGCGCCTGATAATAAAGAATATCAATGGTCAGAACTTCATTTTGGGCAATTTGAAACATTGCCTTATCACAGTCAGAGGCGGCCATAGCTTTTGCAGCCTTTACCTCTTTGTTCTTCTGGTCAAGCGGCTTGCGAAGGCCGTTCACTCGGAGCAGGGCCTAAGTAAAAAGGGGAACAGGCATCAGTTTCCAAACAAAAAGAAAGCAGGCGTCCTGGAATTCCAATACTCAAAAATATGCTAAGTATACCTCAGCAAGGACCCCTGCAATCCCGTCTAGGTCAAGGGTGCCGACACCCCTGACCGCCTCCCTTTTAGCTGGAGGAACGACCTTAATCATAGACTTGGCCACCTCGACCAAGTCAGGGTCCTGAGGGCCGGCTACATCAAGCATAAACAAACGGATAAGACCTAGTAAAGAAGGGAGCAAGTCTAAAATTTACAAGGACAATTTCATACTTCTAGGTGGCCCAGCTGGAGTTTTAGAAGAAGTGGTCGGCTGTTTCTCAGCCGCCACATGTTTCCTGGCAGAACCAGGAGAGCTCGCAACAGTCGTCCTCCGGGCCTTGGGGTCCGGCTGTTGGGAAGAAGAAGCTCTTGGAGCGCCCGTCTAAAAAAGGAGAAAAGAGTCAGTATATGCATAAACACAACTCCAAAAAGAGGGTGACAGGTTCGAAGCCCACCAAGGGTGCCCCCTTATTGGGGGAGTCGGTTGAAGACTGTTGCATGATGGAGGCCCGCAACATGGCCGCCGCAGTTTTGGAGGCGGTAATTTTGCTCATGGCGTCCGCTGCAAAAACAAATAGCAAAGTTGATAAAAGTCATAACAAGAAATGCACGGAACAACAGAGTATTCGACAGGCCGGCTACCTCTTGAGCACCGACTGCTGAGGCCACAGGCGGCCAAAAAGTACTCGTCGTAGAGCCATTTGAAGCTCGGGACGCAGTGCAGGGGTACTTGCTCTCGTACCCCTGAAGTAGAGTTCACCTTCGACTCTACTTTGAAGAGTCCTTTATCTAGGATCTCTTTCTTAGCCTTGGGGGGAACAGGCGGCATGCTGCGGCCGCCTGCAAGAAGGGGCGGATCCCTGTTCCACCTGTTGAAGCGCTTGTTCAGCTCTGTGTCTGAACTCTCAATGATAAGGAAGGTGCTCCGCCAGTCCTTCCATTTGTTTGCTTTACCTCTCGTCATGAGGTAGCCCCTGTGGCTTGTCAATTGATACCAGCCGGTACCGCCTGCCTTAGGGGTCCGGCTGAGGTAGTTCATCTGGGCGAAAGCCTCGAAGTTCGGCTCCACCCCGTGCAGTTCGCACCCGGCCACATAGCCGAGTACGTTGACCCAGGAGTTCGGGACTAACTGCCATAACCCCAACTCATACCCATCCAAGATCCGCTGAACAGCCGGATGTAGTGGGAAGCGCAGCCCAGCCTTGATGGCCGCCTCGTAGCAGCCAAAGCAGGCGCCATCATAACTGGTACCAGCCGGCCAGACGACTGTGTCTTCTGGATCCGGCACGAACACTAAAAAGCCGGGGCCCATTGTGTGGTTTGCGATAAAGCTCTCCACTTTCTCTTGCATGGCCGTGATCCGGCCCCGAGGTACCGTGCAGTAGTAGGGGGTATTTTGCTCTCGGTGAGAGGCGGATGGCTCCGCCCGATCGTCTCCCTTCTCAACTGCGTGAGAAAGCCTCGCCTCTTGTAGGCGGCTGTTTTTCTCTTCTGTGTCCAGAGAAGCATGGCCAGAAGAGCTAGACTCGGAATCGTCCTCTGACGAGTCCGAAGAGGACGACTTCTCTCCTCTCCCGGAGGGGCCCGCCTCCTCTCCTTTAAAAGGAGCAGGAGAGAATGTAGAATTGTCAACTGTAAAATGGGAAGGGGTCACTTTGACTCCTCCCTCAGAACTGCCGGCTTTCAAGCCGCTTTGTTTCACTTCGACATCTGGCGCCTGGTCAGATGTTTCACTAATCGGCACCCTATGGGAGGAGCCGTCTGAGTTTGAGATCCTGGCAGTCTTTTTTGTTCTGGCCATCATGCTGTGCATAGACACAGATACAGTCGGACTTTGTATAAAGGGCAAAGATGGGTCCAGAAAAGGGCAGGCGGCACTCCTAGTCCTAGATTCAGCCGTCCCCGGTGACCGGCTGATCACTAACCTAGGTCGTGTCGTGTGCTTCCGTGGTGCCATTTCATAAAGTAAAGAGAAAATTAAGAGTAAGAGAACCGACGGTTACCTGAACGAGTGACGATTGATGAAGTTCTGAAAATCCTTTGCAGTCGGCTTGTCAGAGCAGGCGGTAGGCAGAAAGGGTCCAAAATGTCAGAGCAAGTTCAGGGGTCCGAATGTTCTCTCACAAAGTTTTCAAGTGTGAAAATGACCGAAGTCTAACACTCCTTTATATAGGCGAAGTGAGAAGGCGAAGGGTCACTTCCAGAATTCAAAATTTTGGCGGGAGAATCTCTCGGCCTCTCGCCGAGTGACACCTGTAGCAGGCCGCCGCCTGTTACAGGGCGATACCTGTCACAGGTAACACGTGACCAGTCACGTGCCACCTGTGAGGGGCAAATGATTAGGGGATTTTGCTCCCACCAATCGGAATGCGCCACGTGGGCCAATCATTCTTACTAATTGGATAACAAATGAGCAATGAGCAAGTAAGATGGGATAAGATGGGGTAAGATGGGATCTAATTTATGAGCAAGTAAGATGGGGTAAGATGGGATCTAATTTATTCTATTGCAAACACAACTGCAAGCATTTCCTTTATAGTGGTAGTATAATTTTGTTGATCATCATCAAGAGTCCAACTACCATAGCAAATGGAATGCAACTTTCCCTCTTTCCATTGACCTAGAACAACACCAACTGCAAAATCACTAGGATCACACATCAGTTTAAATGGCAAAAGCTTGCACAATAGGTGTTATGAAAAATGCTTCTTTAAGTGTGTTAAAAGGCCTTTAGAGAAGTTCATCAAAATGAAATTCAACACCATTTGAAGGAGTGTAGTCGAGGATTTTGCAGTAATTGAAAAATATTTAATAAACCTTCAGTAAAAGCCAGCATGCTCGAAAACATCGGCAGTATTTGATATGTCTATTTTATATAGTATTTTACCCCCGTCCATTGGTCATAATTGGTAGTGTTTTTGGCTCTTTAGAGCCACTTTTATTACTAATTGGTGTTTTCTAGTGTTTTTGTAGTTTTGGTTGACTTTGTAGGGATTTGCACTTTTTGAGCATTTTCTCGAGATATTATGGAGTGACTACGAGCATTAGAGGAGCACGACCAGTTTTTATAGCCCAGGGCCGGTTAGAGTCATCGAACCGGTGATTAAGTGCTAAGCATATGAGATTCCGAGGCATTTGGACCGAGTATTCAAGACCCGAAGAGGAAATCTGGATTGGGCCGAAAAATCGGAGCCCAATCGAAGTCCAACCTTGCCCAAGTGCCCGGGCCCGGCTAAGTAAGCTCCCACATGAAGGCGCGCCCGGCCAGGCGAGGAAGATTAGTTCGCGCCGAAGTTCGCGCGCGGCCGGGCGCGAGAGAAGCTCATATTGAAAGAAAGGCGGGCCCGATCGGGCGCAAAGTTTTTAGGAGCTAATTCCGGCTATTTATCTTAGTTTTAATTAGGAATAATTATTTTTGTATAGATACGATTTTAATGCTTTCGATTAGTACTTCTTCTCTACGACTTTCTCTCTCTACTTAGTTTTTTATTATTTTCTCTCTCTACAACTTTGTTCTCTACTCTGTTCTTAATTCAACTCCTTAATTCTAATTACTTTGGTAACGATTTCTTCTACTTTAATCACAGTTATTTACTTTATTTCTTTCATCATGTCTCCTTTAATTGCTTTGTTTAGTTTATATTTAATTATGTCTGATTAGTTTTCTTTCTAGGGTTTATGGGGATCCATAAATAGTATGAAGGGGTAATTTATTGTTGTTTTGTCAATGCTAGATTAATTTCCTATTAATTGATTTAATGCTCTGTGACTAGATTAGGCCCGATCTTTTATGCATGAGTTTGACAATATTAATTCGAGATTCGAGAGATGAGAATTGATGTTTAGGTCTAGTTTCAATAGGCAGGTTAATTTATAAATGGTTAAGTCGAGATTCGAGAGATGAGATTTAATACCGGTAGATTAATTCTGTGATTGTAATAAGTAGCGAGAGCCCTTTATGATCTGATTAATTGATGCATTGATGATTGATTGTTATGTTTTACCCTGGAATATTATTTATTGGTGAACCTATGCCCTACGTCTTTTATTCATTGATTTTCTCTATTCTTACTCTTCCCTACTTTTACTCTTAGTAGTTTAGTTATCCTCTGATTACAATATTTTGGTTACTTAATAATTTAGATTATAATAATTAATTAGGAATAGAAAGACTTGTTTCCCCGTGGATTTGACCCTACTTCCCTATCAGTATTCATGGATGGCTTTAGTGTTGGTGGCTCGTGTTTTAATACATGCCCGAAAAGCCACGTATCCCGGTGATGGAGGTGTGTGGGGGTAACTTGGCAATTACAGACACCTTGGCCGGATGAACTTTAATCCCATTTTTGACACTTTATGGCCTATCACAATGTCTTCCTCGACAATAAAATGACACTTCCCCCAATTTAAGACATGACTCGTCACTTGAGCATTCTCACAAGATTAGCAAGACATGTATCAAAAGACGAGCCACCAATACTAAAGTTATCCATGAGTACTTCTTCCTTTAGCATTTCGAAGAAGATTTGATGTCATGCACCTTTGAAATATTGATGAGACATTGCGTAGACCAAAGGACATACTTCAGTATGCTTATATCCTATATAGAGATGTCAAAGGTAGTTTTCTCTTGGTCCCAAATGTTCTCCAAGAGCGGAACATTTGTATCGATGAAGTAGAATGCTAGGTTGGGAACTTAAATTTTAATGCATTTGTTCCTTGTAAATCAGTCAACCAAAAATTCTTGCCTTGCCAGCTTAGCAATGGCAGCATGAGTGTTGGGAGTCTATTTAACTACTACTTCCTTCGTTCTATACTTGACCTTGTTTGACTTTTTCAACTATTCACATTCTTCCGTCATTTGTGAATTATATAAGGAAAAACATATTCATGTGGTATCTTATCAGAATCGTCTCAATAAACAATACTTCCTCTGTTTTTTTATACTTGCAACACACCTTTTATCACGCTTTTCAAGAAGGTGATTAAACTAGGTAAATGAATGAATTAAGCTATGAAATTTAAAATGTAGCAACTTATCCATTTCTTCTTATAGATGGTAAAATTTTGTAAATTAATTTATCCGTTTACCTTGTCTAATATCTTCCTTAAAATGTGTGCCGAAGGGGTGTGTTGCAACTAAATAAAAACAAAGGGTATATATTATCTAAATTTTTAATTTATGAGAATTAAAGAACAACGAAAGTATTTATTTGTTTTGGAATACCTCATGGTTCTTTAAGGGAGTTCAATTGACACGACATGCATAAGATCATCTAGCATTAAAAAGCTCCTTTCCTAATCATGCCAGTAGTTTTTGATGGAAAAATGATCAAATCTTTTGAAATTGATCTAGAATTTAGTCTCTTCATTGAATAAAGGATTGATTTCTTAGCATCACGTTGTATACGTGCTTCCGGACCTTTCCTTGAAAGATAAAAAATGTCTATCTAAACTTGTTTATGATATTAAACATCCTAGTCTTCCCTCACTGCAACATACTCCCTTTTGATCAATAAGAAAACTTCTATTAAGAAGCACACAAAGATAGAGAAAAGATCATCATTAACAGAGAAAAGATCATCAAAATGAACTTTAAGGTCTCTTTAACATAATAGCATGAGGATAAACCAAATGATCTAATCACTTATAGATAAAACATCACAAGTGAAAAGAGAATATAAGCATTAGTTATCATCAAGTCGAATACTAATAAATGCCCAATCCTTTTTCTTTTTTTTTCTTTTTTTTTTTTTTTAACTATCAAACACTAATGGATGCCATTCAAAACATTGTTTTTTTTTTACTAAGATTGTACAATTACTAGTATGCAAAGCACTCACCTCTGTCTAGGATGATGCAGTCATTGTAGTAAATATCATAACGACTAAGCCAGCCACCCGTCCCATGCCCTCCAAATAATAATAGCTGATACAACACAAACAAACAAATCA
This sequence comes from Chenopodium quinoa, assembly GCF_001683475.1. Lineage (NCBI taxonomy): Eukaryota > Viridiplantae > Streptophyta > Magnoliopsida > Caryophyllales > Amaranthaceae > Chenopodium > Chenopodium quinoa. The sequence continues at coordinate 3,915,106 of NW_018742390.1, read as the reverse complement.
TACCGGTCAGCTTCATAGTTTAAGCAAATGAAAAGTAACATGATAAAAATATAATAAATTGCATACCCTTTTAACAACCTTGTCAAAGAAATAACACAAGAAACTATTTCAAGGGACACATCATCAAATAAAAAATGTATGCAAGAATTCCATGTGAATAGTGATATACTTCCTTTGTTTTTTTTCTTAATTACAACACCTCTCATTTTACGCTTGTCGATGCATCATTTTAATCACTAGTATCTGCTGATATATATAAATTAGAAAAATTTTGATATTATGAATGTATAAACCGAAACTAATCTAACAAGATCCCACATGACTATATTTTCCCTTAACTATAAATCGTCAAAACCAATTTCAAACACTAAGACATAAGCCAATACTATAAGTTACGTAGTATGCCATTTGAGATTTAGAAAATTATCATATAATTGTAGCATATATACAATTAATAATGTAATAATTTGTCCATTACTCTTGGAACAAAACAAAGCATTCTTGATTTCTATTTTTTTCTTCTTCCCTTCTATAAAAGAGGCAAATGAGTATAATAAGCATTTGCAAAGCTGCCTGAATAATCACTTTGGTTTTCAGACAAGTGCAAGGCATAATAAAAATTTGGAATTAGCATCAAAGTAACCACAAGGACACATTGTTTGTTGGAAGGTATGTGGTGTTTTTGTTGAGATTAAGCAGCATATACAAAACAGGTGCATGATTCAATCTTATCTCTAAATTAGAATACATAGAGTGTAGCTGATCCTAAGGATTAAGTTTTAACCATTTTATAAGCAATAGCAGTTTTATTTTGATATCTCCGTCATTTAAGCCAAGAGACAAGGCTATATACGGAATTGAAAGCTTAAGGAGTCGACTAAGTTGACACTTCGCCCATGTCTCACATCATTGTAATACCCTACCTTTTGAAAATTTTGAGATAACTCTTGTGATTAGTGTTTGGACAATCATACCCTCTAAAATGCTTATTTACTTATGTGCTCTCATTAATGTTAAATTGTTAATTGCTTCTTTTTTTTTACTCTAAAGAATAGTGTGCGGACATTTATAACCTTAAATATATTTGTTTACATATTTTCCATTATTAATTCTACAACAATTAAAGTTGTAGCATAGGGCCAGAGTGAAAGAGCTCCCCGAACATGGCTAGCTATGGCGCGTGCATTAACTGCTAGTTTAATTAAAAGCTTCCAAAAATTAATTTGATCTCCCTGCGTCATTATTAGCATTTTTGTAATTTCCAACTTTAAATAAATGATTTCAAGTTATTTTTAAATCATTTTCATTTGCTTTTAAATCATTTAGAATTACTTTTACTAGTTCTTTCCAACTTTATAATCAAATGAACAAAAACTTGTTTTTTCTCTACTTCCACGACAAAGGTAATAAAACCAAAGTAAAAATTATAAAGACTACAAATGTGTGCTTGAATAAGTTAAAATTAATACAATATAGTGACCTATATCATGCAAGGTCTAAATTAATACATAAAAATACAACTTTGGACAGAAAAATACTTTGCATAATTTTCAGAATTATAAAATAAATTATTAGTAAGAAGAAAAAATAAATAAATAAAATAAAAAATAAAAAAATAAAATTGTGGAAAAACTATGTATGTGTTGGTAATATCATTGCTTTTCATATATAAAGGTTCCGGCTACATGTATTGATGTGTATCGTGTGATTAACATATACATAGTATGTTATTATTATTATTATTACTACCTCCGTTAATTATTATGTGCAACAAAGGAGTATTATTTGTGAGACATAAAATATTCCTTTGTTGCATATAATAATTAACGGAGCTAATATTTATTATTATTATTATTATTATTATTATTATTATTATAATTATTCACAAAGGTTACCACTTCTGCAGAATCTGCTTATTCTTTAACTCCTCGACAATCAGCATTATGGAAATCACAGCACAAAGATCACACCTCTGGCTTCGGGCGGTCCCTATTTCGAGGTTGGGTCAAACGATGAATGCCAAGACTTATCGCTGTGTGTTGTGCTACCGGTTGGATGTTCCATAGTTCTCTATCACGACGTCGTGCTCTACTTGTTCAAGGGCTTTTGCTGGGATCACGCGGTGTCTTATGCTGGTATTGTGGGTATTAAACATCAGCATAATGTTATTCGGGATACCCTTGTTAGATGTTTGCTATTGGTCTAGAAAGGAGGTGGACATTGGGTTACCTAGAGGGAACGACGGGGGGCCAGATGTTACTTTATTCATGGAATCGTGGTCGCGATGTGTTACTTGACAGGGTCTTCTCCATTGACATAGTTTGGGCATTCTGACTTTGTTTCTGGATGGATGGGTAGTGACTGATGCAGCCAATCAGAAGCGGTCAAGTACGAATTCAATTCTCGAGCAATCGGATATGGCTTCCTTCCTCTCTCTTTCTCTTCTCTTGGGGAGATAGAAAAGAGGTTGTTGCATTGATGAAGCGAATCCAAAAGTTTTCGATGACTCAGGACATTAGGGCGCGTGCTGCAGCTCATATCTTTACTAGGATCGGGTTTTCTATAGCTAGAGGAGTGGGGGCCAGATTATATCTCGGCTTCCCACTAACAACAACAACAATAATAAATATAAATATAAACATAAATATAAAAAATAAAAAATAAAAAATAAAATTGAGATAGAGTGCAAGTAGGCAATCAATACAATAATCATCTTAATATATTGATCATCATTCATCCATCAAATTAGATTATTGTAAGATTTTAGGGGGCATAATATCATGAAGAGGGGAAGGGTTAAAAGCAATACTTGATAGAGAAACAATAGATAATGATGGTTAGCAAAAGGGATAAATTATTAGCAAAAGTGGTAAATAGTTAGCGGATGGGGTAAATAGTTGGCAAAAGGGGAAAGGAAAGTAAATTAAAACAATGGTAATTATTGTAAGGTAGCAAAACATCTTTGTTATAAGATACTATTTGGAATGTTATTACGTAGAAGAATGCAACAACAAAAAAATAAAAATATTAAATTTTACCCTTCAAAATTTAAAGCAAGATTAAATTGAAAAGAATCATCCAGCTCAGAACTTACGTAGTGCCCTCTGGATGTGACAGAATGACCACATCGGGAGGAAGGTGCCTGACCAGGAAGCTTCAGTTGGGTCCAACCAGGTGTTTCATTTTCTTCCTTGCACAACAAAGAAATAAAGCAGGAATAATTTAGCGATGCAGTTATCTAAAGCACTAATGCATGAGATGCCAATAAGATAATTCATATCCAATCAGATTTCACTTAAAAATACAGAAATATCGCAAATCACCTTAATCTAGATGCATGAGCTAATATAAATACCAAGCTTAGCTTAGGGTAATGCAAAGAACTCAGGTTTGTTTACTTCATAACCAAGTACAATTCCCATCAAAGGCACAACTGCATAGGGGAGCTTCTCCTTCACCCCAACGGCCCTACCTCTTTCCTTCTTTTACTATGCCCAAATCCCACCAGACTCCCTTGAGGCCTCAGCAGTAATTCCATAACAACCCTAAGGGCTTATTACTACCTTATGTACCAAAATATGAATTTAAGACTTTAAGTATATGTAGCTATGCTAGAGATAAAACTAAAGTTACCTAACATTGCTTTTAGACTGGCACACACAATAGAAAAACAAATGTCTAATTCTAGAAGGAATCACATAAAGCATTACTGAACACCGCTTATTCCTTTTAATTAATAACATTAAGGTAGAAGTCTGCTAATAGAATGCACTAGCCTCTATAAAGGTAGAGGGCGTGCTTAATTAGTTAATCATCCGTCCCACAAACTCAAATATGATTATCTTCTATGGCCCCTCATAAAATTCCCTTTTATGAAGTTACTTAGCAACAATGTAAGGATACAACTCACATGACACTTGCAATTTGGGGAAGTAAAAGAATAATCAACAAGTTACCTTCTTCAATGATTCCCTTTAAAGCCCAAAAATCCCCCACAATTCCGCTGCTTCCTGCAAAATGTTCATAAATAGGCATTCTAAAGTAACTCCAACAAAACGCAATTACAAAAAGAATCTTTAAAGAACAAAAGACAAATGTACTATAAATATATGGTAGTAGGATAATTTTTTGACTTTTGTCCTAAGATTTTCTTTATTGATTCATTTATTATGTTCCAACAAGCATCATTGATAGGGATTGTCAGAGTGGGACCTTAAAGAAACTGAGATAGATATAGTGATGAGACTGTCAAGGGAACGGCTGCATTAGACAAAATTGAAACCGGAATACTTAAAAGACTTATTGAATCGCTGCAAATTTACTTATTTATTTGTTCACTTTGGGAAGAAAAAAAAAAAATCAATTATGATTCCAGGTACGCGAAAGTTGGGCTTTCACTGTTTTATGATTAGGGCATATACTATTTTTATCCGTTATGGTACCTAGAGTATTGGAACCTCTTTTGACCTGATACCTGATACCTAATCCGGCTCTGACTTTGGTTCCAGAACCGACAGTTCTGTAGCGGTTTCGGTTCTGATTCTAGGTACCCTGCTTTTCTTTTCTTTTCTTATCTTTCTTTTTTTTTTCTTTTTTCTTATTGGTTTGCTCACCCAATCAGGTACTTTTTAAAGCATTGCAAATACCAACATTAAGTGTTAGCAAGGAAAAGAGAAGTTCAATTTGAATCACAATTTGGAAGTGACTCAATGTACTACCTAATCGTTAGTACACGTGCGGTAACATAATTGCAAGCCTTCACTGAACCACAATTCAATAGCATAAACCTCATAGCAAAATAAGAGAACTAAAAAGGCTCAATCTCCACACAAAAAAAATAAATCTACAAAACAATTATAATTTAAAAAAAGAATGAAGTTTTTTAGGGTCGGTGATTAGGATTTAGGAATAAAGCCAAGGGACAAAATCCTCATAGAAAAATACACAATCTTTAAATAAATACAAACTAAAATCTTCGAGAAAAGATCTCCTAAGACCCTAACATCACAATTGATATTGAAATTTTATTGGTTGCCTTTTTTTATTATTTGTTTACAACAACTTCAGAAGAACAAATATTAGTCTGCTCAGGCATGCAATTTTTTTTTTTTTTTTCTCACCTTATTCAAAGACAGGAAGTCCTGAGAAGAGAGTATATATCATAGGCAAATGAAGAGAATAATGGATGTTACCTCTTCCCCCGTAAACTAATAGTCGTTTCTCAACCATCGTTGCTGAATGACCACATCTAGCAGGAGGCACTGTTCCCGAGATTGACAGCTCTGTCCACTCAAGAGATACTGTTCATGTGACACAACACAATAATGCCAACATCAACAAAAATATTGACAAATTAGCTCAAGCCAAAGATGTTGGGGAGGAAAACCATTGCCACAGAAAAGTGAATTACTTGTGTCCAAAACATACACGTCTGACAGCCACTTTTTACCATCCCAACCACCACACCTACAATAAGGCAGGATAAAATGGCATCACTTAATTGGCAAATGGACATCAACAAAATATTAAAACGCACATGACAATCTTCTGATTTCCAATAGGTGCAGCAGCAGCAAAATCTCGAGCCGGAGGTAAGTCACCAAAACCTGACAATTCTGACCATTGCCATATATCTGATTGAATTAAATAGTTTCATTAGGAAATGTTTAGGAAGTACAAAATTTAAAAAGTGAATACAAACTCTGTTGTCACATAACTAATGCAAACAAAGAATCCTAGAATGATTATATAGACATTACCTGTGTCCAGTACCCAAAAGTCACCAAGCCTGAAATATAAATGTTCAACAGTTAGAAGAATAAAGAAAAACCCGGGCTAGAAACACAAAACAAAGTGCACAAACCTTTTGGCACCCGAACGTCCACCAAATATAAACATATGGCAGTCGATAGCAACAGCTACATGAAATGCCCTGGGGCTTGGACCAACCTGTCCATCAGAACCACCACCAGTGCACTCAGGCTGAAACCACAGCTTTTTCTCTGAATCAGTGAAAAGACAATGTCAAAATAGAACAAGAACAGCAGATTCTAATATTCCTTATAAGATGATAACAGAAGCCTCATGTACAGATAAAATAAATAAATAAAAATAAAAAGAATGCTAGTATGCCAAATTCCACATTTTAAAATATACTTCCTCCATGTAGCTATCACATTGTACCAACACCTTGAATTTAAAGATTATGCATGATTTTAAGGCAACTTTTAGCTGAACCTTTCAATCTCTTCCCATCACTCAATTAATGCAAGAGAAAATTGAGATTCCGTGCATTCAACAAAGCTAATTGAATCAAATTAAAGTGAATTACATGATAGTCTAGAGAGAGAAAGTCTTCCATAGCTTGAAACCCACGTTTTTGTTCTTTGATTTTGAGCTCGATTTTAATGGCGAAGAAAAAGAAGGGGAAGGGAAGAAAGAATTCAAGCTCAAAATCCAAAAAGAAGTAGAAATCGAAGCAAGATTCAAGACCCAGAACGAGAAATTTCACCAAAAGGGTAGAACAGAGCATGGCTTCGGAAGATATTTCAGTGGAAAGCTGGTTGGATTCAATGGTGGAGAATGAGATTCCGGTGAAGGAAGTTACCCCTGAAGAGCGTGAACAGCATCAAGGTGACTTCAATCAATGGCTGAAGGTACTTCATTCGTCTTCTTTACTTATTGATGATGATGTTGATAGAACTGTTGATTGTAGTGGTAGTGCTGTTGATTTTGATAATCCAACTCCTTGATGATGCTTGAGGATCCACACATCCATCATTGATGTCAACATAAGCATCTCTACTAAACTCATCTTAACTTTATTATTGCTACCTCATTAGAATTGCAACATCCTTTGTGTCCTAGCAAGCAACATCAAAAACAACTAAGTGTACTCACAAATAATTCACACTAAACTACTTCAACGAAGGGAGAAGAACTAAAGTCTTTCCAAAGGCAAAGGAATAACACAATTGATTATCCTAGCTAGGGAATCAAATCTAAAGGTGATTGCAATAGAATGGTGAAGTGTTTCATCATTAATTTAAGGTCACGATCACACGTTATTGTCCAACAAAAAACAATACGAAGTTGTAATTAATGACCATGGATGATCACTAGAAGTGTCAAAGGGAATTTCCAAATGATGCAAAAGAGGAAAGTTAGAGAAAGAAAGGATAGAAGAAAGGGGGTAAATTAAGCACTTTGACATATTTTTTATGCTAACACATTTGTCTTGATAGCTTAAACGAGCATCATTTTCACTCAGTTTAATCTCTAAAGGGAACATTTACGTCACCCGAGTAATTATACAAATGTGCATTCACAAATCTTATTGGAAAGAGAATGGCTCTTCCTCAATGGCCAAGAAGGTAAATAAGCGTTTAAGAGGTGAACATTGGAGTGGACCCTCTTAGGACACAATTCTTTTTTATGTTACTTTACTCCTTCAATGGAAATTTCATTGTGGAGTCATGTAGTGCGAACCTGAGCATGAAAACACCTATTCTTTGGAGCATCATATCTATACAAAAAGTTTACTTTAATGCTCATAAATCCGGAAGAGCTACAGTTTACTAGGAATGAAGTACGGCCTTTTCTTGCTAGATGCCTTAGATAAGTTTATTAATGCACGAAAACATCTTCGTAAAGGTGAAAACTTGGAAGATAAAATGCAACCAAGATCAACATATCAGCAGAGAAACCTATGGTCTTGGTGGGTAATATTAAGGAAAATCGGAAACACATCCGGGTTTGTAGATTCAACGGCACCAAAAACTCAAGCTTTCCCCTCTAATTGAAATCAACTTATTAATAGTATAATGCAATATATTGATTTCAAAACAAGGATTCCATTCTTGCTGGTGAGTGCTGACTACAAGACAGAAATATCACTTATTTGTAAATTAATGCTATGGAAATCCAATGCTTTGAACCATTTCACTACCAATTCGAGACATCAACATAACAACCATGAGGACAGAATAGGGTCACTGCTGGGATGTTCAAAATTGAATGCAGCTTCATTTGGATAGTGAAAGGCAACAAATTAGAACTCGTACGAATATTATGTCCAAACCAAATTGAACAATACAATGCAAAATGTAGCTTATGAGCTTAAATTCACGTAAAATGTTCTAATGAAAGTGAGAGTGTTGCTTGCATATTTTCAGAGCATGTAAATGTTTTCCATAATTATTGCTGGGAATAATATGACTTAATACAACTATATGATTAGAACCATATCGTGAAATTTGCTGATTACTGTAGAAATTATCAGTGTTTAGTTAATTACCTATATATGACTAAAAATTTGGGTTGATTTTTTTCTTACGCATGACTGATATTTTGAATTGTATCAATACATTTTTCTTTTAACTGAACTATATAGATACTATGGTGATTTCAAAGCACTAAAATAACAAACTCACAGCACTTTGGCTTGGCACATGGCAGTTGATAGAGAATTTTTTGACCCACATAATTACACAGCTGAGTAGGTTAGTTTAATGTTTAGGCTGCTTAGCAATGTTTGGCATTATTATCAACACAACTGCAAATGACCTACTTACCAACTGGACATCGAAATAAAGCCCCAATCAATATCAGACATGAACCAAATGAAGGCCAAAAAACAAAAGCTTCCACTTCAAAAGTTCCAATTCCAATCACCTCATTTGAATTTTACATTAGGCTTCAATTCTGATTGCTAACTAGAAAGTAGAGCGGTTACTAATTGTGAGAGCTGATACTTTCGACTCTTTAACTTTTATTTATCAATGACAACATGTAGGCTATCTATATAAGCAAGGACATATAAACACCCACACCTTGCAACATAAAACCCAAAATTGTTGAGTTTAGCAAGAAAATATTAAACCCACGTTAAACCTGTTCACTACCCTTTGCCTTCAAGCTCAACCATAGGCCTATGGGCTACGATAGCTACGTATGGAGCACTCTCATTACCAACCCAAGATCATTAGAAGCTTCCAAAGACTTCAACATCATAATACTAATTTAATAAGCAAGACAAACATAACTTTTTCAAATATCCCGATATCCCATCTCTTTTCTCTTTTACTATCCTCAACTTAACACCACTAATCTTTATATATCGTAAATGTTCATAATTAATTCTCAAAACCTTAACATACCATTGGATAGCAATCAGTTTCGACAAAAAACATGCTCATCGAATCTCTTCCCCAATTTTTGAAAAGGCGCGCTTGGGGCTACAGATCTAACCTTAGGATTATTGCTAGCATAAAAAAATCGATTACTCAAGCTCCGTATTTAACTTATAATCCTAAGGTCAGATCTTTAGTAATAATAATACACCCTCCATCCTACTCTAATTGGCCACATTAAATAAAAAGTCAGTCGTAACAAAATTCTCACAAAATTTGCATAATCATTGAAGAAAACAAGCATCTGATTACAATACCACGGACTAAATCCCAAACTTACAGCATGTATTAAAAAAAATAACACCCAATAACAGTATAAAAATTTGTTGTAGCAATCAAAAGCAAAGAGAAAAAGAAAGTACCAGCGTCATAGACAGTGATATCATTGAGGAAGCGTTTATCAACCAAACCTCCAAAAATCACGACTTTCGATTTCCCAATATTCACAGCACTATGCCCACTGATCATATTCAACAACCCAAAATCCAGAATCCATTAATTGAAATGCCAAAACAAAACAAAAAGAGAGAATTCAAAGTTGTTGTTTAATTTGATGAAAAATGAATAAGAATGTACCTTCGGGCATGAGGGAGAGTGCCTGCAAAATCAGCAGAAGAAGCTCGAATCCAGTAATGCATATCTTTCTCTCTACTCATTCTTGCTTACAGCGTTTTGCTTATATAAGATCTAATTAAATTCAATAATCATTAAGATATTACAATTTTGTATTCGTTCTAGTAAATCGGGTGGGTATCCTTGAAAATTAAGATGTACCGAGTAACAATTTTTGTAGTTTCGGTAATAATGGTTTTTCACCGTATACCGTTTAGTGTTCGTTTGGCGTTGCTGTGGTTTTATGTTTTTTGGAATTTTATTGTATAAAAGTACTAGTTTTAAGTCTCGTGCCATGCACGGTAATAAATTTTAAAAAAATCATTTTAAATTAGTTTTTTTTATAAAAAAAAATTAGTTATATGTATCAAATTAAATTAAAAATAAAATAAAAGTAAAGCAATAGTTCAATATATAAAATTACTCGGTTTTAGACATATTTAAATAGATAAGTTCAAACACGCGATATTTTAGACTTTATTGGAGCATTCACATTGTATCACTATTTCATTCCCTTTGGTTTTTTTTATCATCTTAAATTCGGCTAAGTTAATCTATGTCTTTACCAATTTTTTATTATTTATTTATATTTTTTATGGATACCATCTTGAAAGATGTATTAGTTGAATACATTCAAGAAAAATGAAATCATTACCTACTTCATAAAATTTTAAATCAAAACCATGGATAAAAAAATCTTTCCAACTGCCTCTACAACATAAATGAAGATTCTAATGTTAATTTTGTATGCATATCCTTCTGGGTTCATAACTTCCTGCTTTTCACCGGTTTTTACAACAATAAAATTTAAATTGCACTCCCTCACAGTTTACTTATTCCTTAATAAAAAGCTAGAAAATGTATGTATGACAGCTATATGAACAAAGACTTATTTACACATGTCTACTTTTTTTTTTTTTGAAAGATACATATGTCTCTTTAATATTTCCTCTATTATCTCATAATATGTTACACAATTAAAATTTTCTAATACTTATTGAAATGATTTAATTAATATCAATAATTATTTAAAAAAATGCATACATAGATTAGCTATATTAGCCCTATATTGAGCTATATCCAATGCCTTTTTTTCCTAATTTGATCTATGAAACTATTAATTATTTTATATGTAAAGACAAAGTTATATTTAGCTAGTATTGATGTAGTATACAAAATGTTTAGTATAACACAATTTTTGTCAAACTTTAATTTAACATATTTAATATTTTGTACAGATTTGTAAATGGTATGGTTGACTTATTTATATTACTTATATTGTATGTTATTAACTTAGTATGTTCCACCTTCCAATTGTTTTCCTTAATTTCCTTAAATAAAAAGATAGGAGAAGAAAAAAGGAAAAATAAAAAGGTGGGAAAATTATTCATAACGTAGTGACAAGTGTCATTACTCATTTGCTTTTAGTATAGATATATAGATATGACATATATCACATAATGAATCAAAAATTATTTAAACTTATTAGAATCATAATAATTTTGAAAACTGACAACAAAAAAGTGGAAACACCTTTTCTTGTTTCCTATTTTTAGTTTTTAGTTTTTAAAAAAACAGGAAACTAAAAACCAAAAATGATGTCAAACAAGCCTTAGTTATTCGTTTATTTATTATATACCCATTAAAAATTTTAAATGCATCGTATATTCCGATGTAATCCCCCGTATTTATAAATATTTTATAAATGAAATTTTATTTTATTTATAATATTTATTTTACTTTTCCGAAATTTAATTACAAAAGTTTCAAATTATTAATATTGGTCGAAAATTATTTTAGCACAAACTATTTTATGAACCTATGTTCTACAATTCATGATCATACAAACAAAGCCTAGTCCATTTCATTTACCTAATTGGCCCATTAATTTTATGAGGCCCAATTTTCTTACTTACCCTATAACATTCTCTCCCATAAATACCCCATTAATCCCCAAAAATTTCCCACACAAAAAGGTTAGTCTTATTTTCTCTCTCCTTTGTTTTATTAATTTGTATAATTATAATTATTGATTTATGGATTTTGATTTATTGTTTGAAAGTAATTTAATTAGTATCAAGTTGTATTTTGATGATTAAACTTTATAATTTCAGATTTTATAATGTCATAATTTTCAGATTTTGTAAATTTTATAACCTAGGGTTTTTAATTATTGAAAATCATGATTATAGGGTTTTTATGAACAATTGATTTAGGGCTTTTATAGTAATGATGTTTTGAAATTTTGGTGATTATAACTAATGATTAGTTTAATTTAATTCCAGATTATTTTGAACATGTAAATTCGTGTTTTAATTTTTAAATTTACGTTCGTTAATATTAATCCCGTTTTAATCCCGATCAGGTTCTGAACTCATCCGATTTTGACAAAAAAGTAGTGTTTTCCATGTGGAAACAACGTTTTAATAAGTTTTTATTTTCCATCCGATTTTGACAAAAAAGGTTCTGAACCCTCTCGTGGCTAAATTCAGCCTCTAATTATGATTTTCGGGCAGTTTTTTATTTTAAAGAAGTTTTTTTATAATTAAAATATTATCCTTGAGTTTGATTGATAAAATTAATTATGTTTAAAGTTAATTAAGCATAAATATATGTTTTTATTGAAGTTTTAAGTGCTAGAAATAGTTTCTAAGTACTACTTTTGATGTTTTATAAAGAGGGTTTAATCACCCATTAAAAAGGGAGATTATTAGGGGTTTTTAAATAATTTAAAGATTTTTATTAAACTTTAAACTTGCTGTAATTTCATGTATAAGAGTGTATTTTAAGGTTTTTATGAAGAAAATTTAAAGAACTATATATAAGCCTTTAATTTTAACTAAAGGGAAGGTTTTAAAGTGTTGTTTGATTTGGATTTTGAAGGTTTAAAGTAAGTTAGTATTGCTGTAAATTTGATTGATTAGGTATTGATTGAGATGTTATTGTTTGGTTTAGGAGAGGAGTTTATTGAAGGTGATTTCTATATAGTAAAGTGGCATACCAATTCGTTTATTCAAGGTACGTACAAGTTACGAAACCTTTCTTTTAGGTGCATGTTTAAGGACGGATCGAGAACTTAGTATCATGTATAAGGATGACTGGGTTAAATTGTTTAGTTATACATTGTGAATTTCATATGATGTGCACTATTTTATATTGCAAGTATTATTTGTGCTCTAATTATGCAAGGTGCACTTAGAGGCAAAGGTATGTGATTGGTGTAAAGATTAATTTATTGCTCATTCATGATTATGCAAACAGGATGAGTAAAGGAAGAATTCAAGTCTTATAAGACGAGGTTAAGGTTTTGGGGTGCCTTATGCACTCAAGGTGTTAATACATCGAGGTAGTAAAGGAATAAATAATAAGTGTTGTTTGTCACTAATAAATCAAGAATTGAAATTGGAAACTTGTCTTGTTTGATTGAATTGTGTTTAGAATGTTTGTATTGTTATGAATATGAGTCATCACCAAGTCTAAACCTGTAAATCACGTAAAGTGCAAGATGGATGAGCAATAAAACTCTGGATTGCTGCACTTCTGGAGTAATGACAATCAGGGGTTGGGGTACACGGGGTATTAGTCGTGTACTTTTATCGAGGCCGTCTGATCTACGAGTCTCCTATTTCAAATATTTTTTTAAAAACTAGGAGTTAGGTGAGATCTCATACTAACTACGGTCACGGAGTCGCGCCCGTGGTCGTTGGATGTTTATTGATGTTTCCGAAAGGAGGCATGGGGTTTTTCTTTTATTGATGTTCCAAATGGGACATGGGTTGGACAACCTTGTCTATTGCTAAATCCAATGAAATAAATAAATGAGTTAGTTAATATTAACTAGTGAAGTCTTAATAAATTTGATAGTTGAGTCATGTGTCGAGTTTATAAACTAATGATGCGTGATGATTGACTATTAGTAGCGTGTTAGGGATTTCTTTTATGTTTTGTAACTTGTATGTACTCAGCTTTGCTGATTGCGTGCTTTTGTATGTGTCTTTCTTTGGTCATGGCCTTCGCCTTTCAATGACCCTGTGACGATCCAATTTTTACACTTGTAATATTGGGGAGCAGATTAACCACAGGTTCTTATACACGCAGCATTCGCATCAGGGTTGTGGGATTTTGAGTGGAGAGTTGGTTATTATTCGTAGTTTATTTCTTTTCATAAGTTTGAATTTGTTTAAACTCAACTTTACTTTCATACTATTTTAACTAAGTTGGGTTTTGAATAAGAGACTTAATGGTTCCAAGTTGTAAGATTTAATTTGGTTTTGTTTATTGGTTTTGAAACTTATTTATAACTGAATTATTTTTTCCGCTGCTAATTTATGATATAGCCTTAACGTTTGAACACGTGGCGGTAGCACGCCAGTAATTCTCTTGGATTTTGTTCAGGGTATTTACAGGTTTTAAGAGATAATTATTGGGGTGTTACATCCGAGTTTCACAAAATTGTCATCAAGTGCCAAAATTTAATCATTAAGGTTGATTATGCCACGTGACTTTCTCTTATTGGCTCTCTTTTAGGTTATTTAATTAATTACTAGTGATAAAAAAAAAACCACCCTAGTGCAGCCACCCTAGGGGTGAAAGTGATAGGGATTAAATCCGCAAACCGAACATATCAAAACCAAATTAACAATTCGGGTCAGTTATTTTGGAAATTTGATTTGGATCGATTTGGGGTTTTTAAAAATACGGACTGCGGATCGGTTTTGATTTTGGGCTTCTTAAAACCGAAAACCGAAGTTCCAAACCGAATTTGCATGAAGCCCAATACCCCAGCCCATATTCCCCTTCATATATAAACCTATACCCCATTACGTTTTCCCACTTTTCTCTTTGAGGCTTCCTCACTCTTCCTCACCTTAATTTTTCCTCGTTTTTCTCACTCAATCTCCGTCCACCATCCACCGCTCATCCCTTACTACTCTTTCCTTGTGGCAAAAGACCAACACCCTAATCTTTTTCCCTTCTTTCGTCGCTAAGTCACTACCCTTGCGACCACTGCCACCGCTCTCACTCTTCTCCTACGGTCGCCCACCACCGCTCGTTTTCTCTCACTCTTCTCCGATGGTCCCTTGCTTGTTAGATTCTGATTTTGTTTGAATTTCAAAAGGTGGTGTATGGATTTTCTTATTAAGTGTTGATTTTGCTTGAATTTCGATGGTGGAGTATGGATTTACTTGTTTGATTTTGATTTTGCTTTAATTTTGAACGGTGGTGTGTGTGGATGACAGGGTAAAGTCGTATCCCCTAATCAAAAATAATTCCTAAATTCTCTAACTAAAGTAGATAGGGAAGTACGGTCGATCTCCACAGGGAAACAAGTCTTTTTAATTCTAATTAATTAATATAATCTAAATTATCCAAGTAACCAATATTTTAAATATGATTTTTATACTACGAAGGGTGAATTTAGGGAGAAAAGAATCAATAATAAGGAAATCTAGGGTCGCAGGTTCACCAATAATTAATATTCCAGGATAGAATGAAGCAATCAATAATTAACAATGCATCAATAACATGATTAACAGGCTCTCGCAATTTATTAACCAACATGGATCTAACAGGCTCTCGCAATTTATTAGACCTAAGTTCCTATTAAAAATAGCCTTTAATATTAAATCAACATCTGCTCGATTCATCAATTCAATATTTCTAAACATTCACAATCAAATTACATCTGCTCGATTCATAATCTAATTGCAAAGAATTAAAACAATTCAATAGGAAATTATCATGCAATATCAACAATCAATAATAACAAACTATCCCTTCATATTAATTATGGATCCCCATGAACCCTAGAATTAAACTACTCACTAATCATCATAACTAATCCAATCAAATAAACAATTAAAAACATAAACAAGAAAACAATTAAAATAGCTGAAATTAGAAAGGGAAGAAATTGTACCAAAACAAATCTGGAATTAATGAAGGAATTAAGTACAAGAGTTGAGAGAGAATTCTAGAGAGATAAAAATACTAAGTAGAGAGAGAAGGTCTAAGAGAAAGAAGTGATTAATTATCCGTACAAAACGAATATAAATATCTCCCCTAAAACACGAATTAAACAAAGCTTAATCAGGTTCTAACAAAACACGCGCCCGATCGGGCGAAGGGGGCGCCCGATCGGGCCCGCCTTTTTTTCTATGCCTATCCTTAAGTGCTGCGCCCAATCGAGCCTACGCTCACCCGATCGGGCGCGCATCTCCTTGGCAGCTGGCATGAGCGCAGCTCGCCCGATCGGGCGTAAGCTTGCCCGATTGGGCCCGACTTCATCTTGGAGGTTTGGACTTCGATTTGGGCTAGATTTCTCGGCCCAATCCATATTTCCTCTCGGGTCTCAAATACATGGTCCAATTGCCTCGGGCTCCGAAAATGGTCGTGCTCCTCCAATGCTCGTAGTCGCTTCATAAAAATCCCGGGAAAATGCTCCGAAGGTGCAATTCCCTGCAAAACTTAACCAAAACTACGAAAACACTAGAAAACACATATTAGTAATAAAAGTGGCCCTAAAGGGCCAAAAACACTACTAATTATGACCAAGGGACGGGGGTAAAATACTATATAAAATGGACACATCAAACTCCCCCAATCCAAACCTTTGTTTGTCCCTAAGCAAAGGGCTCATCAATGAACATATAAAACATACTTCACCCCAATCAACAAATCAAAAGCCAACGATTCAAGGTAAAATTAAACAAACATGCTTCAACGTCAATCAATCTTATTCATCTAATCACCCTTCCTCCCCAACAATTGTCAAGTAGAGCAAACCACAAGAGCATATAGAATTCAAGACTAGTGCTCACACACTCGACTCTCATTTATGTGGCGAGTAAAGAATGTACTCGATCGCTCTCCACCCAACCCCTTTAATGTGAACAATGCCCTCCCAACTCACACTCTCGTGTGTATAAAACAATGAACGCTCAATCCTACTAGTCGACTCGAAATATGTCAAGTCATAGCTTGCATTGAAAGACAACACTTTCACATTTACACAACTTCTATGCACAAGGTCGGAAGGTCTTTTAAGCTTGTAATGTAAGGCTAGGGTAAAGGTAGGATAAATTTGGGATTATGTGAGAGAAAAGCTATGCATTAAGGGAGCCAAATCCCAATAAAACCATGATCAAAAGTAATGATCATACACATCTCCAACATAACCAACTCCAACAACAACCAAATATACTCCAAACAATAAAACAATCCCAACACTCACAAATTCACTCATAAAAACATGATAGTGTAGAACAAGAGTGAATAACAACCTTTGAACTCATAACTTGAATTATTTACATTGAAACTCAACTTTTTTTCTTTCTTTTGATTAACCTTCACTTAGAACATTTGAACATCAAGCATTTTTTTTCCTTTTTTTTTTCTTAGAAGTTCACTTTCTTTTCTTTTTTTTTTTTTCAAATTTCTCACTTTTTTTTCTTTGAACTTCTTTTTTTTCATCACACTTTTATTTTTCTCGAATATCTACAACTTTCAACCTCATAAAAACAAAAATATGATCAAAACAAATTACTTCTCAAAACCCACCCAAATTGTGCAAATAAAGTGAACACTACAAACTCCCTCACCTGACTCACTAATAGCTCCCCCAAGCCAAGATTGGGACTAGTAACCAATGGGGCAATTAAGGCTTGTAATGTGGCTAGAAACAATAAAAGGGCACAAGCAACAACATAGGTGACAAGAAGGGAACAAATGTATCTAAATATCTCTGAAGGCTACCTAAGGAATGAACGCCTTCGTCCTCCTCATGTGCATATTATAAAGTCATGAAACACTACTTATAGTTGCAAATCAATACTCAAATTCATTGACATACCAGGAATTATGGAACTATCACACATTTCCTAACCAAATCAACTAGTCAGGCACTATATTCACAAGTAGTTGGACAAAATTGACGCAAGTTAAGGAATCCAAACAATTAGACTTCAAATCATGACCAACAAATCCACAATGTTCATCATCAAATACCAAGAATCAAAACAATTTTCTCAAGTATGGGGCACAGGGAAGCATGATTTACAATTCATTGGAACGTATTTTTGAATTTTTATTTTTTCAATTTTTTTTTTATTTTTCATAAATAAGAAAGCAATAAAAACTACACTAGGAAAGAAAATTAAAACTACACTAGAAAGCAAATAAAGGGAGAGAAGGAAGAGAATTTCAAAGGTGAAAGAACACCCCCCAAGACAAATCAAGCAATGCCCTCATTGACTTGGGAGAGTAGCCTACTCCTCATCCTCATCCATCCTAGAGTACCCCCCACCGTGGCTAGAGCCGGCCCCTCCATGGCTAGAGCCACCACCACCATACCCCGAACCACCGACATAGTAGTTAGGGTCTACATTCCCACCCATACCCCCATATCCGTGGACCGAAGAGTAGTCCACATAAGTATCATAAGCACCGGGGTGAGAATACCCGCCTTGGGGGTATTGGAACTAATCGAGAGGAAGGGAATCGGGAGGAATAGCCCCCCGACGGGCGTAATCATCATACATGGGGTAAAGGCCCCTCCCTAGGTTCCTCTCAATAAGACCTACCCGGCCATCTAGGGTGCTTAACTTAGAATATAGGTTTTGCATCATGCCCTCAACCCTCCCTTGCCCCGTCTCAATGCGATCTAGTTGGCTCCTAAAAGCCGAAAAGTCATATGGGGCATTTGGGTCGACATTGTAATCGACCGAGGAAGTAGGCATTGTAGGCATGCCGTAGGTGAAAGGTGGGGGTGGTGTGTAGTGAGGTGAATGGTGAATGGGGGATTGGTGAGGTTGTGGTGAGGGGTGAGGTGGTTGAACCTCACCTTGACCATCTAACTCGAAGGTATAAGAGGGCTTCCCCCTCTCAAATTTGGTCAAGGCGGGGTTGGGTAAGGTAAATGCTTGGTCTCTCCTACCCGATTGTCGGTGGACAATCCACCAAGTATCACTCCCCACCGGTTGTACCCAATTCAAACTCCCAAAATAAGGTAGGTCCATTAGGTTCTATCCCACAACTTTTCTATGCCCATCGGGGTTCCAACCTAAATGCTTCCTAGCTATATGGGTCACTAACCCCCCAAAGTAAATAGGCGCTCTAGACCTACTAGCTTCGGCCGCATTGGTCGCCCTTTAAAAATGGTTGGCTATCCTATGGGTAAATTTAATTTTTCAGCATTAGGAATTATATAGGAAGCCAACAATTCCAATTCATCCCTCCGAACATTTGCCGGTTCATGCCTCCCAAAAATAGTGAGGCCGGCAAATCTTTGCCAAAGTTTGGGGACGGGATGTTGAATCCACGTCCCTTTGGCATGTTGGAGGTTCACCAAATCCTCCCCTGTTAACCTCTTGTAGACCACGGCGGTGTGGACTTGAGAAGGTTCAATAGGCTTGTCCGATTTCAAGTCAAACAATTTACCAAATTCCTTTAAAGTTAATCTCACATTATTGTTTAACAATCGAAATTGGACGTGAGTGATAAGTGCATTCATTTTGATAACATTAAAACTTGATATAAATTCCAATGTTAAATAATCATAAGTATCGTGGCACATTTGAAAAAAAATTTCTACATATTTGTCAAGACCTAACCTAGCTAAAGTAGGATGATGTATGAAACGGGTAGAAATTACCTGACGATCGATGAGGTTGATCATCCGAACCCGTTGCTCCTCCGAAACGATTACAACTTCCTCCCATCCCGAAATTTGAAGGTCCGGGTTGATTGTTGGTTGTGCCGCACTAGAGCTCTCACCCCTTTGATTTCTTGAACGCTTGGAGGCCATTGTCGTTGAAAATAGTAGAAAATTTGAGGTTTCTCTCTCTTAGGGTTTGAGAAAAATTGAGAGAAAATTGGGGAAAATTAGGATAGAGTGTAGAGGAAGGTGAGGGAAGATGAAATATGTAAAAAATTTTGATTTTGGATGGAGGAATTGGAGAAGATCTTAGATTGAAGTGAAAGTTTAAGGTTTGAAAATGGAGGTTTTAGAGAGAGAAAGTGAATGAAGAAGAAGAAATAAGAAGGAAATGAGGGAAGAAAGAAGAGAAAAGAAAATAAAGGGGGTGTCGTCCTGATGGCGCGCCCGATCGGGCGAGCCTCGCCCGATCGGGCGAAGGTGTGATTCTCCAAAATTCAAGTTGCGCGCCCGATCGGGCGCGAACGTGAACGATTTTTCGCCCTTTTTCTCGCCCGATCGGGCGAACTTCGCCCGACATTTCTTTTTCTTTTACTCGATTTTCCAAAAAACTTGCCCGATCAGGCGAAAATAACCCTGGAATCCACTTAGCTTGCGCGCCCGATCGGGCTATTTCGCCCGATCGGGCGAAATATGCTTCGATTCTTAGCTCACTTACGCGCCCGATCGGGCAATTTCGCCCGATCGGGCGAAATTGACCCTGAATTCTTGCTCACTTGCGCGCCCGATCGGGCGAGCCTCACCTGATCGGGCCCGAGAGAGCCTTTTTCCTCCGATTCCGTTTCTTCTTCAAAATTTCTCTAAGTCTTTATACCCTGTGAAATTCATACCTGTACAAAAACACTTAAAACCGGTGAAATATCACTCTCCTCGCCTCTCTGAAAAAAAACAATAAAAAAAAGGAAAATTAAGGAAAAGGAAAACTAGCCTATAAAGCATGAAATACGGGTTGCCTCCCGCAAAGCGCTGGTTTATCTAGGTCCCGCACGACCTTCTCACCACATTGAAACTCATGTTGAAAGTGGAGTTAGGAGAGTCTCCTCCACATCTCTAATGGTAGCACCTTCATGATACACTTTCAACCTTTGGCCATTCACCTTGAATTCTTCACCTTTGTCATTCACCAACTCTACCGAACCAAATTTGTTTACCTTTGTGACAGTGAAGGGACCGGACCACCTAGACTTCAACTTTCCTGGGAAAATCTTCAATCTAGAATTAAAGAGAAGAACCTTATCGCCCGGTGCAAACTCTCTTGGTAGGATCCTCTTGTCGTGCCACTTCTTGGTCTTCTCCTTGTAGATCCGCGCACTATCATATGCCGACAATCTAAACTCATCCAACTCATTGAGTTGAAGGAGTCTCTTCTTTCCCGCGGCGTTAGAATCCATATTAAGCTCTTTGATCGCCCAAAAAGCTTTGTACTCCAATTCTACGGGAAGATGACATGCCTTACCATAAACCAATATATAAGGTGAAGTACCGATCGGTGTTTTAAATGCAGTCCGGTATGCCCAAAGTGTGTCATCAAGCTTCATGCTCCAATCTTTTCTTGACTTGGCTACTACCTTTTCTAGGATCGCCTTGATTTCCCTATTAGAGACCTCAACTTGACCACTAGTTTGAGGGTGGTAACTAAGCCCCGTTCTATGATATACGCCATACTTCTTGAGGAGGTTATCCAATTGTCTTTCATGGAAGTGGGTACCCCCATCACTAATAATAGCTCGTGGAACACCAAACCTGGGAAATATGATCTTCTTGAAGAGCTTAATGACTACCTTGGAATCATTTTTTGGTGAAGCTATGGCTTCAACCCACTTGGACACATAATCGACGGCTACAAGTATGTAACAATTCCCATTGGAAGATGAGAACGACCCCATATAATCGATACCCCAAACATCGAATATTTTAACTTCTAGAATCCCAGTTTGGGGCATCTCATGCCTCCGCGAAATGTTGCCAGTCCTCTGGCAAGAGTCACAAGCCTGCACAAAAGTGTTAGCATCTTTAAACATATTAGGCCAAAAGAAACCTGACTCATTAATCTTGGCCACCGTTTTAGTGGGGCCATGATGTCCACCATAGGGTGAAGTATGACAACTGGTAAGGACGTCGTGAACCTCCCATTCGGGAACACACCTGCGAAATAATCCATCTGCACACTCACGAAACAAAAAAGGGTCATCCCAAAAATAATGTTTAACATCATAGAGGAATTTCTTTTTCTGTTGGTAGGACAAGTCAGGAGGTAGAGTACCACCCACTATATAATTAGCAAAATCGGCGTACCAAGGGTGATGCTCAACAACTGCATACAGGTTATCGTCAGGGAAAGAATCATCTATAGGTAAAGAATCCTTACCCTCATCATACCTGATATGTGATAAGTGGTCTGCCACTACGTTCTCTGCTCCCTTTTTATCTTTTATTTCAATGTTGAAATCTTGGAGCAAGAGAACCCAACGGAGTAGCCTTGGCTTTGATTCCGCCTTGGCTATCAAAGATTTTAATGCTGCATGATCAGTAAAAACAATAACTTTAGAACCAACTAGATATGATCTAAATTTCTCTAAAGCATATATAACAGCAAGAAACTCCTTTTCTGTGGTGGCATAGTTGACTTGGGCTTCATCTAAGGTTTTGCTGGCATAATAAATAGCATGAAAAACCTTATCCTTCCTCTGTCCGAGCACGGCTCCTAATGCAAAGTCACTTGCATCGCACATGATCTCAAAAGGGAGGTTCTCATCGGGAGCACATATGATGGGTGCCGATATCAAAGCCTGCTTAATCCTGTGAAAAGCCTCAAGACACTAGTCAGTAAAAATAAATGGGGCATCCTTGAGCAAAAGCTGTGTCAGTGGTTTAGCAATTTTAGAAAAATCTTTGATAAAGCGGCGATAGAACCCCGCATGACCCAAGAAGCTTCTAACTCCCTTGACATTGACTAGGGGAGGTAATTGTTGGGGTTTGGTGAGTCCGACTCACCGCGGAAATAAACCCCGACCCAAGGAACCACTCACAATAATTAAAATCATAAAGCATAAATAAATAATTACTAAGAAAAGATAACGAATCTTACCCTCGAAGCGAGCTTTGCCCAAAAACCGGGGCTCTTACTTGAAAGCTACGAGCATGTCAAGCGCCGCGCCTCCAACGGTTTCCACCCGCAATAGGGCGAATACAACTTTAAGGTCTACTACCTGGGGTTTAGCGAGGTCCTACCAAAACCCGAGTGTTATATGAGTTTAAGAGTTTTTCCAATATTATGGAATGCTCTTTTTAACTCCCACTCAAGCATCATTTCCTATGCCCAAAGTTGGGTATTTATAGGGAATGATGGAGTATGAAAATCTCTCCCATCAATGTGGGACAATGAGATTTTCTCATTTTATTTTAAAGCTAAAATAAAATTATTAAGCAAACTAGTAATAAATCAACAAGTGTCAAGCATACATGAGAGAGTAGGTGAGGACCACTTGGAGATGGGGACCAAACTTGCTCCCCACTCTCTCCCTCACCTTGTGCCACATGGCAACCCACTTGCTCCCAACCTTCCCCTTATACACGGCCCTATGGCCCGAGCCAAGCCACGAGCCAAGCCTGAGCCCGGCCCGCACCCAGCCCGCACCTGGCCCGAGCCCAGCCCGTACCAGCTGCTGCTGTGGCGCGGCTGCTGCTGTGGCATGGTGCGGCTGCGGCTGCTGCCGTGGTGCGGTGCGGCTTCTGCTGTGCCTAGCCGCGGCTGCAGCACGGTGCGCCGGCTCGTCTTGCCCCTAGCATTCGGATGCTCGGGGCACTCCGATGCTAGGGTATTTTCGGGAATATTGTTGATTTATTATTATTTTGCGTGTCTCGTCTTTTATTATTTAGACTCGACTTCCGACGATCGGTTTCGACGCTCTAAGCTCGAAATACCGACGTCTAATTATTTAACACTCGGGCGACGAATTAATTTCTTCCGAATTAATTCGTCGAGTTGGTTCGCATATATTTGCTTGGGTGTGACCCGAAGGGTTTAGTCAAGATTAAGCTGTAATATTAATTATATTAATATTACTGATCGGAAGCGGCCTCCACCCAGGCATTCCGATCACTTGACCTTACTAAATATATTAGCTTTCTAATAATTCTGAACCCGCTATCAGAATAATACACTTGTTCGAAGGACACTATTCCTTTCAATCTCCCACTTGTCCTTCCGGACAAGTGTGCATTTAGTGTATAGCCCTTATCCTATGTCTCTTCATGAACTACAGAGTAAGATTACTAGTCATCTCTGTTACGTCCAGAAGTGTTTCTCGAAATCCGAGTTTGATTGTCAATAAGCAGATGATTTCTAAAATCCATCTTAGCACGACCATGCATTTTTCACAGTCTAGCTCTTCGAGAGGACTTGTAAACAACAAGACATGTTCCCTATTGTTAGTAGGGGGACATTTCCAGTCTTGTAATGTAGCTTCTCTTACTAAGAGGACTCACCCGCCCAATATCTGTCTTTATAATCCCCAGTTACGGCGAACGTTTGGCGGATACCAAAGCGGATTAGTACTCAAACAAGAGATCTCCCACTACTCATGGTCAAAGGAAAAGAGTTCCGATAGTAATAATGAGAAAATACTTATGACGATTTTAAATCTCTTAAAGTATCCTCATAGGTCGATCCAGTATGGTTCTAAACCAATACCTGTGCAAATGATTTATATCCTCATAGCACAAGAAACGGTGCTATAAATCATACTACACACTAATCTCTGATGGTCATCAATCGTCCACAAAATATGACCTTGATTAGGGATAATTTTCGATTAAAATATTCAATGTTCACTTTAATAGGTGTTTCTTTATCCAAGCCATTGACTTGATACCCTATTTTGAATATTTATTAAAATCGAATGGACTCATTATTTAATTCTAAACCACAATTAAATAGAGACGGAGTGATTTAAATTGCATGAAAATTTTAATTACTCCAAAACTGAATGGTTCATCATAGTTCTTTACATCAACATTGTTCAAAATTTGATTAAAACACTATAAAATGGAATTCAAAGCCAGTTCATGACATGCTTGATTCCCATTGCCTCAATGTGTTTGTTGTGCTTCACTTGAGGCAAAGGTTTAGTAAGTGGATCGGCTACATTGTCATCCGTTCCAACTTTGCAAATTCTGATTTCACCTTCTGACTTCCATTCTCGAATCATGTGAAATCGCCTCTGGACATGTTTGACCTTCTGATGTTCTCGTGGCTCTCTAGCCTGAGTAATAGCTCCATTGTTGTCACAATAGAGGTCTATTGGACCCTTGATGGAGGGTACAACACCAAGTTCATCAATGAACTTGCGAATCCAAACTGCCTCCTTGGCTGCCTCAGATGCTGCCAAGTACTCGGCTTCAGTTGAAGAATCAGCGGTTGTGCTTTGCTTTGCACTCTTCCAACTAAACGCTCCTCCATTGAGACGGAATATGTATCCTGATTGTGACTTAAAGTCGTCTTTGTCTGTCTGGAAGCTTGCATCGGTATATCCCTCAACAACCAATTCATCTTTACCACCATAAACCAAGAATTTATCTTTGTTCCTTTTCAGGTACTTTATAATATTCTTGGCCACAGTCCAATGCGCCTCTCCTGGATCTGATTGGTATCGGCTCGTAGCACTTAAGGCATACGATACATCAGGCCTAGTACATATCATGGCATACATGATCGATCCAATAAGCGAAGCATATGGAATTCGACTCATCCTTTCTCGCTCATCAGGTGTCTTTGGACACTGCTTCTTGCTTAAGGTTATGCCATGTGACATGGGTAGGTGCCCTCTCTTGGCTCCTTCCATTTGGAATCGAGCCAGTACCTTATCGATGTAAGTACTTTGACTCATTCCAATCATCCTTTTTGATCTATCCCTATAGATCTTGATGCCTAATATGTACTGAGCCTCTCCCAAGTCTTTCATTAAAAAACATTTCCCGAGCCAAGTCTTTACAGACTCTAGCAATGGAATGCTATTTCCAATGAGCAAAATGTCATCGACATATAAGACTAGGAAGGCGATGTCACTCCCACTGACCTTCTTGTAGACACAAGACTCATCTGGATTCTTGATAAAACCAAACTCACTGATGGCTTCATCAAATCGCAGATTCCAACTTTTGCTTGCTTGCTTTAATCCATAGATGGACTTCTTGAGCTTGCATACCTTCTTAGGATTATTCTGGTCGACAAAACCTTCAGGCTGTGTCATATACACAGTTTCTTCCAAAATCCCATTGAGGAAGGCGGTTTTGACGTCCATCTGCCATACTTCATAATTGTAATATGCAGCAATCGCTAGAAGAATTCGAACGAACTTAAGCATAGCTACTGGAGAAAAGGTTTCATCGTAATCAACGCCGTGAATTTTCCTGTAACCTTTTGCTACCAGCCTTTCTTTGTAAATGAATACATTTCCATCTTTGTCGGTTTTCATCTTGAAAATCCATTTACATCCGATAGGTGTATAACCTGCGGGTAAATCAACCAAGTCCCATACTTGATTTTCAAACATGGAGTCCATTTCGTATTTCATTGCCTCTTGCCATTTTGCAGAGTCGGGGCTCGTCATAGCTTGCTTGTAGGTTGCCGGCTCATATCCATCCACTACTAGGATGTCCAGATCTTCGGTTAATACAACACCGAGATATCTGTCAGGTTGAGATCTTGGCCGAGTCGACCTACGTAGGGTAATGGACTGAGCATTTGCATTGTCGGGTTGACTTTGCATATTTTGACTTTGACCAATGTCAACAGCTGCTTGGTAAGCACTTTGATTGTCAACTTGTCCTTGTTGCTCGTCCTCTCGAACTTCGTCGAGTTCGATTTTCCTCCCACTTGTCATTTTGGAGAGATGCTCCTTCTCCAAGAAGACACCATCACGAGCAACAAACACTTTGTTCTCGGATTTGTTGTAGAAGTAATACCCTTTGGTTTCTTTTGGATATCCCACAAAGTAAACCTTGTCAGATTTCAGAAGAAGTTTGTCAGAAATGAGTTTCTTGACATATGCTTCGCATCCCCAAATCTTGAGAAAAGACAACCTTGGCGGTTTGCTTGTCCATAATTCATATGGAGTCTTTTCCACTGCTTTTGACGGAGCACGATTTAGAGTGAGTGCCGCAGTTAAAAGTGCATGTCCCTAGAAAGAGATTGGAAGTTCACTAAGACCCATAGTAGATCGGACCATGTCTAACAAGGTTCGATTCCTCCTTTCAGATACTCCATTCCATTGAGGAGTTCCCGGAGGCGTCAATTCTGAAAGTATTCCATGTTCTTCCAGATGGTCATCGAACTCTTGGCTCAAATATTCGCCACCTCGATCCGATCGAAGCGCTTTGATTTTCTTGCCGAGTTGGTTTTCAACTTCATTCTGAAATTCTTTGAATTTATCAAACGATTCAGATTTGTGCGACATTAGATAGACATAACCATATCTACTAAAGTCGTCCGTGAAGGTTATGAAATACCGATAACCACTCCTTGCGGGTGTACTCATTGGTCCACATACATCGGTGTGTATTAGTCCCAACAAGTCACTGGTCCTTTCTCCTAACTTGGAAAATGGTTGCTTTATCATCTTGCCTAATAAACATCCTTCGCAATTCTCAAAGGATTCTAAATCAAATGAGTCAAGAATGCCTTCTTGTAGAAGTTTCTTGATGCGTTTGATGTTAATGTGGCCAAGGCGACAATGCCACAAGTAAGTTTGACTAGACTGTGTAGTCTTAGCTTTCTTTGTAGGATTATTAACGTTATAAATTTCCTTGTTTAGTGATAACACATAAAGACCATTTTCTGAATGTGCCGTACCATATAAAACATTATCGAGATAAAATGAACATGATTGGTCTTTAACTCAAAATTCAAAACCTTTGGCGTCCAACGCCGAAATTGAAATGATGTTTTTGGTAATGTTGGGACCACAATAAACATTGTCAAGTTCCAAAACTAGCCCCGTGGGCAAAGACAAACTAAGAGATCCTATGGAAATAGCACCAATCCTTGCTCCATTTCCTACCCGGAGCTCGATCTCTCCCTTCGCTAGCTTCCTAGTGTTCCTTAGTCCCTGTGAATTGGAACAAAGGTGTGAGCCACATCCGGTATCTAATACCCATGAAGCCGAGCTAGTGAAGTTAAAGTCTATAACGTAAATACCTGATGTAGTTCTTCTTATCTTCCTTGAATTTGAGGCAGTCTCTTTTCCAATGTCCCTTCTTCTTGCAATAGAAGCATTCGGAATCAGACTTAGAAGATGCTACCTTTTTCTCCTTGTTGTCTTTGGTAGCTTTTGGCTTAGGCGGAAAGTTCTTCTTCCCTTTCCCCTTGAAGCCCTTCTTCCTTTTGCCTGCCCCTTTGAACGGCTTACCCTTCTTGATCATGAGAATATCATGCTTTCCCTCATCCTTGAGCGTCTGCTCAGCTTGCTTCAACATCCCATGAAGCTCAGTGAGGGTTTTCTCCATGCTATGCATGTTGTAGTTCATCTTGAACTGGTCATAGCCTTTGTGAAGGGAATGGAGAATGATGTCAATAGCCATTTCAGTTGAATACCCCGCATCAAGCCTTCCCATGTTCTCAAATAATCCAATCAATTTGAGCACATGTGGGCTGACTGGCTCTCCTTTCTTCAGCTTAGTCTCAAGGATCTGCCTGTGGGTTTCAAACCTTTCAGTTCGAGCCTGCTCTTGAAACATATTCTGTAACTCAGAAATGATCTCATAGGCCGATTCCTTCTCGAAGAAGGTTTTCTGAAGTTCAGGAGACATAGTGGCTAGCATTACGCACTTGACATCTCGATCTGCTACTTGCCATTGGTTAAGGGCCGCTTGAGTTACCTCCTCATTTGGAGCGTCAGGCATTTCCTCATCAAGGACATACTCTTTCTGTTTTTGCATAAGAACGATGCGCAAGTTCCTTTGCCAATCAAGGAAATTGGTACCACTCAACTTCTCTTTGTCGAGAATTGAGCGTAATGAAAACTGATTGTTTGGGGTTGAAGACATGATTCTACAATTGAAAGAATTTTAATGAAAAACCATTCAAAATACTTAAATAAGATTGAATTTTATTCATTCAAATTTTCAATACTTATTTAACGTCTTACTCACACGTAAAAAATGTCCCTATTTTTTGTGAAAATAAGGCGATTCCAAGATCCGAAGAAACAAAGACTGGTTAAGCATGCTTTGGCTTGTCTTAAACACTCAATCTTCTTGGGTAAGCATTGCCTTGCTAATGGCTCTAAGCCACTCTTGGTTAGATAAACGTCGCATCTAATGCATCTTTGACGATGTATCTCTTTTGCCACGGTATGTGAGGACTCCTCACCCATACCGATGAGTTAAACCAAAACCAACGTGCACACCCGGTGTGCCTTATGCCCCTTGGAGAAGTGATGGCACCTCGCTTTGGCGTAGCCTACCATCACTCTCGTTCGGTTAATAAGTGTTGTTTGGAAAGGCAAGTTTGACTCAATATTATTAGGGACCTAGGATTTCTATGTTGGTTGATTTAAGTGAACTTAACTAATCATCGCAACATCAAGAAAACCTAAACATGCATCTAACGAATAATTTACACATATATATAAGCATAAAATATAAATCAAAATTATAGATGCATATTGGCAACTAGCATGACCCCTTGAGATCTTCATATCTTCAAAAGGTCTTCATTTGCAATTCGAGGCTTTGTCTTCCAAGATACGCCGTCTTCAAGACTTAACCAAACTATGCAAAAACTAGTGTCTACAACTAGGAATAATTTAAATATTAAAGTACAAAAATACTTAACGGTGCATAGACCGTATTTAGATTTACAAAAATACATAACGGCACGTAGTCCGTATTTTCTATCCTAGTCGGGTCCCACTAGTTGCCATTTCATAAAACCTGTGAGAGAGAATATATATATTCCATTCATCCATTCACTATTTGTGAATGGCCCATGCAATTTACAAATTAAAACAAAGTAAAATGCATTTAAACAAAGCGCGCACTAGTAACTAATCTAGGTGGTTAACCCGATTAACACGCCTAATTAAAACTAGTCAAAGTTGTTTAACCGATTATATAAATTACGTCATTAATAATTGAAGCTCCCACTAAATTCTGCATTTCCTTAATTAATCCAATTAATTAAGTCGGTAGCACCCAAACTTGTCAAAATGAAATTTTGCCAATGCCGCTCAAAACCGAGGCCTAACCTCCCAAAATTTTAATTAAAATAAACAAAGTTAATTAAAATAAGTAAAACGGCAAAATAAGCTACTTCAAGCCTACTATGGCTAGCCACCTCACCGCACCAAGTATACACACACGCCAAGACCACGAACACACGGCCCACGGCACACGGCCGCGAGCTGCTGCCACGGCACAGCCGCGCGTGGCTGCTGCAGCCCGCACCTGCTGCCGCGCGTGTGCTGCTGCCTTGCGTGTGGCCACAAGTAAGGCGGTGCTGCCACCTTGGCAGCCACATATGGGCTGCTATGCACCCCGGCTCGCCAAGGTGATGCAATGCCTCGTTTTGCGTGCCACGACCTCGGGATTAGATCCCTTTTCGCAAGACAACAATAATTAATTCTAAATTAATTTTAGAACTAATTTAGAGAGCAAAATAAAATTTTAAACAAGTATAACTTAATAAAATTTTTAAAGTGCAAATAACCAAAATAATTCCAAGAACCATTCTTAATTAAATTGGTTTAGCTTGGTGCAACATAAAATTGAGGCAATTTCTCACTTTCAATTTAATCAATTTAAATTAAACTTGAGAATTTGACAAAGTAAAGGGAAGTTGGAAAAAATATGAACTTTAATGTTCAAATGAAAATTCCAACATCTAAATTTTGTGAATCCATGAAAATTATATCTTCCAACATTAAGATAACCAAATTTCTATCACAAAAATCGAAACTTTATGTTTCCAATCAACTCAAAATGATTAAAACATCAAAGTTTAACACAAAATAACATGGAATTTAGTGGTTTTTAAAGTTTCAATCACTTATCACAAATAAAGATTGAATCTTTAACACTTATGGAAGCCTCAAAATTAAAACTTTCACACTAAAAAGCAATTAGTTTGCAATTATGTGAAAATAAATCAACCTTTAAGCATCAAATACTACCAAGTAAGTGTCCTTTAAGGGGACATAAAATTGCAGAAAATAATGCAAATAATCAACCATATAATCAACAATTTATGCCATTAATTTCAAGGTTAGAAAAGACTTAAAAATTTTCGTCAAAAACGAAAAACCCCTAGAAAAAGGCATTTCTGGTCAGAATTTGGCTAAAATCACAGTCCCTACGGGGACAAAAAACCTTTCCAGAACACGTTTTCCACCCAATATTCACTAGTCTTGGGCAAAAATCTGGGTTCTGGGCCAAAATCGACATTAAAAATGGGATTAAAATAAATAAAACCGAGCTACTAATCTAATTAGCAACTTAAACCAGAAAATTATGCCAAAATAAACCTT
Source organism: Chenopodium quinoa (assembly GCF_001683475.1). Classification (NCBI taxonomy): domain Eukaryota; kingdom Viridiplantae; phylum Streptophyta; class Magnoliopsida; order Caryophyllales; family Amaranthaceae; genus Chenopodium; species Chenopodium quinoa. The sequence goes on along the minus strand of NW_018742390.1, from coordinate 3,884,063 downwards.
GAAAAACATGATTATAAAAATAAACGAGCGGGGCTCTGATACCGCTGTTGGGGTTTGGTGAGTCCGACTCACCGCGGAAACAAACCCCGACCCAAGGAACCACTCGCAATAATTAAAATCATAAAGCATAAATAAATAATTACTAAGAAAAGATAACGAATCTTACCCTCGAAGCGAGCTTCGCCCAAAAACCGGGGATCTTACTTGAAAGCTACGAGCACGTCAAGCGTCGCGCCTCCAACGGTATCCACCCGCAAAAGGGCGAACACAACTTTAAGGTCTACTACCTGGGGTTTAGCGAGGTCCGACCAAAACCCGAGTGTTATATGAGTTTAAGAGTTTTTCCAATATTATGGAATGCTCTTTTTAACTCCCACTCAAGCATCATTTCCTATGCCTAAAGTTGGGTAATTATAGGGAATGATGGAGTATGAAAATCTCTCCCATCAATGTGGGACAATGAGATTTTCTCATTTTATTTTAAAGCTAAAATAAAATTATTAAGCAAACTAGTAATAAATCAACAAGTGTCAAGCATACATGAGAGAGTAGGTGAGGACCACTTGGAGATGGGGACCAAACTTGCTCCCCACTCTCTCCCTCACCTTGTGCCACATGGCAACCCACTTGCTCCCAACCTTCCCCTTATACACGGCCCTATGGCCCGAGCCAAGCCACGAGCCAAGCCCGAGCCCGACCCGCACCTGGCCCGAGCCCAGCCCACACCAGCTGCTGCTGTGGCGCGGCTGCTGCTGTGGCATGGTGCGACTGCGGCTGCTGCCGTGGTGCGGCGCGACTGCTGCTGTGCCTAGCCGCGGCTGGCCGTGGCTGCAGCACGGTGCGCCGGCTCGTCTTGCCCCTAGCATTCGGATGCTCGGGGCACTCCGATGCTAGGGTATTTTCGGGAATATTGTTGATTTATTTTTATTTTGCGTGTCTCGTCTTTTATTATTTAGACTCGACTTCCGACGATCGGTTTCGACGCTCTAAGCTCGAAATACCGACGTCTAATTATTTAACACTCGGGCGACGAATTAATTTCTTCCGAATTAATTCGTCGAGTTGGTTCGCATATATTTGCTTGGGTGTGACGCGAAGGGTTCAGTCAAGATTAAGCTGTAATATATTAGTGAATATATTAGCTTTCTAATAATTCTGAACCCGCTATCAGAATAATACACTTGTTCGAAGGACACTATTCCTTTCAGTAATTGCTCAATCACTGATATTTTAGCTTTGTCTACCTGTATGCCCTTATCAGATATAATATGACCAAGGACTACTCCCTCTGTCACCATGAAGTGACATTTCTCCCAATTAAGCACTAAGTTGCACTCCTCACATCTTTTCAAAATATTAGCGAGATTAATTAAGCATGAATCAAATGAAGAACCATATACGCTAAAATCATCCATAAAGACCTCCATAATAGACTCTATGAAATCAGAAAAAATGCTCATCATGCAACGTTGAAAGGTAGCAGGTGCATTACATAAACCAAAGGGCATTCTACGATATGCAAAAGTGCCATAAGGGCATGTAAAGGTGGTCTTTTCCTGATCTTCAGGGTGAATCGGAATTTGGAAAAATCCCGAATACCCGTCTAAATAGCAAAAGAATTTGTGATTAGATAACCTCTCAAGCATTTGGTCAATAAAGGGGAGAGGGAAGTGATCCTTTTTAGTGGCGATATTAAGTCTACGATAGTCTATGCACATACGCCACCCTGTTACAGTTCTGGTGGGAATTAATTCATTTTTATCATTGGTTATCACAGTCATCCCACCCTTCTTCGGTACTACCCGCACAGGACTTACCCACTTGGAGTCAGAAATAGGATAGATGATACCTGCATTGAGTAATTTCATTACCTCTTTCTTGACTACTTCCTGCATGTTTGGATTTAATCTTCATTGGGGTTGAATGCAGGGCTTATAATTTTCCTCTAGATGAATCCTGTGCATGCAAAAATCAGGGCTAATACCCTTAAGATCATCAATACTGTACCCTATAGCCTTCTTATGGGTTTTGAGAACCCCTAGAAGTTGGGAAGATTGTAGGTCAGTGAGTGCAGTACTGATGATCACGGGGTGTAGTTTCTGCTCATCTAGAAAAACATATTTTAAATGAGAAGGGAGAGGTTTTAGCTCAGGTTTCTTGACCTCTGCAGGTTTTGATTCCTGAACTAAATTTACTACCTTCATTGTCTCCTTGGGGCTTAACTCTTCTAAGGAAAGAGCTTTTTCAATATTTTGTACCTCATTACCCCAAATGCTTGCATTATCGCTAGATAAATTCCCGCAGAGAACTTCCTTCAAGGGATCCTTCGCAAGAACCTGTGGCAAGATATCAACACAAATATTGTCCATTATATCATTTGTATCAATATAACAACAATTTTCCTCCAACATAGGCCCTTTTAAAACCTTCCCTAAATTAAAGGTAACATTATCGTCACCTACAGAAAGGGTCAGTTTACCATTTTTCACATCAATAATAGCTCCTGCAGTGTGGAGGAAAGGCCTACCTAATATAATGGGTATTTGTGTGTCCTCTGCCATATCTAAAACAGCAAAATCAACTGGAATGAAAAATTTACCAACTCTGACAGGTACGTCCTCTAAAATACCTAAGGGATATTTTACCGAACGATCTGCCATTTGTAAAGTTATATTAGTAATTTTTAATTCCCCCATATTTAATTTAGCACATATAGATGATGTCATGACACTGACACTAGCACCCAGATCACATAAAGCTTTATCAATAAAAACATTCCCAATGTGACAGGGGATAGAAAAACTACCGGGATCCTTTAATTTAGGAGGTGATTTATTTTGCAAATAAGCGCTACACTCCTCTGTGAAAGCTACAGTTTCTACTTTATTAAAGGCCCTTTTCCTAGTCAGGATGTCTTTCATGAATTTAGCATAAGCAGGTACTTGAGTGATTAAATCAGTGAAAGGAACTGTTACCTGCACGTTTTTCACAACCTCTAAAAACTTACCGAATTGTTTATCAAGTTTACTCTTCAGTTGTCTATTAGGGAATGGAAGCTTGATAAATGGGCTCTGCACAACTCCTCCCTTATCCTGCAATTTACCCTGCATAAAAACATTAGTAGGGTTAGTATCTTTTTGTAGCCCTGCAGGGCTAGCAGGATTACTGTTTGGTATAGAGGAATCTAGATCAGGAACTGGTCCATCTTCCTCTGGCATAGGAGGTCCATCATAATGTGAACCACTCCTTAGAGTGATTGCATTAGCATGATCTGTAGGATGGATAGGTTGTGATGGTAGAGCTCCCTGCTGACGAGATTGTAGGGTAGATGAAAGTTGGGCAATTTGATTGTCCATGATTTTGTTATGGGCTAGAATAGAATCAATTTGCGCATCCCTACTCTCCATGTGCTTTTGCATATTAGCTAGCATCACTCTAATTTCTGTCATGGCAGGGTCGGAAGATGATGAGGGTGATGCTTGGCTTTTCTGGCCGGCATTAGGATGGTAATATTTTTGCTGTGGTGGGGGTTGCTGTTGTGGTTGTTGTGGAGGTGGAGGGTTTTGTACATTGGTACTCCGGTATGAAAGGTAAGGATGATTTTTATAACCGGAATTGTAGGAATTGGAATAGGGGTTATTTTGCCTATAGGTTTGAAAGGCATTAACTTGTTCCATACAGCTCCTACAATCTTGCTCCCAATGACCTACAATTCCACAATTTTCACAAAAAGCTTCATGGTTAGCAACAACAGAAACATTAGCTACAGAGTTAGGAGTAGTAGTAAGATTATCTAATTTTTGAAACATAGAAGTTAATTGAGCTTGCAAAAAGGATACAGAATCGACATTATGTTTCCCCTTATTTGCAAACCCCCTCGGATTCCCATATTGGGAATTGTGTATTACCATGTCTTCGATAACCTGTCCTGCATCATCCACATTTAAATTCATAAACCTCCCACTAGCTACCGAATCTAGTACTGATCTGGAAGAATTTCCAAGTCCATTATAGAATGCTTGGATCAATTGCCATTGTGCTAGATTGTGGTGGGGGCACTCTCTCTGTAGATCCTTGAACCTCTCCCAAGCCTTATATAATGTTTCGTCGGCCTCTTGAGCGAAGTTCTGAATAGCACTTCTTAGCACCGCTGTTCTCTCTGCAGGATAATATTTATTATAAAAGTTCAAAGAAAGAGTTTCCCAGTCAGTAATACCAAGTGCAGTTCTATTCAAACCATTAAACCATAATTTTGCTTTGCCACATAAAGAAAAGGGAAAAAGAATCTCCCTGATTTGGTCCTGCGTAACCCCGGCTTGTCTAATGGTGTTACAATATTGGCAGAAATCTGCGATGTGAAGATTAGGATCTTCACCCTTAGCTCCGCTGAACTGCTTCCTCTCTATCATAGTGATAAATTGGGGCTTGATCTCAAATTGAACTCCATCTAGAGCCGGAGTAGGAGTAAGGTGCGGGAAATCTGTGAGCTTCGGTTGCGAATAATCACTGAGTTTCTTCTGGGCCGTCATCTCTGATTCTGAAGGAATATCTGTATCACTAGAATCAGTGAGAGGATCTCTTCGATCGTTGTCCTCCTCAGAACCCGCCAGAATTTGTCTGTAGAGTCTCCTTTGCCTATGAAAAGAACGCTCGATCTCAGGATCAAAAGGGATGTCACCTGATCTAGAACACCTGGGCATAAACAAAGAATTAAAGACAAATATGAGATTTGCCTCAAAGAACTAATGTTCTCTGAGGCAAAAGGGGGGATAATCTAAACTACAAAAATATAATCAGAAAATAAAAATAAAACCATTTCCCCGGCAACGGAGCCAAATTTTGACAGGGTAAAGTCGTATCCCCTAATCAAAAATAATTCCTAAATTCTCTAACTAAAGTAGATAGGGAAGTAGGGTCGATCTCCACAGGGAAACAAGTCTTTTTAATTCTAATTAATTAATATAATCTAAATTATCCAAGTAACCAATATTTTAAATATGATTTCTATACTACGAAGGGTGAATTTAGGGAGAAAAGAATCAATAATAAGGAAATCTAGGGTCGCAGGTTCACCAATAATTAATATTCCGGGATAGAACGAAGCAATCAATAATTAACAATGCATCAATAACATGATTAACAGGCTCTCGCAATTTATTAACCAACATAGATCTAACAGGCTCTCGCAATTTATTAGACCTAAGTTCCTATTAAAAATAGCCTTTAATATTAAATCAACATCTGCTCGATTCATCAATTCAATATTGCTAAACATTCATAGTCAAATTACATCTGCTCGATTCATAATCTAATTGCAAAGAATTAAAACAATTCAATAGGAAATTATCATGCAATATCAACAATCAATAATAACAAACTATCCCTTCATATTAATTATGGATCCCCATGAACCCTAGAATAAAACTACTCACTAATCATCATAACTAATCCAATCAAATAAACAATTAAAAACATAAACAAGAAAACAATTAAAATAGCTGAAATTAGAAAGGGAAGAAATTGTACCAAAACAAATCTGGAATTAATGAAGGAATTAAGTACAAGAGTTGAGAGAGAATTCTAGAGAGAGAAAAATACTAAGTAGAGAGAGAAAGTCTAAGAGAAAGAAGTGATTAATTATCCGTACAAAACGAATATAAATATCTCCCCTAAAACACGAATTAAACAAAGCTTAATCAGGTTCTAACAAAACACGCGCCCGATCGGGCGAAGGGGGCGCCCGATCGGGCCCGCCTTTTTTTCTATGCCTATCCTTCAGTGCTGCGCCCGATCGAGCCTACGCTCACCCGATCGGGCGCGCATCTCCTTGGCAGCTGGCATGAGCGCAGCTCGCCCGATCGGGCGTAAGCTTGCCCGATCGGGCCCGGCTTCATCTTGGAGGTTTGGACTTCGATTTGGGTTAGATTTCTCGGCCCAATCCATATTTCCTCTCGGGTCTCGAATACATGGTCCAATTGCCTCGGGCTCCGAAAATGGTCGTGCTCCTCCAATGCTCGTAGTCGCTTCATAAAAATCCCGGGAAAATGCTCCGAAGGTTCAATTCCCTGCAAAACTTAACCAAAACTACGAAAACACTAGAAAACACATATTAGTAATAAAAGTGGCCCTAAAGGGCCAAAAACACTACTAATTATGACCAAGGGATGGGGGTAAAAAACTATATAAAATGGACACATCAGTGGACTTGCTTGTTTGGTTTTGATTTTGCTTTAATTTTGAATGGTGGTGTATGGATTTGCTTGTTTGGTTTTTATTTTGCTTGATTTTCTAGCAGTGGTGTATGGATTTGCTTGTTAGGTTTTAATTTTGCTTGAAATTCAATTCGATTTGGATTCAATTTCCAAAAAAATTTTAGGTTGGATTCAATTGAATCAAAATTTAGTTTGGATTCGGTTTCAAAAAGTGATAATCGAAATAACTTGGTTTAGATTTGTTTGGTGCAAAATCCAAACTAAATACCGAGATTTCATCCTTAAGCCACCACTACCCATAACCGCCCCCATCCCTATCCCCTACCCGCACCTACTACTAGCCTCTTCCCCATGCTGATGCATGGTACACTCCCTCCCACTAACACCAGGCCTCCCCCACGCTGGCAACCACCACCCTAACACCCTACCCCCGCCCGAGATTGCTACGCTCTCCTCCAATCTCTCTCCTCTTGCACAAGCCCATCATCTCCCTCGCTTCGACACTGACACCGCCACCATCCAACCCATCCCCTTCCCCCAAGATTGGCTCTTCACCCTCCCTACACAATTATGTTGCCCCTTCCCCATTCACTACCATCACGAAACCCCTCCACCCTCTAAAACCCTAGATAGAAAACCTCCACCCTAAAAACCCTGGTTCCGCGGTCCCACTTGAACCCCCAACCACCACTCCCCAACCCTCAAAACCTCTAGCCACTAGGGTTTTGTGGGTAGAAGAGAGGTGATAGGTGTAAGACTTTAGATACTCTAAGAGGAATTGTATGAATCACATTTATAAGCATCTAGTAACCAAGATCAATGCACAACACATAAAGAACATATAATTGTACCTTTTAAGCGTGATTCCACGTGTGATTGATCAAGAACAATGGGAGAACTAGAATCCCAAATGTAATTCCTCTACTTGGTCCACGGGCACATATTGAACCTCCATTAATACTAATTAGTTGTGATCAAACCCTTTCGATCAACCTTCTACGGAGAGGAGAGGGACGAGCTAACCACGATAAACCACCACAAGCACCACACACCACCTAGGAGGGGTCGGGCGTACAAATGGGAAAGGGATAGAGAGGAGGGTGTGCGTGAGAGAGAATTAGGGTTAGGAAGTTTGGTTGCGTTGCTTCTTTATTGTATGATTAATTGTGATGTCATATGTCAACCCTAGGCATGAATTTTATTTATTAATCATATCTAGAAATAAAAGTCCATGTGAAGACCAAACTCCTAATTTAATTCTAACTACTCTACCCCAACTCCTTACATGGTTTGTCATCACCTCATGAGGCCCATTAATAGGCCTTTGACGTGAGGTGAACCTAGGTCGTTGGGGTCTAGATTTCTCGGCCAAAACAATATTTATAAAGCTAAACCAACCCGAGGTATAGGGTAAGTCTAAGTCGAATCCCAAGGGAAGGAGGGAGTGCTAAGGTCGATGCTAAGCTATTCCAAAGACTAGGGAGTGGGTTGGTTACACAAATGGAAATCAAAACAATTAAGCAAAATCAAATAGAATTCAATATCAAACACTAGGGAACTCAGGATCCACATGCATTGCTAAAAATCTTGCTAATTCGGGAGGATTCAATTAACAAAGCGATGCGAGGGAAAATAGAACAAGCAACCTTAGTCATACAATAGGCTATTTCCTAGGGTCAAGCTAGATTTCTCTACAAATGACTCCAATAGGAAATCACAAATCGAGACCAAACGATAATGCTAGCACTCAAATAAATTGTTTGTGTCATTGAAGGCTATTATAAAATCTAGCATGATCCTAAATGTTAGTTACTCCTTTTCAAACCAAGCACATGCACAAGTTTCATTAACCAATTTAATCACATCAACAATTCAATTAAAAGCCCCAAATTAGCATTAGATTATCACCAAAACATGCTTCACCACATTCCTTAGCAAATCAACTACTCACTAATCATGGTGAAATTGAAATGCATAAAAAAAGAAATCATCAATCTAATCATCAACATTGCAATTCAACTTTAACAATTAAATTCAAGCTAAACAATAGAAATTCAACAATATAACAAAATCAAACTTCAAATTGCATTGAAAAGTAAAGAATTCTTACAAAATTTTGATCAATATCAAAGAGGAATGATGAAGATATCAATGGCACAATCATCAAATACCAAGCTTCTCTCTCTAGAATATAAGAACAATACCACAAAATCAAGAGTTTCTCTCTTTAAAAATCTAATCAAAACCTAATTCTAATTCTTTTCTCTCCAACTCTCTCTTTAAAAAATCTAGGAAATTCTATTTATATCAAAAATAACTATAAGGATGTTAGTTAGACGTTCCAAAAAGGACCTCAAAGAGCGTGGTCCCTCTCTAGCATGCACGACCGCTGCAAAAAGGGTACGGAGCAGGGAGAAGAAAGGGGTGCGGCCAATCCAGGGTCGCGCGGGGCCATCGCGCCACCGACCGCTTCTCTCTCGCGTGCACCCGCGTAGCTGGAGAAGGGGAACCTCCCTTGTGCGACCGAGCTTGTCCTCGTGAGCTCCGGATAAGCCATGATGCTATAGGCAGAAAGTTTAAGCACTCTTGGTGGGTTCGACACCACTCCTTCATGCCCACACAGCATGAAAGCCCGCAACCTTGATGAACAAGCTATTGAATTCCTTTGCTCTTGGACTTCAAATAGAGAAACAGGACATCTCTTTTGACTTGAGAACTCCGAGGAGGACACACTTGAGACTCTCGAACATCACCAACTTCCTATAGACAAAGAAAATCAAGCAAGTAAAGAAGAAAATGCAAAATATACAAGAAAAGCATGAGAATAAGAAAATATCTAAGGAAAAGGCAAAGTAAAGATAATGCAAGCAAAACTAGAGAAAATGGAGTAAAAAGAGATACAAAAACCAAGTAAAAAATAAGTCAAATGAGTGCCATAAATGACACTCATCAAACTCCCCCAAGCTAAACTTTTGCTCGTTCTCGAGCAAAAACCAAGCAAGCAAGAAGAAGGATGAAAGACTTGCTAAAAATGAAAAAGGAAAGACATAAGAAGAGAATATACACTAAGACTCACTTTCGTAGGAATCACATTTGTTTTTAGCTACACCAAGCCATTTAAATCCATTTAAACCTCTAAATCGCTTTAATTAAAGGATGAGTGATGCTCTCGTAAGGGTTTCCTAAGAGATTAACCCATAACTCTCAACAACAAACATGAGGAAAATCTCAAAAGTAAAAGGAATTAAAAGAAAACTAAAATCAAAACCTTTACGAATTGGACTTTACAAAATGACTTCACTTCAAATGAATAAACAACTTTCTTAAGCAGATAGGGGTATGCACGTTCCAAGATATCCGAGGTTGATTGAAACATATAGAATATGCTAAGCGCAGAGAACTAGTTATCACAATCCACCTTCATCCCATTCGATCTTACCACGCTCTCCCTATAGTCTCAAATCTCCCTCTAATGAGCATCTCAATAGCTCCTCGAAGGAGCCGGAAAAGAACTTATTTTAGGCTACTCGACGTATTGACTTTGCATCCCCTCTCTTTAGGATTTAACTCATAATGCCCTCCCCCGATATGTGACTCAACCTCTAGGTCAAAAGGTCTTTCCCAATGGTTTAAAATTTAGAAGTTGGTGGTATTCTTAATTAGTGAAGCAAAAGAGTGATCAAACCTTCTCCTCATAACTAAGTAATCACCAAACAAAAACAAACTAACACCCCCAAGCTTATTCAAAGCTATAACCACAATCATATATACAAAAAGCGTAAACGCTTCTCCCCCAAGCTTATTCAAAGCTATAACTACATCATATATACAAAAAGCGTAAACGCTTCTCCCCCAAGCTTAAATGAAGCATTGTCCTCAATGCTTGGAAAGGAGAGAAGAATCACATCAAAATATTTTTGTATTTCTCATATTTTCACTTTTTTTTTCAAATTTTTCCAAATCGCTTGAATGAGCTTTGCTTTTTCTCATTTTTTCAATATTTCATGATTTCACTTTATTCATTGTCCTCGCCTCTTTTAACTATGGACGACTTTTACAACTTTGCATTTGAATGTCCTTGCCTTTTTTAACTTTGGACGACCTTTTCATTTATTCACGTGTCATTATTCACAAGATGTACGAAAACCAAGTTTGCTTACAAAAAGAACCAATATCCAAACTCATATACCACAATCTCCAATAGCATGATCATTTGCTTCAAAAAAACCAAAAATGGAACAAAAATGAAACAAAAGGCTCAAAGTTCTAAAGATGTGGCTTGAATAGATGGGAAAATGCTTAAATGGTTAGAAAGTAGGCAAATGTAAACCTAAGAACTAAAAATAAAGAAGATTATCCTAGAAAGAAAAAAAAATTTACCACCCCGAAAAGATGCCTTTGTCCTCCCTAGATGGCTCGGTCTTGTGTTTGAGAATTATGAGTCAAGATTCAAGATTAGGTCCGCAATAGTTAAGGATCCATGCTGCTCATGCAAGTACGTATAGAAGGCTTGAAAAATTATAAACCTCACATGGATGTTGCAAAAACTCACTATAGGTTTCAAATCAACCATAGGAAGCAACTACCAAGCATGCGACGAACAAGAATAATCGGGTTTCATGATCCCCCTAGTTCTTAGACACGCTACGTTAGCATACACTATCCTTGAATCAACCAAGTATATTCTCAAACTGTGCATACCACAACCAATTAGGAAGGTGTTCATTCAAAATAAAAAGTTAGTTAGCATATAGTCCAATGCACAAGAAAAATAAAAAAGAAAAATAAAGCCGCAAAAACATTATTCAAACCAAGAACAAAAAGAAAAGAAAAGTAAGGAAAAAGTAAAGAAAATTAAAGAAAATAGGAAAACAAAGATAAAGGAATAGAAGGAAAAATAAAGAAGGGAACAATGATGCAAGTATAACACGTAATTCCCAATCGTCAAACAAGTGGTCATTCAACAACAACGTCAATGACCCCAAACACTCTAAGGTGTTACAAGCATTACATCCTCGAACCATTTAATTTCTCCTAAACTAATCCTATTCTATGCATCCAAATGGAAATAAAAGAAAGAACATAAGAAGGATCTCACCGGGTTTCCAAGCAATAATAATAAAAATACGTGAAAGATCAACCACCTTCAATAAGCTCCAATAATCAGTAGCATCATCATCAAAGCCAAGTGAGAAGAAAAATAGAAAATAGAGCTAAAAATAAAGAAAACGGTTAGTAACTTCAAAACAAAGTAAAAGAAAGCAAAACAAAACAAAAAGAAACTACAAAGCAAAATCAAGTGGTACTACCAAAAAGAAAGTAAGAATAAGCAAGGAAATCTAACGGAAATATACACTAAACTAGCAACTAATCACCTAAACTACAAGATTTGGATTGAAGGGATTTGGATTTTAGGGCTTTGGATTCACGGGAGCAAACAACATGCATCTTCATCAAAGAAATCAACACAACAACAACATCATCAAGAGTGAAAGAATAGACATGAAAAGCTCATACAACAATCAAACACCATCAAGAAGAGGCTAAGGCATGCAACTATCAATCATCGAGGCAAGAAGTAGATAAGGCAATTTCCAACAACAATATTGGCTACCGAGACAAACCCCTAAGAAAACTAAGTTCCCCTAAGTGACGCGGGTTGAAGCTAGGTCGTTGAAGCTAACCCCTACCCAAAGCCAAAAAAAAATTTGTTAACACTCAACACACCCCTACACAAGTATAATGGTAAGTTGAGGGTCGAACCCAAAGGAATGGTGGGCGATTATCTATTGTCTATGGTCAAGCTAATCCGAAATGTAATGATTGGGTGTGAATGTTAAGCTAGGACAAAGACGACTAATAAACGAGAAGAAATCAAATGTAATAAACACTAGGGCTAGGATCCACATGTAATCATAACGGATTCAACTAATTGGGAGGTCAAATTGACTAAGTCAAGCTATGTGAGGGAAAATCAATCATGCAACCAAAAGAGCATATCAAGCTATTCTCTTAGAGGTCTAACTAGCGTCAACTACGATAAACTCTAGCTAGGAAAAATCACAAGACACCTCAATCGTGTAAATGCAAGCCACAAATCAATGGTCCGTATCAATGTGAACTTACAATGAAATCTAGTGCAACAACCAAAGTTAGCTACACTTTAATTAATCACACACATGCACATGATCATCAACCAATTTAATCACATAGTCAACTCCATAAATTTTCCCCAATTAGCTTTAATCCATTACTCATACATGAATCACCATTACCTTAGCAAGCTATCTACTCACTAGCCATTGAAATCAAAATCAAAGTAACACTAACCAACAAATTCATCATGATCAAATCAAACAAGATAAAATCAAACACAAATAAATCAATCTTCAATCAAACTTGAACATTCAACAAACAATTGAAATCAAACTAAAGATTGAATTAAAGAAAAGGAAATCTTACAATCTTGATAAAAGATCAAAGGAAATAAGAAAGCTTCAATCATCAACAATCCACCATGAATTTCTCTCACAAAAACCTAGAGTTTCTCTCTCTAAAAATCTCTCTAATTTTGATCAAAAACTAATTCTAATTCTGTTCTAATTCTCTCTTCCTAAAATAAAAGGAAAAACTATATATAGGAAAGATACAAAATAAGAGTTAGTTAGATCGTCCCAAAAGAAACCCCGAAAGGCGCGGTCGCATCAGAGGAGAGGCGCGGCCGCGGGAAAAAGGGTACGGAACAGGGGCCCTGCCATGCGAGCCCGCACCTGCACTAGGCGCGCCCGCGACAGCAGGTGCGCGCCCGCACCTGGCAGCAGGGGAGCCCCCCCTGTTCTTCGTCCAAGCTCATCCTCGTGGGCTCGCCTTTATGATGATGATGAACACCAAGGAAGGCAGTCTTGAAAAGGCCATTTTGGTGGGTTGATGGCAAAGATGACGCCCCCACCGCATACGTGCACCGATCTCTTGACTTGCTCTTTGCGTTCCTTCACACTTGAAGCTCCGAAAGGCGAACATGAGGCATCTAAATTGATGAGAAGAAGGCTCGTGAATCCTTGGAGACACGATCATAACCTAAAAAAAAACAAAAACAAACAAATAAAAGGGAAAAAGAACAAATAAACAAAGAAATGCACAAAACAAGGAAACTAACTATGGAAAGCACAAACTAACGAAATAAAGAATAAAACTAAGGAAAAACTAAGGAAAAGGGCTATAAAGAAACATGAATATCATCCTAAAAGAGGCCAAATGAGTGCCATAAATGACACTCATCAAATTCCCCTAAGCTAAACTTTTGCTCGTCCTCGAGCAAAACAAAGCAAGAAAGAATAAGGATGAAAGACTTATTCAAAAAGAAAAAGAAAGACTCAAGATGAGAATATACACTAAGACTCACTGTCGTAGGAATCACGGTTGTTTTTAGCTAAAACAAGCCATTTTAAACCCCTAGATTTCCCTAGAGGACGAGTAATGCTCTCGTAAGGGTATCCTAAGAGTTTACCCATAACTCTCCCCCAACATCCAAGAGTCAAATCATAAAAAGAAAAGAAAAATGGAAAACAAAACCTTTGCGAAATGGACTTACAAAGAGACTACAATGCAAATGAATGAAAATCTTTCTCAAGTAGTCAAGGTATGCACGTTCCAAGATATCCAAGGTTGATTGAAACATAAGGTATGCTAAGCATAGGAACTAGACATCACAATCCACGTTCATCCCAATCGATCTTACCACGTACTCCCCACTAGTCTCAAATCTCCCCTTAGCGAGCATCCCAATGATTCCTCGAAGGAACCGAAAAAAGAGATTTATTTAGGCTACTAGACAATCTTAACTATGCATCCCCTTTCCTTAGGCAATGACCCATGATTCCCTCCCCCGAATAGTGACTCAACTTCTAGGTCGAAAGGGCTTTCCTAAAGGTTGTAACGTAAGGCATAAAGGGTGAAGGTAGGCTAAAATTTAAAATTTGGCGGTTTTTCTAAATAGTGAAGCAAAAGGGTGATCAATCCTCAACATCACGATCAAGAAATCACCAAACAAAAATGACAACACCCCTGATATGTCCATTTTATACAGTAATTTACCCTCGTCCCTTGGTCATAATTAGTAGTGTTTTTGGCTCTTTCGAGCCACTTTTATTGCTAATTGGTGTTGTCTAGTGTTTTCGTAGTCTTTTTTGAGTTTTGTAGGGAATTGCACCTTTGGAGCATTTTCTCGGGTTTTTCATGGAGCGACTACGGGAATTAGAAGAGCACGACCATCTTTGAAGCCCAAGGCCGATTAGAGTCATTGAGCCGGTGATTAAGGGCTCGGTAATCGAGATACCGAGGTATTTGGACGAGTATTCAAGACCCGAAGAGGAAATCCATATTGGGCCGAGGAATCAAGCCCAATTGAAGTCCAAGCCTCGTAGAGAAGCAAGGTCTCGATCGGGCAAGCTAGCACGATCGGGCGCGGCATGCATTTGGTGCTGGTGCGTGGCCTAAGGCGCGCCTGATCGTGCGAGCATCCAGCTCGATCGGGCGTCGCTGCTGAGAAGAGGCGCAAGGAAAAAGGCGCGCCCGATCGGGTGGCCTCTAGCCCGATCGGGCGCGTGTTTTTCTCAGACCTGATTAGATTAGTTTTAATTTTTGTTTTGAGGAATGTTTAAGTACGAATTATGTACGTAATTTTTCGAGGACCTTCTTTTTTAGATTTTCTCTCTCTACTAAGGATATTTCTCTCTCTTAAATTCTTTCTCAACTCTTGTTCTTAATTACTTCCATTAATTCAGATTTCCTTTGGTAACAATTTCTTCTCTTTTAAGTTTAGCTATTTCATTTACTTCTTTGATTATGTTTTGTTTTATTTATTTGATTAGTTTAGTTATGATTATGTCTGAGTAGTTTCATTCTAGGGTTTATGGGGATCCATAATTAATATGAAGGGATAAATTGTTATTACTGATTATTGGTATTGCATGATAATTTCTTATTGAATTGTTTTAATTCTTTGCAATTAGATTATGAATCGAGCAGATGTAATTTGATTGTGAATGTTTAGTAATATTGAATTGATGAATTGAGCAGATGTTAATTTAATATTAAAGGCTATTTTTAATGGGAACTTAGATCTAGTAAATTGCGAGAGCCTGTTAGATCTATATTGATTAATAAATTACTAGAGCCTTTTAATCATGTTATTTGTGCAATGTTAATTATAAATTATTATGTTTTATCCCGAAATATTAATTATTGGTGAACCTGTGACCCTAGGCTTCCTTATTATTGTTTCTTTTCTCCCTAAACTTATTCTTCGTAGTATAGAATTTATTCCCAAAAATATTGGTTACTTAGATAATTTAGATTATAATAATTAATTAGGAGTAAAAAGACTTGTTTCCCTGTGGAGTTCGACCCTACTTCCCTATCTACTTTAGTTAGAGGACTTAGGTATTTACTTTTGATTAGGGTATACGACTTTACCCTGTCATAATTTGGCGCCGTTGCCGGGGAAACGGTTTTATTTTTATTTCTTATTATTTTTGTAGTCTAGGTTATTTTCTTTTTGTCTCAGAGAACGTTAGTTCTTTGAGACAAATCTCACATTTTCTTCTAGTTTTTGTTTATGCCCAGGTGTTCTAGATCAGGGTACATCCCATTCGATCCTTAGATCGAGCGTTCCTTTCATAGACATAAAAAATCTCTACAAGCAAATCCTGGCGGGTTCTGGTGATAATAATAATAATCACCGCGAACCTCCAACTGTCTCTAGCGATTCAGAGGTATCATCAGACGCAGAATCAGAGATGGCGGTTCCAAAGAAGCTTAGTGATTATTCACAACCAAAGCTTTCAGATTTTCAACATCTCGCTCCTACTCCGGCTCTTGATGGGGTTCAATTCGAAATTAAACCTCAATTTATAACGATGATAGAGAGGAAGCAATTCAGTGGATCCAAGGGTGAAGACCAAAATCTTCACATTGCCGACTATTGTCAATATTGTAACACCATCAGGCAAGCCGGGGTCACTCAAGACAAAATCAGGGAGATTCTTTTTTCCTTTTCTTTAACTGGAAAAGCTACATTGTTGTTTAATGGCTTAAATAGAATTGCACTTGGTATAACTGACTGGGAAACTCTGGTTTTGAATTTTTATAACAAGTATTATCTTGCAGAGAGAGCAGTCGTACTACGGAGTGCGATTCAGAACTTTGCCCAAGAAGCCGATGAATCTTTATATGAGGCTTGGGAGAGGTTCAAGGACCTACAAAGAGAATGCCCCCACCATAATTTATCACAATGGAAGTTAATCCAAGCCTTTTATAATGGCATTGGAAATTCTTCTAGAATAATTTTAGATTCTGCTGCTAGTGAGAGATTTATGAATCTTAATGTTGATGATGCAGGTCAGGTTATTGAAAATATGGCGATACATAATTCCCAATATGGGAATCCTAGAGGATTTTCTAATAAGGGGAAACATAGTGTTGACTCTGTATCCTTTTTTCAAGCTTAGCTGACCTCTATCTGCCAAAAATTAGATAATTTGAGCACTGCTAATGTAGCTAATGTTTCTGCGATTCATAATAATTCTAATGAGGCTTTCTGTGAAAATTGTGGTATTTTAGGTCATTGGGAACAAGATTGCAGGAGTTTCGTGGAGCAAGTTAATGCCTTTCAAGCTTATAGGCAGAATAACCCATACTCCAACACCTACAATCCTGAGTATCGGAATCATCCGTACCTTTCCTACCAGAGTACTAATGTTCAAAATCCACCACCACAAGAACCACAAGCATCACAGCAACAGCAGCAGAAATATTACCATCCCAATGCTAGCCAGACTAACCAACCACAACAAACCTCCCCATCTTCCAACCCTTCTCTGGTGGAAATTAGAGCAATGTTGGTTAATATGAAAAAGCACATGGAGAGTAAAGATGCGACAATTGATTAAATTCTAGCACATAATAAAATTGTAGATAATCAAATTGCGCAACTTTCCGCTACTCTACAAGCCCGCCAACAGAGAGCTCTGCCAGCACAGCCGACCAGGCCTACAGATCAAGCATATGAAATTACTCTAAGGAGTGGTTCAAACTATGAGGGGCCCTCTATGCCCAAAGTTGATGAACCTGATTTATTAAATAATGCTAATCTTAATTCCGTTAAACCAAACAATGTAGTTAATAGCCCTGTAGGGCTAAAGGATAGTATTAACATATCTAATTCAACATCGCAGGGTATGACTCCAGAGAAGGTGGCTACTCCAGATAAGAGCAGTAATGCTCCAAAGCCAATTATCAAACTTCCATTCCCCAATCGTCATTTGAGGACAAACTTGGATAAGCAGTTTGGTAAGTTCTTGGAGATGGTGAAAGATTTGAAGGTAACAGTTCCCTTCACTGAATTAATCACACAAATTCCTTCGTATGCAAAATTTATGAAAGAAATATTGACAAGGAAAAGGTCTATTAGTGAGGTAGAGACAGTAGCTTTCACTGTAGAGTACAGTGCCGTACTTCAAAATAAGTCTTCACCTAAATTAAAAGATCTGGGTAGTTTTTCGATCCCTTGTCATATAGGAAATCTAATGATTGATAATGCATTATGTGATTTGGGTGCTAGCGTTAATGTCATGCCATTATCCGTGTGTTCCAAGTTGAATATGGGTAAATTAAAAGCTACCAATATAACTCTACAAATGGCCGATCGTTCTTTCAAATACCCCTTAGGTGTTTTAGAGGATGTCCCCGTTAGAGTAGGTAAATTTTATATACCTGTTGATTTTGTTGTTCTTGATATGGCTGAGGATGTGCAAACCCCAATTATTTTGGTAGACCATTCCTTAACACTGCAGGAGCAATCATAGATGTGAGAAGTGGTAAGTTAACTCTATCAGTAGGGGATGATAAAGTTATTTTTAATCTTTATAATATCCCTAAAAGCTCCATGACTGAGGAGAAATGTTTTAGTGTTAATGTGGTTGAAAATTATTCTAACAAGCCCCTAGCTCTTGTAAAAGATCCCTTGGAGGCAGTATCTTGTGTTGCATCCTTTTCAGATGAGATAGACAGATGGCAGAAGGAAGTTGATGCAATAGAAAGAGCACTCTACAATGTTGGCCTTGGTTTTGAGGACGAAAAGGTGGAATCAATCAAGCAAGTTGTGCAATTTGAGCCTACGGTAAGTGTTCCGCCAGATCGAGTTGCAAGTGTTGAATGCAATGACAATTTGAAGCAACCCTCGATCAAAGAAGGATCTTTGGTGCGTAGCATTGAAGAACCCCTTACACATGTCAAGGAGGATCCACCAAACAAGGTGTATTGGCTTCCCACAGGGCATGACAGGAAGCCGCGTCGCAGCCTAAACACCGCTAAACCGGGTGAGAAACCGCCCGATCAAGCGTTAGGCCAAGGTCCTAGTTTTTGTACTTGGTAAGAAGGTCATGCGGGACCTAGATAAACCAGCGCTTTGCAGGAGGCAACCCGTATTTCTTACTTTCTAGACTAATATTTTCATTTTATTTTTATTTTTACTTTTCCTTAGAGAGGTGAGGAGAGTGAATTTTACCTTTTATGAGTGTTTTGTACAGGTTTTAGATCACAAAGTACGGAGGTTTCAAGAGAAAAAGGGCAAAGAAAGAGAAGTTTCGGACTTGGGTACGGGCCCGATCAGGCTAGGTTCACCCGATCGGGCGCGCGCCTTAGCTTCAAATTCGAGCTTAATTTCGCCCGATCGGGCGCGCAAGTCAGTGAAGAAATCAAGGGAAATTTCGCCCGATCAGGCAAAGCCACCCGATCGGCCGGAATTTTGGAGAAATCGAGTGCCACAAAAAGAAATGTCGGGCGAAGCTCGCCCGATCGGGCGAGCAAAGGGCGATTCCCAAGTTTGCGTTCGCGCCCGATCGGGCGCGCGATTTACAAATTCCCCTGAACTACTTTCGCCCGACCGGGCGCGCCTATTTCTATCCGAGGTTTTAAACCCCCTTCTCCCTTTCTCTTTTCTTTTTCTTCCTTACTTCTTCTTTGTCCTTCACACTTTGTCTCTCTAAAACCTCCATTTTCAAACCTTCAACCACAACTTCAATCCAAGATCTCCTCAAATTCACCCATCAAAATCTCAAATTTCTTACATATTCTTAATCCTCACAACTTCCTCTACATTTTCCACCTATTTTCTCCCACTTTCTCTCATACTTCCTTCAAACCCTTAGAGAGAGAAAGCTCCAAATACCCAATTTTCCACATACAATGGCTTCCAAGCGTTCAAGGACACAAAGGGGTGAAAGTTCGAGGGCACCACAACCAACGGTCAACCCGGACCT